>NC_081851.1:28353735-28659793 GCF_963259705.1 Myotis daubentonii | reverse complement strand
TCACAGGGGTTTTCCCCATTAAAACTAATGAAACTTCAGCTTCAGGTTTCTTCACTTTCAAGGATTCCTGTGCTTTCTAGGAGTTTTTGTGGATTACAGAGTGTTATAGGTGGACGAGAGAAACCAGGTTGCACTCAGAAAGGTTTCTGGGCCATTACCAGGGTGTCCCAGAAGAAGAAGGTACTCAGAACTGCATAGAGCAAAACCCGGATCCATTCCTTTACATTCCTGTCAGCATTTCTTATTTCACACTCTGAGTTTTGAGAGGAGGTCTGAGGGAAGGTGGCTGAGAATTATGGTTTTGAGGCAAGAGAGAGGAGGCAGAAGACTCGGAAGGGATCCTGAATTTGGAAATAGTTGGAAAGTCAATAGATCATAAAACAAACTCGAACAGATTCAAAAGTTAAAGTATCAGCATTTAATAACAAATGGCTTCACAGAGGTAACTAATTTCTCTTAAGTTTTCTGTTTTTAAATGAAAGGAATTCTTTTTATTAATAGAAATATTAATATTTCATAAAGAAATTCTCTGGTCAGTAAGAGACACCTTTGCCACAACATAGGATATAGACTTTGTTTACAAAGCAAACCAAAACACCGTTATTCTCAAAGGAATGTGAAACAGCAATCAGCAGATGTCTCAATGGATCTGCAGCTTTCATAATAAAATCATTTCCATAATGTTCTTCCTTTATATCTCTTTGTCTCTTACTGTTAACCGACACTTAGTAAATATGAGTAACTACTCCTCCTTCTTTGCTACTCTCACTGGTGCTTCCATCTGCCTTTGCTATACTGACGCTGCCCGTGGCCTATGCTGTTTTGAAAATGTGGTCCTCCATCTGAGTCCCACAGCGCTGAGGTGTCCATGGAGATTCCTGTGAAAGGAGACAGGGAGGGAGCCTGCTGGGCGGCCTGGGCTCTCATGGGAACATCCTGAGGAGGGAGCCAGGCTGCAGCATTTCCCTCCCTCAGCCAGTGGCAGGGCTCCCACTTCTTTCTCTTCTCTCAGAGAAGATGCATCTCAGCAGACAACTAGAAAGAAAGGAAAACATAATTAGCGATGGAGAAGAGAGAGGATGGGACCTGAAGATGCTGCAGAGCTCCGCATTTTCTTAAGCTGAGTGGTCCTGTGGTTTCATGACTAGCTTTCTGTTCCTTTCTCTTTCTGTCTTTTAATGCTTGCTACTGTTGTGCTGCTCTTTGTCTGCCAGAGTGGCCTGGCATCTGTGGGAGGGGCATGCCAGGAGGGAGTTTGAGGAAACCCAAGGAAACTGTTGATGAAATTTCTTAAGTAGATCTTGGCTTAGGCCCAGATCTGAGGACGGAGCCGGATAAACACCCTGTGGCCGACACCATGTGGGGACATGCCATCCCTCACAACAGATGTGTGTGTGTGTGTGTGTGTGTGTGTGTGTGAATGGATGCAACTGTGTGTGAAAGTATGCATGTGTGAATGTGTGTGTATACATGTTGAAGGTGAGTGTGTGTGTGTGTGTGTGCATGTGCATGCGTGTGTGAATGTGTGAAAATGTCAATGTCTATGAGTGATTGTGAATGGGTGTGTATGAATGTGGGTGTGTGTGCGCCTTTGTTGGTGCCCTAGAAGGTAATTTTCTCATTTTCTCAAGGCCTTAAATTTAAACTTTGGTATCATTTTCAGGTGAGGTTAAACCGAGTCACACAAAACACTGACAGACTTGCCCTGGCCACAGTGGCTCACTTGCTTGAGCATCATCCCTTCCATCAAAAGGTCACTGGTTCCCCAGGAGCCATCTCATCAATGTTTCTCTCTCCCTTCCACTCTCTCTAAGATCAATTAGAAAACAATTTAAACTAACTGCAACAAACACACACTGACGAAACAATTCCATCCTCTTCTAATGTGTGTCCTATAGTGAACTCATCACCAAGACAGCCTTATGAGTTGTAATAGCACATTAATTACATGGAATAAATTGCCTCATATTAACACATGTATTCACATAATCATTTTTAATATGTCACCATTTAAGCCCTGTTGGCACTTGTCAGCTGGCCTCTTCACGTGGCAGCTCCGTGGACTGTTGGGGGTGAAGGCTTCATGCGGGGTTCCATCCATCTCCTGTGGGGCTGCTCAGTTGCCCTCGAAGTGAGAAGGCAGTTCCTGCCCTGGGTGTGCCCTCTCTGCACAATGGTGACTCCCCACATGTGGCATCCTTTGCTTCTCTCAATAGGCCTGTAAGGTAGACACAAGGGGAGCAGGGCTTCTCAGTTTGCTCAGCAGCCCTCGGACACCAGGCTCTTTTCACCACTGTGTGTCAGGAGGCTGCCTGAAAGCAGGAGCTCAGGGAGCCTGAGCATGTCCTACCAAGGTTCTGTTTGTAAAACCTGGCCTTATATTTTTACTGTTGTTGCTGTTAGATTTTTGAATATCTTTATCACAGGAAAATATACACAATGAAATTTACCATTTTAACTATATTTTTTATGCACAACTCAGTGGTGGTAATTAAGTTCCTAGTGCTGTGCAGCTGTCACCACCATCATCTCCATCACTGCTCCCATCTTCTCCAACTGAAACTCTGTCCCCAATAAATACCTCCCATCCTCCTTCCCCACCCCTGGTGCCCTCCATCTTACCTCTGTCTCTATGACTGACAGCTCCAGAGGCCTCATGTGAGTGGGATCACACAGTATTTGTCTTTCTGTGACTGGCTTGTTTCACTGAGCATCATGTCTTCAGGGTCCACCCAGGTTACAGCATGTGTCAGGATGTTCTTTCTTTCTTTCTATTTTTATCTAACTGAATTTATTGGGGTGAGATCGGTTAATAAAATTATATAGCTTCCAGGCACATGATTCTATAATACACCATCTGTATATTGTACTGTGTGTTCACCACCCCAAGTCAGGTCTCCTTCCATCACCATTTATCCCTGCTGGACCCTCTTCTTCCAACACCTTTCCCTGTGGTAATCTCCATACTGCTGTCTGTGTCGCTGAGGTTTTTTTCTTTGCTTAATCCCTTTCCTTTTTTCACCCAGTCCCCCAACCTCCCTCCCCTCTGACAGCTGTCAATCTGTTCTCTGTATCTATGTGTCTGTTTCTATTTTTTTTATTTTTGTTAGTTTATTTTGTTGATTGGATCCCACATATAACTAAATCCTAAGACATTTGTATTTCTCTAACTGGCTTATTTTCCTTAACATAATACTCACCGGCTCCATCCATGCTGCCCCAGAGGGTAAGATTTCCTTCACTTCCTTCTTTTCTACAGTTGAGTATATTCCATTGTGTTAATGTACCACAGCTTTTATCCACTCCTTTGATGATGGGCAGTTGGTAGGCTCCCAAATATTGGCTATGGTAAATAAGGCTGCAGTGAACATAGCGGAGCATAGATCTTTTTGAATCACTGTTTAGGTTTCTTCAGGCTATCTTTCCCCCATTGTACGTTCTTGTGTCTTTTGTCAATTATTAATTGACCATAAACAAATGGGTTTATTTCTGGATTTTTATTCTATTCCCATGATTGATATGTCTGTTTTTATGGCATTACCATGTAATATTTTATTACTATGGCCTTGTAGTATAGTTTGATAGCAAGTAGTGTGATTCCTCCATCTTTGTTCTTCTTTTTCATGATGGCTGTATTTTTTGTTGTTGTTGTTCCATATGTATTTTTGAAATATTTTTGTCGTTCTGTGAACTCCAACATTGGTATCTTGATAGCAATTGTGTTCCATATATAGATCTCTTTTGCTAGTATGGACATTGTAATGATGAAAATTCTTCTTATCCATGAACATAGTATATGATTTCACTTACTTGTATCTAATTCAATATTTCTTTCTTTCTTTCTTTCTTTCTTTCTTTCTTTCTTTCTTTCTTTCTTTCCTTTCTTTCTTTCTTTCTTTCTTTCTTTCTTTCTTTCTTTCTTTCTTTCTTTCTTTCTTTCTTTCTTTCTCTTTCTTCAATATCTTCCCTTCCTTTTTTGTTAATCCTCATTGGAAGATATTTTTTTCATTGCTTTTTTAGAGAGAGTAGAAGTGAAGAAGAGAGGAAACAGAAGTAGGAAAGAGAGAGGGAGACAGAGAGAGAACCAATGATGTGAGAGAGAGTTGGATTGGGATGGAAGCTGCTGCTGAGGTATGTGCCCTTGACACAGTATGGTGCCCTTGAGCCTTCAGTGCATGGGCAGGCACTCTGACCTTTGAGCCACACCCACCAGCTATTCATTTTCTTGCTTCAGTATCTTACAATTTTTGAAGTACAGGTCTTTTAAGTCCTTGGTTAAATTTATTTTTAGGTATTTTATTTTTGTGGATGCAAAAACAATTGTAAATCTGATTGTCTTCTTCGTTTAGCTTTTGATAGTTCATTATTGGTGTATAAAAATGCAACTGATTTCTGGTATTTACTTTGTATCTCGCTAATGTAATCAATTCATTGATCAGTTCTGATAATTTTTGTGGCATCTTTTGGGTTCTCTATGTACAGTGTTATGTCATCTGCATGTAATGACAGTTTTACTTCTTCATTACAAATTCAAATGCTTTTTCTTTTTTCTTTTTTTCTAACTGCTGTGGCTATGACTTCGAGTATTATGTTGAATAAGAGTGGTGAAAGTGGTAAGGTCTTGTTCCTGATCTTAAGGGAATCACTTTTACTTTGTGTCCATGCAGTATGATATTGCCTATAGATTTGTCATATATGACCTTTATTATGTTGAGGTATGTTCCCTCTATTCACACATTGCTGAGAGCTTTTATCATAAATGGGCACTGGATTTTGTCAAGTGCCTTTTCTGAATCTATTGATATGATCATGTAATTTTATTCCTTATTTTATTTAATCTGTCATTTTTATAGATTTTCAGATATTGTACCACTCTTTCATATCCCAGGAATTAATCCCACTTGATCATGGCGTTTAATCTTCCCAATGTATTGCTGAATCTAGTTT
Organism: Myotis daubentonii; assembly: GCF_963259705.1. NCBI lineage: Eukaryota > Metazoa > Chordata > Mammalia > Chiroptera > Vespertilionidae > Myotis > Myotis daubentonii. Next base: position 28,654,846 of record NC_081851.1, on the reverse strand, counting down.
GCTAATATTTGAAGAGGATTTTAGCATCTATGTTCATCAGGGATATAGGCCCATTTTTTTTATTTTTTTATTTTTTTTTATTTTTTTTAGTGTCTCTATCTGATTTTGGAATTAGGATAAATACTGGCCTCCTAAAATGAGATTGTGAGTCTTCCCTTGTTTTGAATATTTGAATAGTTTGAGAACAACAGGTATTAGTTCTTCTTTGAATGTTTGGTAATTTTCACCTATAAAGCCATCTGGTTCAGCATTTTGTTTTTTGGGATTTTGTATCACTGTTTCAATTCCATTAGTTGTAGTAGATCCGTTCAGATTTTCTTCGTCTTCCTGATTGATTTTGGAAGATTGTATATTTGTTGCAATTTATCCATTTTGCTCAGATTGTTCAATTTTGGCATATAGTCGTTTTTAACTTTTCTTACAATCCTTTGTATTTCTGTGTAATCAGTTGTTACTTTCTTCTCTTTCAATTCTGATTTTATTAACTGGAATCCTCATTTTTGTTTATTTTGATGAGTCTGAATAAAGGTTTGTTAATTGTGTTTTTTTATTATTTTTTTGTTGTTAATTATCACCAGAGGATATTTTTTCCAATTATTTTTTTTTTTGAGAGAGAGAGAGTGGATGGGATTGAGGGAAAGGAGGGGAAGTAGATGGAGAGGCTGAGAGATAGAGAAAGAGAGGGAGAGGGAGAGAGAGAGAGAAATGTCAATTGGTTAATTGGTTCCCTCACTTCTGTGAGAGAGACACATTGATGGGTTCTCTTCTGCCCATGCCCAAGTAGGGTCAGCAATTGAGCCTGCATGCCAGGTACATGCCCTTGACCAGGAATTGAACCACAACACTTTGGTGTGTGGATGTTCTAAGCATTGAATAACTCTCGCTTCATTGATCTTATTTTTTTAGATTCTATTTTACTTATTTCTGCTCTGCTCTTCAATATGTCCTTTGTTCTCATTTTGAACTGTTTGTTTTTTTCTTTTCTAGTTCTCAGTGTGAAGTTAGATCATTTATTTGAGATTTTTCTTGTTTTTTTGAAGTAGGTTTGTAATGTTTTGAATTTTCTTCTTAGAATTACTTTGGCTGTGTCCCATAGATTTTGGGCTGTTGTGCTCTTTTTCATTTGCTTCAAGTTATCTTTTGATTTCTTTTCTGATCTCATTATTAACCCATGTATTGTTTAGTTACATGTTATTTAGCCTCTATGTCTTTATGTGTTTTACATTTTCTTTTTTACCTGATAATATTCTATTGCAAAATGTATGTAACATATGATTTACAATTTTAACCACATTTAAGTATACAATTCCGTTGCATTAAGAACCATGAATTTGTGCAGTTATCACCAATATATATTTTCAGGAAGGTTTTCTTTGTTGTTTTTTGTTGTTGCTCTTGGTTTTGGTTTTTTGTTTTGTTTTGTTTTGTTTTTTTGTTTTTGTTTTTGTTTTTGCTTCTTATTCTTTTTTTTTTCTTTTTTTATTGGATTTATTGAGGTGACAGGTTTTAGGTGTATACAATTATATAGTATATCACTTGTATACCAGTTCTTTTTCTTCTGATAGATTTCTAGTATTATATCATTGTGGTCAGAGAACATTTTTGATATGATTTCAATTTCTTAAATTTATTGAGACATGTTTTGTGTTCTAACATGTGGTCTATCCTAGAAAATATTCCATGTACATTTGAAAAGAATGTATATTCTGCTGCTTTGCAGTGAAAAGCTCTTCAGATACCAACTAAAAAGGATGTCATTTAAAGTCATATTTTCCTTTTAGATTTTCTATCTGGGGTATCTATCCATTGATGTCAATGGGCATTATGATCCCCTCCTATGCCTGGATAGCTGTTAATTTCTCCCTTTTTGTCCATCAAGATTTGCTTTATATATTTAGGTGCTCCTATGTTGGGTACATAAATGTTTAAAGAAGTCATGTCCCCTTGTTGGATTGCTCCCTTTATCATTATGTAGGGTCTTTAATTGTCTTTTAAGATAGTCTTTGTAAGTCTATTTTGTCACATATAGGTATTGCTACCCCAGCTTTTTTTTTTCATTTTCATTTGCATAAAATATATTTTTTCTATCCCTTTTAGTCTGTATATCTCTATCTGTGGTAGGTCTTGTTTTCCCATCCATTCAGCTACCATGTTTTGGATTGGAGCATTCACATTAAAAATGATTATTGATAAGTATGTATATTTTTCCATTCTATTCTTTTAACTATGGTCCTCTTTTTTTCTCCTTCTTGACCCTTTAACAGTTCTTTAATATTAGTTTGGTGGTAAGGAGCTTCTTTAGCTTTTGGTTGTCTGGAAAGCTCTTTATTTCTCTGTCAATTTTAAATGAAAGCCTTGCTTGGTAGAGTCTTGGTTGTAGTTCCTTCCTTTACATCACACTGAATATTTTCTGCCAATCCTTCTGACTTGAAATATTTCTATTGAGAAATGTGCTGTAGTCTTATGGGAGCTCCCTTGTAGGTAACTAAGTACCTTTTTATTCCTGCTTTTTCTCTTTATTTTTAATGTTTGCCATTTTAATTATGATGTGTTTTGGTGTGGGACTTTTTGGGTTCATCTTACTTGGGACTCACTGTGCCTCCTGGACTTGCCTTTTTCCTTCACCAGGTTTGGGAAGTTTCCGTCATTATTTCTTTTAATAGGCTCTCCATCCACTGCTCTTTCTTTTCTCCTTATTGTACTCATTTGATGCAATTCATGTTGTTAGGATTAATTTTGTCCCAAAGATCCCTTAAACAGTCCTCATTTTTAATTTTTTTTTCTTCTCTGATTGTCTTCTGCCACCTTGTCTTCCAAACAGATTCAATCCTCTGCTTCATTCAGTTGCCCATGATTTCTAGTGTACTATTCATTTCAGACATTGTATCCTTTATTCCTAACTTATTTTTCATGCTTACTATCTCTTTATTGAAGTTCTTATTGATTTCATCCATTCTTCCTCGAAGTTCATTTAGGATCCTTATAAGCATTTTTTAAATTCTGTATCTGGTAGGTTACTTTCCTCTACTTCACTGATTTTTTTTGAAGGTGTCTGATGTACTTTAATGGGGAACATTTTTCTTTGTCTACCCATTTTGGCTATTTGGGTGGTTATATATCTATGTATTAGACTATTAGACACCCAATCTTGGTAGTGTGGCCTTATGTAGTAGGTGTCCTGAGGGACCTATTGTCACAGTCTTCTTTTTTCCAGAGCTGAGTGTTCCAAGAATGTCCCTTGTGTGTGTTCTATGGGCTCCTGTTAGAGTTGAGTCTATATATTGCTATTGGCCTATTTATGTACGTGGTTGACTTTCCAGGTGGCTTACTGTGAGGATCACCCCTGAGCACATTGAATGAGCTGCTGCACAGGTGCTGTCCACATGGAGCAGAATTCACCTCAGCAGGTTCTGCTGTCCTGTAAGATCTCCCTTGGATATGCTGCTTGCGAAGCAACTGGATCATGCTCTGATGTCATCTGCAGTTGGCCCCTGTGTGGGTTGAACTGCATGCAAGTGAGAGGGACTCTGGTGCTGGCCAATGTCAGATGCTTCCTGTGACTGGCCTTGGACACTCTATTTGGAGCTGAAAAGAATTCACAGGGTGTGGCTGCCTCTGCTGGATCAGAGTGAGAGCAGGAAGGTCCAAGCAGTGCACCAAGACTGCCTTTTACCTGCACTGGATGAGGGAAGGTCAGCAAAAGTCCCAAGGCGCCCTGTGTTCTGCCTCTGCCGACCTCCACATGTGGGTGCCTGTTAGTCTCAGTCACTCAAAGAGCCTCTGGAGGGACTCAAGTTGCATGAGGTGGTTTCTCAGTGAGTCCTCAGGAAGGGACGAGCATTGGTCATCAGATTGATACAGGTTTAAACTTGGTGACTGTGCAGGGACTGAGGCCACTCAGCAAATGCCCCATGGAATACCAGGTCTAGCAGCCACCTACTGGGTCCTCACACATCTATGAGCAGTGTGGAAGAGACTCAGACCTGGCTTTCTTGTAAAAGTAGAATTAAAAGGTCCAAACAGTCCTCATGGCAAGACTTAGGTTGGCAGGGATGTATATTCTGACATCAGCCATGTGAGCAAAGGACTTTGCAGAGGGTCAGTGCGTTGTCAGAAGCCATGGAGCTGCTTCCTGCTGTGGACTATTCATGGACCCCTGGTTGCAGCTGGAGAGTGAGAGCATGGCGGGGTCACGCAGCTCTGACCCGGTCAATATTTCCCACACAGTTTAGTCCCCTCCTGTGTGCCTGATCCCAGCAGATATGACCGTCCATTTCCATCCTAAGATAACTGCAGTTCTCTTCAGATGTCTGACCAAATGCATGTTCACTGGCAGCCTGAGCAGCACCAACCCTGCCTTCTTTCCTCAAGACTGAGTGAGCCAGGCTGGCTGGGGGGCAGAAAAGGGCAGTTACAGGTCCCTTGGGTGGGTTGAAATGCTATTAGAACCATTAAGATTTTTTAAAATGTTTTTTTCTTTGTCTGCTCCTTCATTAGAGCAAAGCAACCAAAGTGATGCTTAGCTCACGCTCATGGAAGCACAGTTCTGCCTGCACCAGTGCCACACGTCACCAGAGCAGTGAAGGGGGCAACTGGAGGAAGAAGACAGGGCATTCCTCTCCCAGCAGTGTCACACCCTCACAGGCATGATGCTGTCTGGAGAGCTGACCCCTGCTGGAGCGCTTAAGGCTTTTAGGCACCGAGTGTACTGATCTGATTTATATTTTTTAAAGATCACTCTGATTTGCATTTTTATTTTTATTAAAAATTATTTTACTAATTTAGTTTTTTTCAATTAGAGATGACATTCAATATTAGTTTCCAGTGTATATAATAGTGGTTTGACATAAATATAACATATAGAGTGAACCGCTGATAAGTCTAGCATTGGGGGATCTTTTAAAAGGATATTAATCCTATTTATGCGGGCTCCACCCTCATAACCTAATCACCGTCAATAGACCCACCTTTTATTTATTTTTAATCAAACTTATTTGGGATACATTCATTAATAAAATTGCATAGGTCAGGTGTGCCATTCTATAATGCATCGTTTGTATATCGCATTGTGTGCCCACTGCCTTCAAGTCAAGTCTCCTTCTATCACCATTAATTGCCCCTATTCCCTCCTTTTCCTCCTCCCACCCTTTATCCGCCAACCCTATCCATTAATCCAAACACGCCACCCCCACCTGCCACCCCACACCCCATACCACCAGCACCCACTGCCACTCCACAGTCACCAGCCCCTCCTACTACCTACACACCACACCCCAGCCCCCACCCGCCACCCCACATCCCACATCCCACACCACCCAGCCCCCACCCAGCACCCACCAGCCCCAACCCCCACTCCCAACCCCCCAACCCATACCTACCACCCTTCACCCCGCACCCCCCACCCCCCACCCCCCACCCCCCACCCCCTACTCCCCACCCCCCACCCCCCACCCCCCTTCCCCTGCTTGTGATTTGACATTTGAAATGATATTTGAGATGTGTCCTGAGGGCTCAGGTAGGATTTAGACAGATGAAGAGGGTGAGAATACGCTTCAGGTACAGACAGTGGCCACAGCCTGGAGGCAGGAGAGATGAACACTGGACAGACCAGAGCATATGCCCCTCAGATGCCTGTGAGTGAGGGGTCAGGACAGGGAAACAGAAGACCCTGCACGGAGGGAAAAGGCAGAGGGGAAAGGGGACCAACCACAGAGTGGTCAGAGCAGGGGATACAGGGGCCCCTCCATGGGAAGGGAGGCCTGGAGGACAGGGCACCATGAGAGGGGATGGGCAGTGGGGACAGGAGACCTTGGGAAGGAGCAGGGATGCAAAAGTGTGGAAAGGAGACTTTCCATTGAAGCAACAAGACAGGGAAAAGAAAGACCTCTGCCCTAACCGGTTTGGCTCAGTGGCTAGAGCGTCAGCCTGTAGACTCAAGGGTCCCAGGTTCCATTCCAGTCAAGGGCATGTACCTTTGTTGAGGGTACGTCCCCAGTAGGGAGTGTGCAGGAGGCAGCTGATCAATGTTTCTCTCTCATTGATTTTTCTAACTCTCTATCCCTCTCCCTTCCTCTCTGGAAAAAAACCAATAAAATATATTTAAAAAAATAGAAATAAAAAATCATCCTTCTCCCCTTAAAAAAAAAAAAAGGAAGACCCTTCGTGGCTGTGACAGGGCATGGGGGAGAGTGGACCCTTCTTGGTAAGGACAGGGGACCATCCATGGAGGGGTCAGTGTCCCCACCTCCTGTCCCTTTTGTCCTGGCCCTCCTGCCCTTTCCCATCCATGGATGGCCCCTGTCCTTACCAAGCAGGGTCCGCTGTCCTCCCTGCCCAGACACAGCCACGAAGGGTCTTCTTTTCCCTGCGCTGTTGCTTCAATGGAGAGTCCCTTATCCACACTGCCCTATTGGGACAGAGCCGAGAGAGAGGGACCCCTCCATGGAGTGGGGAGAGCAGACCTTCTGTGGAGGGACATGGCAGAGGGATAGGGGTCCCCCCTTTGAGGGGCAAGGAAAGGGTGAAATGGACTGTCCATGGCAGGAGCAAGACATGGAGGACAGGGAGCCATCCATGGAGGGGAAAGTGCAGGGGCACAGGAAACCCCTGTCCTGGTCCCCCTGCTCCCCCTTCTCTGCCCCTTCAAATGGGGGTTCTTTATCTCCTGCCCGTTCTCCGCCATGGATGGTCCCCTGTTTCCTCTGCTCTGTTCCCTGCATGGAGGGTTCCTGTGCTCCCTGCACTGCTCCCTCCATGAAGAATCCCTTGTTCACCCTTTCCTGACCCCTCAAAAGGTGGGGTGCCCTATCTCCCTTCTCATTTTCCTCCACAGGCAGAGGGGAGGGCACCCTCTATGGAGGGTTCAGGACATTATTTTTCTTGCCCTTCTTTCTCCAAGGAGGGTGCCTTCCCCTCTCTGCCCTGTCCTCACTCCATGGAGGGTACCCCTCCACCTCTGCCCTTCCCTCCATGGAGGGTATTCTCTCAACCCTTCCCTTTCCTCTCCATTGAGATGAATGGGCAGGGGTACAAGGAACCTCCCTTTTGATGGGCAGGATGTGGGGTGAAGGTGGTACCCTACATGGAATGAGGACAGGGGGACCCGCCTTGAAAGCACAGGGCCCAGGGGAAAGGAGACCCTCCATGAAAGGGACAAGGAGGGTGACAGAGGACATTCCATGGTTGTGAATGAGCAGGGGTACAAGGAACCCCCCACCTTTGAAGGAGCATGGAGTATAAGCAGGAGGATAGGGAATTTCCTCTTTGAGGGGATCTTTGTACCCCTGCCCATTCCCCTCTCTGGAAAGAGTACCCTTTCTTCCTTGCCCTGACCCTCCCCCAGCCCAGCCCCAAAAGTGGGATTACCTATCCCCCATCCCATTCTCCCCCATGGAAGGAACCTGTCCCCACTCCATGGAGCATGCTCCCAACACCATGCCCTGTCCCTTCAAAGTGCGGTTCCTTGTACCCTGTCCATTCACCTCCATGAAGGGTCCCCTGTCTCTAATGCCTTGCTCCCTCCAAGGAGGGTGTCATCTCCACTCTGCCCTTTCCCCTCAAAGGAGGGTTCCTTGACCCCCTCCATGGAGAGTCCTCTTCCCCACCTGCCCTGTCACTCTGTGGAGCGTCCCCTCTCCTCACTTCCTGGAGGGTGCCCCCTGCCCCTACATGTCCCCTCAAAGGGAAGGGCTCCTTGTTCCACTGCCCATTCCTCTCCCTGGAGGACCTCCTTTCCTCCTCCCCTTTCCCTCCATGGAGGGTCCTCTGTCTCCAGCTCATGGAAGCTGCCCCCTCCCTCCTTCCCTGTCCCCTCAAAGGGGGATTCATTTGTATGCCTGTCCATTCACCTCTGTGGAGAGTTCCCTACCTTCCCTACTGATTCCTCTCAAAGGAGGGTGGCCCTCGCCCTCTACCCTGCCCCTCCAGGGAGTGTTCCCTCTCCCCCTGCCCATTTTCCTCTATGGAGGGTGTCCTCTTGCACCTGCCCTGTACCTGGAGATGCCCCTTTGAGGGGCAGGACAGGAAGGTGGGGGCACCCTCCATGGACCGACGACAGGGGACCTTCCATAAAGGGGACATGGAGTGGAGACAGGAGTCCCTTCATCGAGGGGAATCAGCAGGGAGATTGGGAACAGCCCCCTTGACTGGATAGGCCAGGGGAGACACAGGAATCTCCATGGCATTGTGTGGGCTGGAAGGCAAGGAACCCCCCTTTAGGGCACAAGGCAGAAGGGAGGGTGCACACTCCATAAAATAAGGACAGGGGACACTCCACAGAGGGTCAGGGAAGAAAGGGAGGGAGAGGACCCTCCATGGAGGGGAATATGCAGGGGAATAGGGAGCATCCCCCTTTGAGTTACAGGGAAGAGGGAAGTGGGCACTTTCCATGGGGTGGAGACAGGTGATCCTCCATGAAGGGAACTGGGAGGGGAAAAAGAGGAACCTACAGAAAGGGGAATGGCCGGGGTACAAGGAACATCTCAAAGGGATGGTTCCCTGTCTCCCTACCTAATGCCCTCCATGGAAAGCCCCCTTCACGCCCCACCCCTGCCTGCCCTGTCCCTCTGTGGAGGGACCCCTGTCCTCACTCCATGGAAGGTGCCTCCTCCCACTTGTCCTTCCCCTTAAGGAGGGGTTTCCTATCCCCATTGCCCATTCCCCTCAATAGAGAGTCCTCTCCCCCATCCTCTGCCCGCCCTGTCGCCTCAAAGAGAGGCAGTTCCTTGAATGCTGCCTATTCTTCTCTCTGGAGTGTCCCTTTCCCTCCTCCCTTTCTCCTCCCTGGTGGGTCCCCTGTCTCTCTACATGGAGGTGACCCTCCTTCCTGTACTGTCAACTCAAAGGGGGGTTCATTGTATGCCTTCCCATACAACACCATGGAGATTCCCTTATCTCCCCTGGTTTATCCAGTCAAGGTGGGGGGATAGTTCTCAATCCCCCTACTGACTGCCCTCCATGGAATATGCCCTGTCACGCCTCCGTGATGCCTCCATGGAGAGTCCTTTGACACCATTCCATGGAGGTTTCCCCTCCATCATACTCTGCACCTCAAAGGGGGGTTTCCTTGTACCCCTGCCCACTCATCTTGATGGGAGGTCCATTTTTTCCCCTTCCCTGTCCCTTCCACGGAGGGTTCCCTATCACCCAGCACTTCCCCTTCCATGAAGGGTCCCCTCTCCTTCCTGCCCTGCCCCCTCCATGGTGGGTCCCCTCTCCTCCCTGCCCTGCCCTGCCCCTCCATGGAGGGTCTCTGTATCCCTAACCTGTCCCCTCCATGGAGGATTCCCCATCCCCCTGCCCTGCCATGCCCACTGCATTGAGGGTCCCTCTCTTCCCTTCCCCCTCCATGAATGGTCCCCTCTTCTCCCTGCCCTCTCCCCTTCATGGAGGGCCCTCCCCTCCCTGCCCTACCCCCTCCATGGAGGGTCCTGAGTCCTCCCTGATCCATCCCCTCCATGGAGGGTCCCCTCTTCTGCCTGCCCTCTCCCCTTCATGGAGGGTTCCCACCCCTCCCTGCCCTACCCCCTCCATGGTGGGTTATCTATCCTCCCTTCCCCCGCCTTGGAGGGTTCCCTCTCATCCCTGTCCTTCCCCCTCCATGAAGGGTCCCCTCTCCCTAAGCAGTTCCCTCCATGGAGGATTCCATATCCCTCTGCCCTTCCCCCTCCATGAAGGGTCTTCTCTCCTCCCTGCCCTCCCCCACCATGGAGTGTCCACTCTCCTCCTTGCCCTCTCCCCTACATGGAGGGTCCCCTCTCTTCCCTCCCCCCTCCATGGAGAGTAGCCTCTCCTCCCTGCCCTGCCCCTTGATGAAGGGTCCCCCCTCTCCCTAACTGTCCCCTCCATGGAGGGTTCCCTATACCTGATCCCTGCCCTGCCACCTGCAGGAGGGTCTCCTCTCCTCCCTGCACCCTTCTCTCCATGGAGGATCCCCTCTCCTCCCTTTCCTCTCTCCTCCATGGAGGTTTCCCTGCCTCCCTACCGTGCCCCCTCCATGGAGGATTGCCTCTCTACCCTCCCCTCTCCTTTCCTTTGAGGGTCTCCTCTCCTCCCTAACCCCTCCTCTCCATGGAGGATCCCCTCTCCTCCCTTCCCTCTCTCCTCCATGGAGGGTCCCCTCTCCTCCCTGCCTGTCCCCTCCATGCAGTGTCCCCTCTCCTCCCTGCCTGTCCCCTCCATGGAGGGTCCCCTCTCCTCCCTGCCTGTCCCCTCCATGGAGGGTCCCCACTCCTCCCTGCCTGTCCCCTCCATGGAGGGTCCCCACTCTTCCCTGCCTGTCCCCTCCATGGAGGGTCCTCTCTCCTCCCTGCCTGTCCCCTCCATGGAGGATCCCCTCTCCTCCCTGCCTGTCCCCTCCATGGAGGGTCCCCTCTCCTCCCTGCCTGTCCCCTCCATGGAGGGTCCCCTCTCCTCCCTGCCTGTCCCCTCCATGGAGGGTCCCCTCTCCTCCCTGCCTGTCCCCTCCATGGAGGGTCCCCTCTCCTCCCTGCCTGTCCCCTCCATGGAGGGTCCCCTCTCCTCCCTGCCTGTCCCCTCCATGGAGGGTCCCCTCTCCTCCCTGCCTGTCCCTTCCATGGAGGGTCCCCTCTCCTCCCTGCCTGTCCCCTCCATGGAGGGTCCCCTCTCCTCCCTGCCTGTCCCCTCCATGGAGGGTCCCCTCTCCTCCCTGCCTGTCCCCTCCATGGAGGGTCCCCTCTCCTCCCTGCCTGTCCCCTCCATGGAGGGTCCCCTCTCCTCCCTTCCTGTCCCCTCCATGGAGGGTCCCCTGTCCTCCCTGCCCTGCCCTCTCCATGGAGGCTTCCCTGTCTCCCCTACTCTGCCCTCCATGGAAGGTACCCTCTCCCTCTGCCCTGTCCCCTCCATGCAGGGTCTTCTGTTTCCCTGCCCTGTCCCATCACTCACAGGCTCTGAGAGGAATGTGCTCTGGTCCCCAGTGTTCATCTGTCCTGCCTCCAGGCCGTGTCCACTGTCTGCACCTGAAGCACATCTCACCGTCTTCATCTGCCCAAATCCTGCCTGGCTCTCAGGACACATGTCAAATATCATTTCAAATGTCAAATCACCGAGTGATCTTTAAAAAATATAAATCAGATCCCCCTATTCTGGTGCCTAAAAGCCTTCCTGCTGTGGCAGCATTTCCAACCCACCCTTTATCTGCCCTCCCGCCCTCTCCTGCCCGCCCTCTCCTGCCCGCCCTCTCCTGCCAGCCCTCTCCTGCCTGCCCTCTCCTGCCCGCCCTCTCCTGCCCGCCCTCTCCTGCCAGCCCTCTCCTGCCCGCCCTCTCCTACCCGCCCTCTCCTGCCTGCCCTCTCCTGCACCAGCCTGGCTCTCCCTGCCCTGGAGGTACTTGCTGTCCCTTTGGTGGTGGCTTCCTGAGTTCTCCTTGTGGCGAGCTCTGTCTCAACAGCCAAGTCTGAGTTAAATATGACAAGATCTTGGGGAGCCCTTCCCTGAGTCTCTCGGGGCCTCACACTGAAGGCGTCTCAACCCAGGCGTGTGGGGTATAAGCTGGCAACAGGTCACAGAGCTGACAGGTCACAATGGTGAGACAGGTCATAGAGGTAACCTGAAAACCACTTCAGATCAGCCAGGTGGGCCAATGTAACCAGGGGTTCTTGTGTGGCTGTTTTTTTAAATCACTGACTGAACATTTATTCAGCACCAACAAACCCCAGACCCTCTACAGAATGTACAGAAAGTCATAAAGATAAATGCTTATACACATTTATTGCCTTTTATTACAAAGCTTAGTTTTTGATTTAGGAATTTAATCCTAATAGATTGATTTTTCTCAAGTGTTTCAAGTTAGAGATTCAGTTTGTCATAGAGAAACAACTGTCCACAGCACCATTTTCTTACATCTTACTCTTTATTTTAGAGTCTTGTACTATACACCTAGTGTGTATCAATATGTAAGCATGCCTGAGATTCACTGTGTGCCTTTGTACTGCTAAAATTCTTTGTCATTACACCAATACCTTGCTTTATTAATTATTCTAGCTGCAGTATTTCCTCTCAAAGCAGTCTTGCCTCTTCGTTGTCCATATAACATTGTTATGGGTTGGCTCAGCGAGATAGACCACTGACTCAGAATTTAAATTTATTAAGCTGGCCAGCTGTCTGCAGTCCCAGCACTCCGCCAAAGCAAAGGCTGAACTGCAGCAATGACTGCAAGCGTTACAGCCTATTTATTTGCAAAAACTACAAAGTTACAAAGCCTTGTTTACACAATTTGTTCCCGACACAGTATAGCATTATTACCTTCCTATCTATGTTTTCTGGAAACAGAGAGCACAGTATATTGAGGAGGGACCATGAGACCATAGCTCAAGGCCTGACCTGATGTCAGTACCTTCCTGTCTGTCTGTTCCAGGAACAGACAGTACAGCGCGCCCCGATATGCAGCCCAGTTCATTCCCTACTGGTCTTATTGGGAATCAAATCTTTGATTCAGCGTCCTCCTCTAAGATTCTGGAGTATTGGGTGTATAAAACCATTAACTTTACAGCCTGTATCCAAAAGCTGTTGTAGGTCTCCAAGGGCTGGCGAGGTCGCGGCTGCAGGTGGAGTAGGGCTGGGGCTCCCAGAGCTTTGTGCCCAGGGGAACCAGGAGGTTTAGCTGGGGCTGGGTGCTGTGGCTGCTCGGCCTCTCTGGCTTGTCTAGGGGACGCAAGGGGCCAATCGGGTTGAACCACCGGGGAAGAGTCCGGCTTTGAATGGTGAAGAGCTGGCCAGGGTCTCGGCCGCTTACATAGAGTCTTAGTCCCCACGTCTTTCCCCCTTCCCATTGGTCAGTCCGCCAGGCGAGAGGCATGAGGAGGACGGGGTTACAATTTCCGATCGTGCAGTTCTTCTTCGGGGCCCCAGGTCGAACCTCTCTGTTCGGACGGAGGAGCTTGTCGGTGGGAGGATTTTTCCATGGGGCTAGGGTCTCACAACCCCAAGAGGCACAATAGAAGTCACCCTCTCCTCCACAGTTACTACCCCCTTCCCTGGGGCAGACATAATGTCGAGTGTGCCACAATTCTTGCTCTAGGACTAGGTCTCCGCACCCGTAACCCCTGGCTTTGGTGACCCGGGGATGGCCCCCGGAGCCATACCCAGTCGATGCAATTTTGCTAAGGGAATTTCCCCAGTTTTCTCCAAACAGTTTACAGAGATCTGTCGGGATGACAGGCACCCCTATTCCAACAACAGAGCCTATAACAGTCCCATCAATAGTACGTGTGACCTCCCAAGAGTAATTTCTGGCCAAATGGGGGTTTCCCAGTCCCGGCTGCAGGCAGATGAGGAGAGTTAGGAAGAACACCGAGTGAGTCTGACCTTCAACGGGTCTCAGGTCTTCTGGACCCGTGATCCCTCGACGCTGTCTTTCGTTTTCTTAACCTGCGTACGATGGATCCAGTGCCTCTTTCCTGCGACTTTGATGGTGGTTGGAGTGCTCTGCACCACCTGGTAGGGTCCCTCCCATCTAGGTTCCAGGCTGCCAGGGTCGTGACGCTTCACACAAACGAGATCTCCTGGAGAGAAGGCAGGCTGTGTTGGACTGGATCTCAGCACGTCCTCCTCCCGTACGGCTCTCACCACCCTTCGTGCCGACGAGGCGCTGCTCTGCAAAGCCTGTAAGGACTTAAGCAAATTTCGGGTAGACAGTCGGGCAAGCTCTCCTCCCTTCGGTGGGGAAGAAGAGGTGGTGGCCTGCCAAACATAATTTCAAAAGGGGTGAGTCCCTTTATGTATGGAATGCACCTAGCTCTGAGGAGAGCAAAAAGGAAGGAGACTTACCCAGTTTTCACCAGTCTCTAATTTTAACTTGGTTAATGTTTCCTTTAAGGTCCGATTCATCCTCTCTACCTGTCCAGAACTCTGTGGTCTATAGACACAATGCAATTTCCAGGTAACCCTCAGGGCCTTAACTATGGATTGTGTAACTTTGGCCATGAACGCTGGGCCATTATCGGACCCCGTGTATAGTGGCAGGCCAAACCAGGGGACAATTTCAGTGAGGAGTTTCCTAACTACTACCTGTGCTGTCTCTGCCTTGGTTGGGTATGCCTCAGGCCAGCCAGAGAAGGTATCAATGAAAACCAGCAGGTACTTATACCCTCCTTGTCCTCCTGGTATCTCGGTGAAGTCCACTTCCCAGTGTTCTCCAGGGTTCTGACCTCAGAATCGCTGTCCCGGCACAGCCACAACAGGGGGCCCTTGGTTTACCCGGGCACACACTTGGCACCTCCTAGCCACATCTTGGGATATTTTTCTGGAGCCCTGGGATGTAAAATTCTCTGCCCAGTAGTTCTGATAGCTTCGTTCCCCCCAGGTGGGTGCTCTGGTGGGTCTGGGAAGCGATGGTCCGCCCCAAGGCTTCTGGCACTATAGGCCTCCCGTCTGGCAGGATCAGCCATCCAGCCTCTCCTTCCTGGGCCCCTAGTTTCACAGCTAGCCTCTGCTCCCCCGTCACATAAGTAGGCTTCTCTGGGAGCCTTCGCGCTGGCAGGGTTACGAGAACTTCTCGGGGTCTTACTGGTCTTTTAGCCACGTCCTTGGCGGTTTGGTCTGCAAGTAGATTTCCCTGTGCTTCGGGACTATCACCCTCTGGTGCCCTTGGCAATGAATTACTGCCACTTCTTTTGGCCCCCATATGGCTGCCAGGAGGTTAAGTATCTCAGAAGCATTTTTAATGTCCTTTCCTCCTGAGGTCAGGAGGCCTCTTTCCTGATATAGGGCCCCATGCACGTGTACAGTGGCGAAAGCATACCGACTGTCTGTGAAAATGTTCACTCTTTTTCCTTTTCCCCACCGGAGGGCCTGAGTGAGTGCTGTAAGTTCTGCCTTTTGGTCTGAGGTGCCTCGTCCTAAGGCCTGTGCCCAGAGAACCTCCTTTTGTGTCACCACTGCCGCCCCCGCATACCGGGTACCTTCCTGTATGAAGCTGCTCCCGTCCGTGTAGAGGGTCTCATCTGGATTCTGCAGGGGCTGGTCCACAAGGTCCTCTCGGAGGAAGTGAGGGCAGTCAATGTCTCCTCGCAGTCATGCAAAGGGGGCTCTGCCTCCTCGTCAGGGAGGAGTGTGGCCGGGTTCAAGGCAGCTGTTTTCAGGAGGCTAACTCGCGGTGGGTCTAGCAGTAACACCTGGTACTGGGTAATGCGGGCGTTGGACATCCACCTCTCCGGGGGGGGCTCCTTAATAAGGTCTCAACTGCATGCGGAGCAACTACTTGGAGATTTTGGGCAAAGGTGAGCTTTGAGGCTTCCTTTACCAGGAGGGCGGTGGCTGCAATGGCTCTCAAGCAGTTGGGCCATCCTGAGGCCACCGGGTCAAGTCTCTTAGAGAGATAAGCTACGGGGCGTTTCCATGGTCCTAGGGGTTGTGTGAGGACCCCTTTCGCCACCCCTTTGTTTTCAGCTACATATAGCTGAAAGGGTTTGGTTAGGTCTGGCAGGGCGAGTGCTGGGGCGCTTATCAGGGCTTCTTTCAGTCTCTTATAAGCCTCTCCTTTCTTTTTGCAAAGTGCACACTGATTTTTTCCAAGCCTGGGTTGGACTCCTTTTCTCCCACGAGGCTTTCCTTCATTCTTATTGTCACTCCGGCCCCTTGGGCCTTTTTCCTCATTTAGGGCCAGGAGGACCTTGGCCATCCGGGTGTTTAAACCTGCTGTCGGGTCCTCCCGATTGTTAAAAACCTTCTGGGCCACCTCAACCAACTCAGAGATTGATTTCCCCTCAAAACCTTCTAACGTCTGCAATTTTTTCTAATATCTGGGGCCGAGTGGGAAACAAATGCTACAATGACAGCCCTTCGACTTTCCGGGGCTTTAGGGTCAGGACCGTCTCTGTCACCTTAGAGAGGTTTGTGGGTCTCTGAGCAACAGCTTGGATGCCCCCAATAGAGTCTGGTGATACTGATAGAGAGCCTCCTTTCCCCTCTCACTATTGGGATCCCAGTTAGGTCGCCTGGAGGGAAACACAGCCTCTAATCTGTCTTGGTCAGACGTAGGCTGCCCATCCGGACCCAGCACAAATCTCCTCCCTTCCGCCTTGACTCTCTCTCCTCTGAAGTGAAAAGAGTTTGCATCAACTGTTGGCAATTATCCCAGGTAGGTTGATGGGTAAAAAAAAACACAGACTCTAAAAGAGTGGGTTCTGGGAGAATCAAGGATTCTGGTTCTTCCGATTGTACAGGTCACTGGTAGAAAAGGGGACATAGGCCATGAAAGGTTGCCAGTCTGGACCCAAATCTAAAGGGCCTGCCTGCCGTAGTGGCAGCATAGAAACTGCAGGACTGGCGGATGCTGCTGGGTCCTGCAGGTTCTCCCCCTCTCCTTCTCTCTCTCCATACACTATCCCTTGCCTAGTGTGAGGAGGGGAGAACGAAGCCAGGTCCAGGACTGGTGTTTTCAGAGGAAAAGAAACCGGCTGTGGAGGTGGCAGAGGTTCCGTGCCAGGGTCTTTAGCCACCGTCAGGCCGGCGGGTGGGGGAGCATATGGGGAGGCCTGACCCTGGGGAGTGCCTCCTCACTTGGACCCTGGAGAACAGGGGGAGTTTTGTCCTTCTGGGCCGAAGCCAAGAGGACTGTCTGTCCCTGTCCCAATTTTCCCCTCGGGAGGCCAGCCGTCATCCACCGGGGTTTCTTGGACAATATGTCAACCCAAACCCCAAACCTGAATATAAGGAATTTGATTAGGATGCCCTGGGCGGCCGTATATGACATAATGGACCCGGTAGGCAGTGGTCAGATCAAAAGACCCTGCATCCGGCCACCCCTCCTGGAAAGTGGGCCACTCCCGTTCACAGAATCGCTGTAAATCAAAAAGCATTAACATTATAACTCTTAAATCTACCCCAGAACTTCAGTTTCTTTCACTTCACACAGACTCTCATACTTACATTCATACACCAGACAGTCTGAGTTTTTGACTTCTACCAAATGCTTATTCAGAGTTTAAACAATCCAACCAATTCCTGACTAATTGTCTAAGGGAGCTCTATGGCTTCCCGGGAGGTGATTAAGCTCCCCTTCCACTCACTCGGAGTGGGCCTGACTGATAGGGGGTCGACGAAGATGACTGACCCTATCCCATTTGACAAAGACAAAGACAACAAAGAACAAAGACAAAATAAATCAGCCAAATGCAACCTAAGGTTGCCCGGAACCTGCAGCTTTCTCCTTGAAGTCCTGAAAATTTTTAAAAAAACATTGTAGCAGGGTGTACACAGAAGCAGACAACTTTTTTACAATAAACACCAAGACAAACAAATACCAGACAGACAAACCCAGTGCAGCCTACAGCCACACTAACCAGGGACCCCGGCCACCATCGTGGCCGCCCGTCAGGACCAGGAGTACCGCTGGGTCCAGCCCTCCGTATAGGTCCTTCCGTGGGACGTCCCAATTCCTGTTTAACGACCGGTCCTTACCTCTCTCGAGAGTCCAGGTGGCTCGGTTTCCGAATTGAAAGTTTTGGGTGGAGTGGAGGCCTCCTTGGTAGTCGTTCTCCACAGGTGTGGGGTATCTCGCTGAGTGTCCGGCGACAAGTGGGGGAGAGCCTCCTGCCTTAAATAGGGGGTCCCTCTCACCCTTGCTGGGGGAGAGCCTCCTGCCCTAAATAAGGGGTCCCTCTCCACCCTGCCGGCTATCTCTCTGTGGCCTCCAAATGTTATGGGTTGGCTCAGCAAGATAGACCACTGACTCAGAATTTAAATTTAGGAACCTTTATTAAGCTGGCCAGCTCTCTGCAGTCCCAGCACTCCGCCAAAGCAAAGGCTGAACTGCAGCCATGACTGCAAGCGTTACAGCCTATTTATTTGCAAAAACTACAAGTTACAAAGCCTTGTTTACACAATTTGTTCCCGACACAGTATAGCATTATCACCTTCCTATCTATGTTTTCCGGGAACAGAGAGCACAATATATTGAGGAGGGACCATGAGACCATGACTCAAGGCCTGACCTGATGTCAGTACCTTCCTGTCTGTTCCAGAAACAGACAGTACAGTGCACCCCGATATGCAGCCCAGTACAACATCTATAATAATAAAAGCGTAATATGCTAATTAGACTGGACATCCTTCCATACAACCTCTGGACAAAGCCGGGGCTGCGAGGGAAGCCTGGGTCCCGGGTGCCACCAGGAAACCGATGCTCACAGCCAGGAGAAGGAAGGCCACGCTTGCATGAATTTCGTGCATTGGGACTCTAGTTTAGAATAAGCTTAGTAGGCTCTAATAATAATAATAATAATAATAATAATAGTAATAATAAATTTTGAATATTTTAAATTAAGATGAGAAATTTACATTAATACAAATAATGTTTTCTCATATATAAGTACATTTACTGCTCCATTTATTTTGTTTTATTTTAAAAAAAAAAAAACCCAGGACACCTTTTAAAAGATTCATTGATGACTATATTTTCTTCTTAAATTATATCAATTAAAAATATGTTCTAACACTTATATGTGGTTATGTAAGAACGGCGATTGATTTTGTTTGTATACATATGTACCCAAATATCATTGCCACATTTTCTTATTACTTCTAATGAATTTTCTTTTGATTATCTTAGTTTTTCCTTTGAAAACAATTAAATCTCTATCCGGTAGGGGTCCTCAAACTATGGCCCGCGGGCCACATGCGGCCCGCCAAAAACATATATCCGGCCCGCCGGGTGTTTTTGCCACCGCTGTGTACATAGGAATTTGTTCATAGTTTTTTTTTTAAACTATAGTCCGGCCCTCCAACGGTCTGAGGGACAGTGAACTGGCCCCCTGTTTAAAAAGTTTGAGGACCCCTAGGGACAATTAATTAACAAGTTTTTTTTTCTGCTGCTTAAAGCCACCAGTACAGTAAACAGAATCAGTGATACCAGATGTAAGTGCATCATATCTTATTTTAAAAGAATATTTTTATTATCTTATTATTCTGGACAATATTTGTTCTATTTTTTTTTAAATAAACATTATCACACTAATGATATTTTTTCTACACCTAATTTTCTATTAGATAATTGATCATCTGACAGGCATGAGGTTATATCTTATTATTTCTTTTTAAAATTTTTTTTAAAATATGTTTTTGTTGATTTTAGAGACAGAAGAAGGGAGAGTGAGAAAGACAAACATCCAATGGTGGCCTCCTGCATGCTGCATGCCTTGGATGGAGCAGCAACCTGGGCACATGCCCCAACTGGGAATCAAACTGGGGACGTCTTGGTGCATGGGACAACTCCCAACCAACCCAGCCACACCGGACAGGTCTCACTGTGGTCTTAACTTACATTTTCTGATGATTACTGATGTTGAGCATCTTTTCAATGTCTCTGGACCATTTCTATGTCCTCTTTGGGAAAACTGTATATGCAGGTTTATTTTTCCATTTTATAATTTGAGTATTTGTATATTTGTGTTGAGTTTCATATCTGAATAAATTTTAAATATTAGATGTATCATTTGTGATTATATTCTTCCATTCAGTGGGTTGTCTTTTCATTTTGTTGTGGGTTTACACATTTAAAAAATATTTATTGAATCCTTTCTATAGATCAGGCAGTGTGCCAGACACAAGGGTGCCTTTAATGGCGCTTATTATTTAGTGGGACACAGGTGAGCAGGAAGGCAGATATTAAATAAATTATTTTACAGATAATGATCTAATGAAAATTATGGCAAATTCTATAAAGGAGAGGTATAAGGCACCATGAAAACTGAAGGGGGCCTACATCTAGATGGGGGAACGAAATAGTCAGAAAAGGCTTTCTTGAAAATAATATATGTTATGAAGTAACATAATAATAATAGTAAGAGCAGCAGCATCTAATATTTATTAAGTGCTTACTATATGCTAGGTACTGTTCTAGTCTCAAATATATTTCTGCTATCTGTTTTAAAGATTAGTGGACTGAAAAATAGAAGGTTAAGAACTAACCCTTGGTCTTGGCCGGGTAGTTCTGTTTTTTAGAGTGTCATCCAGGTATGCTAAGGTTATGGGTTCAATACCCAGTCAGGGTACATACAAGAATCAACTAATCAATGCATAAATAAATGGTGAAACTTATGTTTCTCTCTCTCTCTCTCTCTCTCTCTCTCTCTCTCTCTCTCTCTCTCCATTCCTCCCTTCCCCTCTCTCTAAAATTAATAAATACATTTTAAAAATTAAAAAAAAAATAAAACGTACCCTCAGTTCATAGCTAGTCAATTGTGAAAATAATAAAACATACCCTCAGTCCATAGCTAGTCAATTGTGAAGCCAGTATGCAAACCCAGGCTGTCCTGCCATCATGCCATTCTTCCCTTCCTTTCCCAGCAAAAGCCTGTGAGGTAGGCGGGTGCTTACTATTTTGAAAGAACACAGAAGTGACAGGAGTAACTGACAGTGGACAGGACAGGGAGAGCAGTGGGATACGAAGCTCACAAATTAGTCAAGGTCAGATTGTACAAAACTTTGTTGTTGGTTTAGAAGATTTTAATGAGGTTGGACTGTGTGCATGTTTGATACAGTCCTCACTGGCCTCCTCTTTTGCAACATCAGCACATTTCCATATAACACACTCACAGGGGTTTTCCCCATTAAAACTAATGAAACTTCAGTTTCAGGTTTCTTCACTTTCAAGGATTCCTGTGCTTTCTAGGGGTTGTTGTGGATTATAGAGTGTTGTCGATGGACAAGAGAAACCAGGTTGCACTCAGGAAGGTTTCTGGGCCATTACCATGTGGTCTCAGAATAAGAAGGTCCTCATACCAAGCATCTTCTCAGACCACAAGGCCATAATATTAGAAATAAACTACAATAAAAACAACCCAAAATACTCAAACACTTGGAAGCTGAATAGCACGTTATTAAATATTGATTGGGTTACCAATGAGATCAAAGAAGAAATTAAAAACATCCTGGAAACTAACGACAATGAAAACACAACAATCCAAAACCTATAGGACCCAATGAAAGCAGTCCTGAGAGGGAAGTTTATAGCTCTACAGGCCTATCTCAAAAAACAAGAAAAAAATGGTAGTAAATCATCTAACTCTACATCTCAAAGAACTAGAAAGAGAGCAACAAGAAAAGCCCAGAGTGAGCAGAAGGAAGGAGATAATAAAGATTAGAGCAGAAATAAATGACATAGAGACCAAAAAAACAATACATAAAATTAATGAAACTAAGAGCTGGTTCCTTGAAAGGATAAACAAGATTGTCAAACCTCTAGCCAGGCTCACTAAGAAGCAGAGAGAGGACCCAAATAAACAAAATCAGAAATGATAGAGGTGAAATAACAACAGATCCCACAGAAATACAATTGATTGTTAAAAAAAAAAATACTATGGACAACTCTACTCCAACAAACTAGACAACCTGGAGGAAATGGACATATTCCTAGAAAATAACAACATTCCAAAACTCAATCAGGAAGAATCTAAAAATCTCAACAGGCCAATAACTATGGAAGAAATTGTAGCAGTCATCAAAAAGCTTCCAGCAAACAAAAGCCTAGGACCAGACGGCTTCACAGGGGAGTTTTACCAAACATTCAAGGAAGAACTAAAACCTATCCTCCTCAGACTACTACAAAAAATCCAAGAGGAAGGAATACTTCCAAGCTCCTTCTATGAAGCCAGCATCACCCTAATACCAAAACCAGGTAAAGACAACACAATGAAAGAGAATTACAGGCCAATATCCCTCATGAACATAGATGCCAAAATCCTCAACAAAATCTTAGCACATCGGATCCAGCAGTACATCAGAAAGATCATACACCATGACCAAGTAGGATTTATTCCAGGGATGCAAGGATGGTACAATATCCGCAAATCAATAAACGTGATACATCACATAAACAAATTGAAAGAAAAAAACCACATGGTCATATCAATTGATGCAGAAAAAGAATGTGACAAAATCCAACACCTATTTTTGATAAAAACTCTCAGCAAGGTAGGAGTAGAAGGATTGTACCTCAACATAATAAAAGCCATATATGACAGGCCCACAGCCAACATCATACTCAATGGACAAAAACTAACACCATTTCCCCTAAGAACAGGAACAAGGCAGGGATGCCCACTCTCACCACTCCTGTTCGACATAGTACTGGAAGTATTAGCCATTGCAATTAGACAAGAAGAAGAAATAAAAGGCATCCAAATTGGAAAAGAGGAGGTAAAACTGTCCTTATTTGCAGACGACATGATATTATACATACAAAACCCTAGAGACTCCATCAAAAAGCTACTAGACTTAATACATGAATTTGGCAATGTAGCAGGATACAAAATTAATGCCAAGAAATCTATGCCATTTCTATACACCAATAGTGAACTTATAGAAAGAGAGACTAAAAAAACAATCCCATTTACCATCACACCAAAAAAATTAAGATACCTAAGAATAAACTTAACTGAAGAGGTAAAAGACCTCTACTCAGAAAACTATAGGACGTTGAAAAAAGAGATAGAGGAAGACATAAACAGATGGAAGAACATACCATGTTCTTGGATTGGTAGAATCAACATCATTAAAATGTCCATACTACCTAAAGCAATCTATAAATTCAACGCACTTCCCACTAAAATACCAGTGGCATATTTCACAGACCTAGAACGAACTCTCTAAAAATTCATCTGGAATAAAAAAAAGCCCCCAAATAGCTGCAGCGATCTTGAGAAAGAACAAAGTAGCTGGGATCTCAATACCAGATAACAAGCTGTATTACAAAGCCACTGTTCTCAAAACTGCCTGGTATTGGCACAAGAACAGACATATAGATCAATGGAATAGAATAGAGAGCCCAGAAATCAACCCAAACCGATATGCTCAATTAATATTTGACAAATATATATATATATATATATATATATATATATATATATATATATAATTTATTTAGTTTTTACACTTAAATTTTTAAATTACATCAGACCCTGGTGTTCTTACTTAACCTTTACTATCTGAATTATCAAATTTTTAAAAATATATTTTTATTGATTTCAGGGAGGAAGGAAAAGGGATAAAGAGATAAAAACATCAATGATGAGAGAGAATCTTTGATCAGCTGCCTCCTCCACATCTCACACTGGGGATCAAGCCCACAAACTGGGCATATGCCTTACCTGGAATCATACCGTGGCCTTCTGGTTCATAGGTCGAGGTTCAACCACTGAGCCATGCTGGCTGGGCTGACTTATCAATTTTTTAAAAATATATATTTTATTGATTTTTTTTACAGAGAGGAAGGGAGAGGGATAGAGAGTTAGAAACATCGGTCAGCTGCATCCTGTACACCCCTTACTGGGGATGTGCCCACAACCAAGGTACATGCCCTTGACCGGAATCGAACATGGGACCCTTCAGTCCGCAGGCCGATGCTCTATCCACTGAGCCAAACCGGTTAGGGCATGACTTACCAATTTTTATCAGTATTCTTTGACACCCATTTTCAAGACAATGAACTTATTCTAAGAAAGAAACTTATTCTACTTTCCTTTGGTCAACGCCCTTTGCCCTTGCATTTTTAAGTACATTTTTTTGTTGTTACAATGCATAACATTTGTACTTTTCCACCTTTCTTTAAGTGTTAGAAGTACATTTTATAAGCTTAATCTTAGTCCATTTGCTGAAGTTTTCAGTTATTACTTTGCTGTATAAAGCTTATCTCATAGGTGACATATCCCTCCAGAAGGGCTATGAATAGAGCATTCATCTCTCTCTTTCTCTCTCTCTTCCTTCTCTCCCCCATCCCTTCTCCTTCTCTCTCTTTGTAATTTATTTTACAGTAAAGTGGATTGTCTTATAAACATGTTCACAATTTGATGCCAATGATCTCTCCCCATGGTGGAGTTCAAAAGTCCTTCTGCCCTCTGTATTTCCTGTAAATTGAGAGTTCAATAGAAAATTAAAGAATCTTGGTCAGATTCAGATCCACTTTAAAAATATTGGCCTCTGCTTAATGATCACTGGCAAATCATTGATGATGTTATGCTTGAACATTGACCCACTAAAGTGGTTTTATGGTAATTTTGGTGAGAATATCTATTTATTCACCGAGAAATGCTTGAGTAAATAAATAAAGTATATATGTGATAGTATAAAGATTATTGTGTATTTATTATGCTCTAGCATTATTTTATTTCATTTAATTTAGTATGAACTCAGGACAAAGACATTAAATAACTGACCCTGGGAGATCAGATGGATGAGAAAGAACTTAATCTTGAAACCCAGGTGACTTTTGCTGGGGGCCACATATTGAATCACTGTGCTACCCTGCTCTTTCCATTTCCTAAATCTTTGGTTTTAACAGCTGCCTCTCTTCCAAAAAGAATCAGTGTCCCTTCATTTTTGGCAAAATGTGTAAGAAAAACTCAGTGGGCTGTACCACAGGAAGAGTAATATGCATGCTAGTGCAATGAGGGTTAAGGCTAGAATTAGACTAATGGATCAAAAATTAAAATCAAGTCTTAAGCGAAACACAGCGTATTTAATTTATAACTTTATAGATCAAGAAATTGTCTAATCCTTGAATCAGGGTAGAAATACTGTTAAATCACTGATTTTAAGAATAAAGAAGGAAACATTTATTTGAAATCTAGAAATTGATACCTAAATAAAATTGTAGGTTTCAATCAGATGACTAGAAAATGAAGGAGAATTCATCTTTCTGTGACAAGGCTCTAACAATGAAAAGACTGGGGTATGCCTAAAATCAAAGAAAACTTACCATATGAGAGACTCTCATGTAGATGTTTAGGAAAGATAGAAGACCCAGAAGCGGTATATATGCAACAGACGTCTTTATGGTCAGACATGGCCCGTTCAGGCAATTTTTAATCTACAACCCACTTGGTGGCTACAGAGAGCTGAAGAGATTTCATTTGATGCCCAGAAAAGTTGTCTGTTATGAAAACTTATTTGAAGCAGGCTGATATCAAGTTTACAAAAGCAAACAAATGCTCTTAGAAATGGATGACAGGTGGCATTGATTCGTGTGAGGACCCTCCTTTTTGATACGGGCTCTTTAGTTTACTCACAATGAATTGATCCACAGCCTTTTAGGATGTAGAAACCTGAGAGGTTCTGTTTATTATTTCACATGAGTTCAAAGTTGGGCTTTGAATTATGTTTCACACTCAAACAAATTTATGGAAAATTTTATTTTATCATTATTTTTATCATTTTATCATTATTTATTTTATCATTATTTTTTAAATTATAGCCACAAAAATGAAAAAAAAATCCTGAATTCAACGAATGTTTAAAAATACCCTAAAGTAATTTGGATGACTACTGTGGGAAAGTTGTGTTGTTTTTTTGTTTGTTTGTTTGTTTTTGAGTTGACCAGCCATATGTGCATTTGAATTCCAGAAAAGTTAAGTTTCATCCTGGAAAGGAGGCTATTTTACTTTTGATGGTTTTAGGTGTTTCTTTTTTGCAACTAAGACTTGTATTTACAGTGAGAACAGTAAAGAGAACTGTGCCCTTGTTCCTGATATAATTTGAATAAATCGGTGGGCCTTCTGAAAGTTTATTGTTCATATCTAGTAAGAGTTTTGTGAGTTATAGATACTAGAAAATGTAGACACAAAATAACTATGTAATGGGAGTTTATCTCCTTCTTATTTTTTTCCTATGTCTTTTGCAGAAGTCAGTATAAGAAATTATTTCTAATCATTTCTTTTTGGAACAAATTATTATGCTTTCATGACACATCAGTTGAACTTAACTTAGGGTCTCAGGGCATCTCATAAAATTCTCCAAGTCATGTGTTATGAGAAAATTGGTTTCAAATCTAAGCCATATGGATTAGAAAATATATAATACCTTGAGAATTTTTAGATCACATGATAAAGGCATAATTAATCATGACCTATTCGAGTAAAGAACTAATAAAACACATGAAAGTACCAAAATAAATGTTAGTTAATTTAAGCTAATTGCTGCTGTCTCTGACATAGCCAATAATGCAACAAAAATTTAAAAAACAATAAAAACTAAAAACAAACATTCCAAAAATATTATCTTTGAAGGAAACTGAGTTTTCTCTAATCACAAAAGATATAAAGTTGAACAGGTCTTCTTAATATCAAATATATCCCCCCATTAAATTTTGTTTTTCTATTCCCATTTCATTACAATTCAATCACTTAACTTTGTGATTTGGATCTTACTGCTTATTTAAGCAAGGTTTTGAAGTTCCTCGACTCTAAATTTTAATTAAATTACACTTGATTATGATTGCATATTGTTGCTAAAAAATAGCAGAGATACACATGACACACAAACTGATTCTAATTATGAAATTCATATATTTCTGTCTCTGGTGAGTATTTATCTATCTCTAAGTGGTGTTGAAGTTAAACCCATTCTTAGTCCTTCCTAATGGCTTCTCTTATGCATCTTCATATAGGTTCTCTTCCTCCTAAGTCTGCAGTGACTATTATTGATATAAAAATCCTGCAACCTGTGGATATTGATCACAATCTTTCTTTTTTCCTTGAGCTGCTTTTAGATTTTATTCACTTTTCCTGGGTTAAATATTCTTAATCTTCATTTTACACATGTAAAGTCATGATGGGCATTATGTCTAGAAGATAGGAGGCCATCATAAAGTGCTGGTAATGTTTTGTTTTATCCCTCACAAACTTCAGAAGTTTGTGAGGGATAAAAAGTCTTGCAACCAATTTGGTGTGGGGTTTATTCTGTATCTTCATTTTTTTGGATCAGGTCTTCTGGTTTTCTCAAATGTCTAATTTTGCACCAACTGAATGGCTTCATCTAGCAATGTGAACCTACCATTAAGATGGTGGAAATACCCTAATTTATTCTTTTTGTTTTAAAATAATAATGAAATTATCTCTTAAAATTCACACCAAATACTGAAAATTATAATATATTCTATGTATCATATTATTTTATTTCAGCTTCAAGAAATGCTGTGAAGCAAGAAGGCTCATTATTGTTAGCCATTCTGTACCTCATTTTCTTGGTGAAAACACTGCAACTCAGAGGTATGAACTGATTTGCTCAAGGTCAGCCAGCCAAGGAGCAGCAGAGACAAAACTCCAACTCAAGAGTTTTAGCCTCTGGCCTGGTGCTTTTTAAACTACAATGTACATTCTCCTGGACCACCAGCCATGATATTTTAAAAAACACTGGCCTAAGTTACACCCACCTTCTTCCCACTATACTCTGGCTTAACTTCCTATAATCAAGAAATTTAAAAAAAAATGTTGATTCATTGAGCCCAAGTTTGGAAGCTAGAATTTTGGCAAATCAAAGCTCTTTAGCAGGAGATTAAGGAATCATTAAAAGAACAATCTTATTCTTTCAAGTTTCTCAAGGAAAAGAGAACAAACAAATCAAACAAACTCATAAGGCAAATTACCTTTTGATAACAATTCTCACAGTATAGGTGAAGCATGAGATATGATTGAAAGGGGCATTTGAGGTCAAATAATTAAACCTCTACATAGTGAGACAATTTCTAAATGTTAATTGACAGTAACTATGGATTTTAATGTATTAATTCTAGACTTATCTGGTTATATTAGGAATGCATTCAGATAAAATACAAAAATACATCTGGGTGTAAGAGAGCAAGAGGGGAACCTTAATTCCAGAAATCAAGGGAGAGGAACACTTGCAGCTGACACCACTCCAGACTGCTCCTTTAAGATCACCGGTTCTAATGTTCTCATTGCACTTATAATAAAGCCAATGGCTGCAGAAGGAAATACCTACAGACTAAAAATAAAGGCATGCTTGCCCTAACCGGTTTGGCTCAGTGGACAGAGCATTGGCCTGCGGATTGAAAGGTCCCAGGTTCCATTCCAGTCAAGGGCATGTACCTTGGTTGCGGGCACATTCCCCATGGGAAGTGTGCAGGAGCCAGCTGATCGATGTTTCTCTCTCATTGAGGATTCTAACTCGCTATCCTTCTCCCTTCCTCTCTGTAAAAAGTCAATAAAATGTATTTTAAAAAATAAAAATAAAGACATGCCATGGGCAAGAATAGGAGTAAAACTCTGATTTTTGCTCCTTTAAAAAACAAACAAACAAACAAAAAACTTCAGAAAAATAATACCATGCTGCCTCTAAATATCACCCCTTCAGAGAATCCTCCAAACTCAACAGAAAAAAAAAATACTACTGCCAACTTGCACACCCAATTGATAATTAATTGATTAATTTGTTCACAAATCATTTATTGAGTGCTTTAGAAATAAAGACCACACAAAGGAGAAGAAGCAAAGGTTATTTTTTCAGAGCTGGCTGTAGCAAAGGAGTCAGCCACCACTCTTTTGTTTTGTTAGAGACTCAAAGGTAGAGAAGGGAGAATGCTTTATAGTGGAGGAAAAATTACAGAACACTTTAGGTATGATTGGAGACTATCAACATGGGGAAACTGAATACAGGCTATTTAGAAGTAGGACACCCTATGATTTTGGTTAGGGTGCATCTTTGTCTTTCCTTAATTGGTCCTAAATTGGAAGTGGGGTCAATATTAGGGAATTGTCAATTATTAATCAAGTCCTGGCCATTTGGGGTTTATTGCTCTATGGATTACTGTTTGGCTTCATGAACTGGTTGCTGGTAGATAGTAGTCTGACTGTATGGTTACATAGTTAACAGGTTGATTTCCTGGGCTGATTCCTTTAGATTGTGGGTTATAGTTCTCTACTTACATAAGAGCTGGCCATTGATTTTTTAAAAAAAATTGTTTTTCAGTTCCCCTTGTGATCAATTGCTACCTTGCAAAAGGTTGAGTAATTTGGGAGTGCTAGAGATCCATACCTTCAACACTCAGAGATTGTTTATCATCTTTGCAGCCAACTGACTTACAAGATCTTTTTGATTTCTTTGTTGTTATTAGATTATCATGGTGATCACCTGATGAGAGAATGCCTGCATAGAAACATTTAAGACACTGGATAGAATGCAACAGACCAGCATTATGGCCACAATGACAGGAAAAAGAACAACTACAAGTCCCTATAACGTGCTTCAAATGTTATTTGCCCAACACAGGTCAAAAGAACAAATCCCATAGGCTACGAGGATAAGCCTTATAAAGCCCAACGACATTTTCCTTGAACCTTTCCTATCTTGCCTGTTTCATTGATCCAAATATAACAAAAGTATTAGCAATGATTTGATAGCACCATGACTAGAAAACAAGACACTTAGAGTAATGTGATTACCCACTAGTACTTGTGCCCATGAATTGAGATTCATCTATATTTCATTGATCAATGTAGGGCAGAGATGGTCATTAATAACTTCATGAGAGTTAGTGATGGGTGTCTTACAGTCATTTCTATTTGTATGATTCTCATCAATAGAAATGCTGCTCTGATTGTTTGCATAAACCAGGGGTCCACAAACTTTTTAAACAGGAGGCCAGTTCACTGTCCCTCAGACCGTTGGAGGGACAGATTATAGTTTAAAAAAAAACTATGAACAAATTCCTATGCACACTGCACATATCTTATTTTGAAGTAAAAAAACAAAATGGGAACAAATACAATATTTGTATTTGCATGTGGCCCGCAGGCTGTAGTTTGAGGACCCCTGGCATAAACTATGATTAGTTTCCTCAGGCAGCATATCTGAGTAACCAAGAGGGGTCTCATTTTGCAGCTCCTGTCTAAATTTTAATTTGTACTTTATATGATTAATGGAATTAGAATTAAAGTTTGTGTGTATAGATAAAGTCTCAGAATATTATTCCTAAAATATATGACATGATAGTCTGAGGCAAATAGGTCCAGGCATTCTGGCAGCAAAAGAAGTAATATTCATGTGGGGCATGTGGAGATCCAGAAAAATAGGTGTTGTTTACAACATGGATCTAGAACCTTGGTTGTACATTTAGCAGGGTTGCGTAGTTGTATCTCTATTAGCCTCTTACAGGTGGTATTGGCCAATTACTCTATGAAGGTTGTTTAATTAAAATTTAGAATTACTTATAGTTTGATTGATAAATTTGATAATAGTTTTTAATTTCTCTTTGGGAGAGGCAGACACTACTGTGTCACAGATTGATTTAATTAAGTTCAATTACCTTGACAGGTTCAAATGGAAACACCTTCAGCTATAATTTGCTGTGGTCTTATTTGATGAAAGGAATTGGCCAGAAGTTCCTATCATGGTGATCTGGCAATAAATGGAATATCCAACACTCAATAAGATTGAGGAAAGTGCTACTGATTGGGATTAGAATGATTTAATATATTTATATCAGGTATATATAATGATGGCATTAGAATGATTACATTCTTACTAATGGTTATAATAAAGAATAAAAAGAAAAAAGAGCCATTAAGGGTGGGCAACAACAAGGAGTCTATAGAAAATAAGAAGAATGATTATAAGCAAACATATTAAAAAAAATAAACAGACACACAGGAATTAGATAGGAATCTTGGCTTGACATGTTAGGTAGAAGTTGTCCACTATCCATCTTCATTTTCTTGATCCAAAGGTCCAGGCTGAGCTCTATGCTTCTTGAAATCAGATCCTATTGAGAATTTCTGAGAATCTTCAGTTTGAGGTGCTCTTTTGGGGTCATCTTCTGATTATGTGGAATTCTAAACTTTTCAAGTTGTGAAATGTTAATCCAAAGATTGATTCCTAGAGTTTCACTGCAGTATTTGTTATTAGTAATACCTGACATTCACCCTTTCCAATGAAGTTCAAGAGCAGTTTTTCCATAACGTTTCTCCCAATATATAAAATCAGAGATCATGAACAGGTTGTTAGGAAGATGTTTACGTAGGTGGCCTCAACCTGTTAATAATAGGACTGAGTGTAGCCATTTGCAATATTTTGCCATGTGTGCATGAAGTAGGGAAAGTCTAAAATAAGAGGCATGTTCTATAGATGTATTGGCCTTTGTGTTTGCATTTCATAGGAGTAGACCTTACCATATGGCTATAAGGGCTAGTGAGAGTATTTTTGGCCAAGGGAGCTCAAAATTTTCTGGAAGTTTTGCTAATTTTTATTACTGTGCCATTGGTTCTTTCATTCTTTCCAGAAAAGTGTGGATGTATGAAGAGTGTAGTTTATGACTAAGGGGCAATGCCTTACAGGATTTTTTAATAATGGTTCTCATAAAGTATCTGCCTCGATCACTTGATACAAAATTTAAGATGCCCCAGGTTGCAAACACAAAAGTAAGCTGCTTTTCAGTAGCTGTAAGATTTGTACATTTTTGGCAAGAAATTCTTCAACCCACACTAAAATATACATAAATTAACTAAAACATATTCAAATTCAGTGTGGGTGGATGTTGGATAAAGTCTGCCTGATGGTTTTCAAAGATCCCTTGAGGTCTGGTTCCTGGCCATGTTCCATTTCTACAGTTTTTCCAGGATTATGTTGTTGACAGGTGACACATGCCTCTAAAATAATCTCACATGCTATTGTAAAGGCGTCCCAATCAATGTTGATTTAAGATATTAAGCAAGTTTTCTACTTCATGGCTATTTTATGGAGAAACTTTGCTAACATTTACTTGCAATCATCTGGTGCCCCCAAGCAGTCATCCTGATAGTGCCAAAAAACATCTGAGAGAAGAGTCCAGCCAGATTTTTTTCCTATCATTTCTCTTCAAGTTCATATTTTAGAATAGCCTCTTTTAATTGATCCAGAGATTTTCTTGAGAGCTTATATAGGAAAATAATCTTAGTTAAAGTGCCTTATTTGGGATAATGATTTTCTATATAATTTACTTTATTTTTGTATTTTTTTTAACATGGGTCTCAACATTTATAATACTTATTCTTTTAGTAAAAGTGAATCTAAAATTTTATTAACTTTTCCATTTTCAGGAGGGTTCCTGCAGAGGTAAGAAATCCCCATTGTTACCAAAGCACTTTAAAATGGTGTATTAGTGCAAAGGTATACCTGCTGTCAGTATATATGTTTACTCTGGTCTTTGACTAGTTGGGAAACTACTGCAAGTGCAGTAAATTCTGTCACCTGAGCTGAATGTCCCTTGGATATAGTACTATCACTAAAGAAGAACTAGGTTAGTGATGACATACCTTGCTAGTTAACCTCCAATTTCAGTTATAAAGTCTGATCAATCAACAAATAATATTAGTTTAGGGTTTTTAATAGTATTCTCTAATAAACCTGAGGGAGGTGTAGGTTGTTTCCTGGTGCAGGTAAGACAATCATTAGGCTCCTCTTCTGGTAGAGGCAGGAGGATGCAGGATGCTGTAGTGGTGAAAAGTAATGTGAAGGAAAGAAAGTCACACAATCTCACAAGGAGTCAATCAGCTGACTGAAAAGTGTCTTGGGTTCTCAGTCCACAGTCATGTGGGTACTGCCTGAGGAACCATGACTTTAAGTTAGCAGACTAGAACTAGTGGATCAGAATCAAGTTTGCAGCAGCAACTGTTTGATCAAGACAAGGCATAATCCTTTGCAACTGGGTCAAACGTAAGACTATATAGTAAATTATGTGTTTTGATGGTTCCCATGGAACTGAGTCAAAACCCCAAGGGTTTAACTCAGAGCACCAACCAAAGGTGTGGGACTACCAAGAATAAAGCAACTAGTACAACCTATGCTCCAAGGTGAGGCAGAGCTGAGGTGCTTGGGGAAGAATAAACATCAACCAGGAGCAAATACTCTAGAATATATTATTTTTCAGAAATATTTTTAAGGTGTTCTGGTCAAGATGGCTGCATAGGCAAACACAGTACTCAAATCCTCCCATAACCACATCAAAATACATTTAAACTACAAAACAATTGTCATTCAGAGCTACCTAAAATCCAGCTAAACAGAAGTTCTACAACTAAGGATATAAAGAAGAAGCCACATCATGACTGGTGGGAGGCATAAAGATGAGGAATGGGCTGTTCACACACACACACACACACACACACACACACACACTCACTCACACACATGTGTGCTGATTAAAAATTGGGGTGGATATCTCAGCTGAAGAACCTTCTGAGGAACAGTGCGGTTTCAGCTCTATATAAGGACACCAGCCCAATGCCCCAGTGCCAGAAAGAGAAGTTCCCCTAACTTCTGGCTGTAAAATTCAGTGGAGATTGTGGCTGAATGAGACAGAGGCTGCTGGAATCCTGAGAATTCTTCTAAAAAAGCCGACCCACAATCTGACTCAGACTCCCATCCGCTGAGCTCCAGCACTGAGGCAACAGCAGCTCAAAAGGCACCAGGAACATAGAATAGATGTAGGAACTGAATTGTCTGGCATCAGGGTGAGGGCTAGAGAGACAGGTTCTCCCAGATAGAAGTTTTGGCAGAGGCCATTGTTCCTTTGCTGAGCCCTCCCACCACACAGCCAGTAGACAGATGCCATTTCTGATCCTCCATTAACATGGCTAATACATTTGCCAGGCCCTGGTAATTTCCTAAGACTTCACCCCACCCAACTTGCAGGCCCACCCAAACTGCTTCCAATAGCTTTTCTATACAAATGTCCTATCTTGGCTCAGGCATCAGACTTTCCTAAAATCTCCCAAACAAGCAGCATCTGGCCTTGACATGTCCCGTACCTCTTGTTAAGTGTTCCCAGGCCTGGCACTAGTGGTAGCCAGCCTTATCTTACAGCTTGGCCTCTATTAGTACCTTCAAGCCCAGGTCAGGTAACAACCACCTGTGGATTACTGTGTTA
Organism: Myotis daubentonii; assembly: GCF_963259705.1. NCBI lineage: Eukaryota > Metazoa > Chordata > Mammalia > Chiroptera > Vespertilionidae > Myotis > Myotis daubentonii. The sequence goes on along the minus strand of NC_081851.1, from coordinate 28,621,194 downwards.
CTCATACTGGATGTCCCTGGACAGGACACAGGTGGCAGCTGACCTTGGTCTGTACCTTCTGGGAGGACCCAGAGCTACCTCTACAAGCAACACACTTAAGGAGCAGACTCAGTGGTCACTAAATTCTACTTTGTGGGGTATGCCACTGTACAGATGATTTACAGCCATTTCTTACAGCTGATCAACCTGGGGTAATCCCTCCCATTAACCTGACAACAGCATTCAAGGTTCTACTATAACAGGAGAATATATACAGCCTATACAGGGGACACACTTGAAGGGTCTAGCCCTGGTGATCTGTAATGTTATGGCCACTGGACCCTACAGAATACCTACTGCATTAGGCCACTCTACCAAGCCTGGGAGATGTAGCAGCTATACCTAATACATAGAAACCAATACAGGGGGGAAAATCTGACAAAATAAGGAAACAAAGAAATATGTTCCAAATAAAAGAACTTCAGAAAAAGAACTAAACAAAATGGAGACAAGCAATGGAGCAGATGCAGGGTTCAAAACATGGGATATAAGGATGCTTAATGAACTTAGGGGGGAAGAGTAGAGGTACTTAGTGAGAACATCAAGAAAGTGATAAAAACAGAAAAATAAAACTAGAAACCATAAAAAACAACCAGTCAGAAATGAAGAGTACATTAACTGAAGTGAAAAATACATGATAGGAATCAACAATGGAGTAGATGAAGCAGAGGATTAAATCAGATATTTGGAAGACAAGAAAGCAGAAAACACCTAATCAAAACAACAAAAAGGGAAAAACAATTAAAAATAAAGAGGATAGTATAAGGAGCCTCTGAGACAACTTCAAGCATACCAACATTCTCATCATGAGGGTGTCAGAGGGAGAAGAGAAAGCAAGGAATTGAAAACCTGTGTGGAAAAAATTAATGACAGAAAACTTCCCTTAACTTGGTGAAGGAAATAGACATATAAGTCCAAGAAGCTCAGAGACCCAAACAAGATAAACCCAAAGAGGCCCACACCAAGACACATCATAATTAAAATGTTAAAGGTTAAAGACAAAGAGATAATCTTAAATGCAACAAAAGAAAAGCAGTTAGTTATCTATAGGGAACACACATGAGATTGTCAACTGATTTCTCAACAGAAACTTTGCAGGCCAGAATGGATTGGCAAGAAATATTCAAAGTGATAAAAAGCAAAAATCTATAATCAAGATTATTCTACCCAGCAAAGCTATCATTTAGAATTGAAGGAAAGCTAAATATTTCCCCAGACAAGAGAATGCTAAAGGAGTTCATCACCACCAAGCCAGTATAAGAAGAAATGTTAAACGGTCTTTATTAAAATGGGGGGGGGGGGAGAGAGGTTGTTGGAACAATGGATAAAAAATATGAAGATATTAAGGAAGAAGTACAAATTGGTAGTTATGAAATAGTCACAGGGTTGTAAAATAAAACATAGGGAACATAATCAGTAACATTATATTAGCTATGTATGGTATCAAAAGAGTGCTCAATTTATTGGGGCAATAACTTAGTAAGTTATATAATCTCTAATCACTGGTTGTACAACTGAAATTAATTTTTTATTGTATGTCAGATAAAATAAAATAAAATGAAATAGAGATTTAAAGTCTAAAAGTAAAAGAAAAAAATAAAGGGTGTTTCTTACTAAGTAATTTTTTAATATTAGAAGTAGAATGTTATCAAAGACAAATATACCATAAGATGATTTTCAAATATGAACAAGTGTATATTTATGTATATGCCTAGCATATCTAAAAGGATATATATATATATATATATATATATATATATACATATATATATATATATATATAATTATTTAAAGAAAAAAAAACAAGTGTCTGTCAAGACAATTCATACACAAATAGATGAAATGTTGTTGTTCTTTTCTTTGTCAGGATTTCTGTGATAGTTTATTAAATGTGTCAACTTGACTGGAACATAAGGTGCCTAGATATTTGGTCAAACATATTTCTGGCATTTCTGTGATAGTGTTTTTACATGATATTAACATTTAAATCAGTAAAATGAGTAAAGGAGATTTCCTCCATAATGTGGTATGCTCCATGTAATAAGTTGAAGTGCTAACTAGACCAAGTTGACACTTTATCTCGAAAGAGAATAGTCTCCTACCTGAAAGCCTTCGAACTGCATTTAGCTCTTTCTGCCTAATGTCCTTCAAATAGTGACATGAGCTTTGTCTGGTTCTGCTGGCCTTCCTTCTCAAAATGGGCATTGGTTCTAAAGATATTGGACTAGCCAGATTCCCTAATCTTGTAAACTAATGCATTATAATGAATTTCTCTTTTTTTCTGCCTTTTCATGTATATCTCTCTCTGTTCTCTCTCTCTCTCTCTCTCTCTCTCTCTCTCTCTCTCTCTCTCTCTCTCTCTCTCTCTCTCTCTAAAATATATACATGCACATATGTATCCCATTGGCTTTGTTTTTCTGGATAACTCTGACTAATATAGATTTTAGTACCAAGAGTAGATATAGAAGAACAGAATCTTAAAAATTAATTATCTAATTTCATTAAGGGATTTCTGGAATGAGCTTTCTAGTCTGATTAGATTTAATGACACCAATGATTCTATTTCTACTAATGAAGAGAGTACTGAGAATCCCTAGCATAATCTGTCAATAAAGGAACACAAAATATCTCCATTGATTATTACTATAGTTGAGAGGAATATTTGAGAAGGATCTAGGCAACAATTTACATGATATTTTTGAAAATTGTCAAACTAATAAGTATAAAGAGATTGTCTGGTTGCTCCTAATGTTGTGAACAAATTAAAGAAAGAAAAAAAATGAGTTTAGTGATTTAAATCCCCTGTTCAGGTGCCACATAAAGGACCTGAAAGCTTCTATGTCTGCCTTAAAAGACATCCTTATCCCCTATAGCTGTAGAGCTGAGATTGTTGAAAACCAAGCCAAGCATCTCATTTTACAAATGGCTGAATTACAACACAAATTGTATTCCAAGCTTCACAGAGTGTGTACTGTTAAAAATGTTGATTGGGAAGAAATTGGATGCTGAAAGTTAGAATTGTGTTGTGTTGGAAGACCCTGAGGGAGCTGAGCAAATTGAGCCCCCAAATTCTGATGAATCTACTTTGCCTGTAGAGGCAATCTCTCTACCCCCTGTTGAAGTGATCTCCCCACTTTCTTTACCCTCATCTGAAGGGATTATCTCTGCATTGTCTGAGGAAACTGTAATGGCCTCCCATGAGTTAGTTGACTATTAATACCAATAACTAATTCTCCTAAGAATCCCCCACCACCCCTTTTTGCTTCTAGACCTGTAACTACTAGACTCAAGTCAGTATGCTGTTAAAGGTTAGGTACAAAGTGTAATCCATGAAGGGTGCATAATAATAATAATAATAATAATAATAATAATAATAATAATAAAAATTCTTGAGTTATCTCATTTATGCAGACTGAAATGTTAATAATATATGTGAGAATGAATATTCATGGAATGGATAATAGAAAAATATAAAATTGGGTCAGGCTGATATTATTGATATGAGCCCACTAAACAGAGATTAAGCATTTAATATAGCAGCTCATGGAGTTAGAAACTGATCTATCAATGTGTTTGTTTGGTTAGCTAAAACGTGAACAGAAAGGTGACCCACAATGGGTAAGTTAGACAAGCCACACCTGCTTTGTTTTAACAGATTTAAAGACTTTGGGAGATTGAAAAGTTAGAGTAGATTTGTCATTTAAGACCTACTCACCCAGCCTGGAAGGGTCCAGAGGCATATATTTTTTCACCGCAAAAGTGAGAAATTAATTTGTGAGTGAAGCCCAAGCAACCTTGAAAAGCTCTCTGATCACTGTTCTCTGTCGGCCAGACGTTACAGGAGGAATTATGGCGATTGAAAATCTAAATGTCAAGGAAGCAATTAGATCCTAGGATATCAGGGGTCAATTGGTGTCATTCAATCACCAAAGGTAATGTTAGCATGGTTACCATAATGGACAGCATAGTCAAAGCAGAAGTCAAAGTGGTCTTATTCTCGCTGACATATGCATTGGCTAGTTGATCATGGCTTTTATTGAAGTGAAATATATAGGAAGCCTACTAAATTATTACTCTATCTTTAAAATCGTAAAAGTTCTAGATCAAGGGAACTGAATCATAAAAACAAGGAGTCATGGTGCCTTAATTAATTCCCAGACTTGAGTCCGTTTACAAACTCAGAATGAAGGGAAGTCTAGGTCTCCTTGAGGAAGGACTCAGGTACATTGGCAAAAATTTATACTATTAATATTTCTCCTAGACTTCTCCAAAGGGAACAAGTCTTAGAATGATATCTGTGCATTGAAGAAAAGTAAATAATAATAAAAAAATCAGCGTCTACTGGTCACTGGCTCTGGACTGAAACTAATTCTAGGAGACCCAAAATGTCACCATGGTCCACTGGTCAAAGTATCTTCTCATGAAGGTCAGATGAACTGCCAAGTTTTAGCTCACATATGTGTCAAAATAGGTTCAGGTGGTCCCTAAACACATTCTGAAGTTATTTCCCAGACCTGGAATGCATGCATGGCATAAATATAATCAACACCTGGCAGAATCTCAACATTGGTTTCTTGACCTTTGTAGTGAGGGCTATCATGAATGGAAGGTCATGTGGAAATCACTAGAACCACCACTATCTAGGAAAATAATAACCAAAAGCAATTCTGGATACCTGGAAAAATTGCAGAGATTGGTGCCTCCGTAGATAGCTTGAAAGAAGTAGTAGTGGTAATTCCCACCACTTCTCCATGGTCTGTAGATAGATAGACAGATCTTAGAGAAAGATAGTGGATTATCATAAGTTCAACCAGGTGGTGATTCCTAACACAACTGTTATGTCAGATTTGATTTAATTGCTTGAGCAAATTAACACATACTCTGGCACCCACTCTGCAGCTATTAATCATAAAAATGCCTTTTTCTACATATTTTTTAATAAAGTCCACCACAACTTGTTTGCTTTCAGCTGGCAGTCATAATAAATCTCCAGTGTTCTGCCTCAGGGGTATATTAGTTCACCATGTCTATGAAATAATTTAGTTCATAGGAAACTTGTCTTCCCTTCTACTAGCTATCACACTGACCCATTATATTGTTGACATTATGCTGATTGGTGACCAAGGAGTAACAACTACTCTGGATTTTCCAGGTTGCCCTGTCATAACCTAATGGGGTCATGAACAAAATTGCCATAGTGGCAGAGGTAGATGTTAAATTTGGACTAAGTTACATGGATTTTCACTCATCAAGGCTGACTGGGTAACATCAAGACTGACTAGCTAAGGTCAATTCAGAATGCCCAATATCCCAGCAACAGAGATGATCACTGTATACTTGATATGGCACAAGTCTCCAAGTTGGTCAGCCATCTACCTGGTGGCAGATTGATTACATTGGATCACTCTATCCATGGAGAAGGCAGTATTTTGTTATTTCTGAAATAGATGCATACTCTGGGTACAGATTTGGCTTTTTTACACACAATGCTTTTACTGTAACTATTTTCTGTAGACTTGCAGAATGCCTTATCTATCATCATGGTATCCCACACAACATTGCTTTTAATCAAGGAACTTACTTCACAACAAAACAGAAAGAGAAGAATTAGGCCCAAGGCTATTGAGTTCATTAGTCTTACCATGTTCTGCAACATCCTGAAGCTGCTGGGATAATAGAACCATGGAATGGCCTTTTGAATACTCAAAGATAGTGCCAATAGATGATAGGACCTTGCAGGCTGGGGTAAGGTTCTCCAGAAGGCTGTATGTGCTCTGAACCTGTGTCAATATAAAGTTCTGTTTCCCCCATGACTGGAATTCACAGTTCCAGGAACCCATAGATGGAAATCAAAGTTACACCATTTATTATTTTTCCTAGTAACTCACTAGCAAAAATTTTGCTTTCTCTTCACATGATGTTATGCTCTTCTTGCCTGGAAGTCTTCATTCCAAAGGGAATAATACTTCCAGCAGGAGACACAACAATGATTCTATTGAACTAAACCTTAAGACTGCAGTCCAGCCACTTAGGGCTTCCCATACCTCTGAACAAAGAAGGAAACACTTTTACTGTGCTAGCCAGGGTGATTGATTATGTCTCCCAAGAGGAAAATGAACCAGTACTTCACAATGATGATTCCTTAAGCTGTCTCTTTGCTTACCATGTCCTCTGATGAATATCAATGGAAAACTACAACAACACAATTCAGGCCAGACTACTATGGCACAGACCCTTCAGGAATAAAGGTTTGCATCAATTATTGTAGCAGGGCAGTGCACATGACTAGCTGAGGTGCCTGCTGAAGGCAAAGGGAATATAGCATAGCTAGTGAAAGAACATTACTGTGTATACCAGCTATAGTTATATGACCAGTTACACAAACAAAGATTATAATTGTCATGAGTATTTATGTCTTATTTTGTTTTTAATGCTTGTGTAATATCTCTATCATCTATCTATATATCTATCCATCTAACTGTTTTTCCCTCTTTTATCCCCTTTTTATATAACATACATTGAGTTTATATCATAGTGTTTAAGAACTATTAAATTTACATCATAGCATTAAGGTTATAAACTATCAAAGAGAAGAAAAATCACCACTCAAAGACTTTAACTTCTCTTCTAAGGAAAGGACTAGTGTATTTTCAATTGTATAAAGGAAGGTTGTATCATGTTGTTCAGGTGTGTGTTTAATATTACAATTCCACTTACAGAGTAAGTAGCTCTTTATAAATTTGCAGGAGTTGTACTGCAGAACAGGAAGGATTTAGTTTCTGTCAAGGGCACAAGAAAATGGCTAAGGGCTAGGGGACAGGAAAAAACAAACAAACAAACAAACAAACTGTGGATTATTTGAAATACCGACCACCAGAGTAAATTTTTTACTCCCAGGAAGAGGTTGAGAAAAGATGGCAGGGATAGATATAGAGACCGTTGCACCTGCATATTACAGGAACTGGTGAAGATAACCACCCGTATTTATAGTTATTGCACCTTGAGTGTTTAAGTTTATGAGGATAATTGGTGCTTTTTCCCTTCTCAGGGCATCCTCATTGATCTAAACTAAGAAAATTTTTCTTTGTCTTGGTTTTTCTTTCATAAGATAGGATGATCTTTTTTCCAGTTTCTCTTCTCTTTACAATATTTACAAGTGTCCTTGCCAATAGGAGGTTGGTGAGAATGTGGGCTGCCTAGTTTTTGAATTGCAGGGCCACAACTTTGTGCTCTGTCTCATTTTTGTTCTCAAAGCCTTTCAAAAGGTTCCACTCAGTGTTGTAGTTCAGCTAAAGGGATGATTTCTAGTTATAATTTCTGTTGTTGTTTTTAATTAAGTCTCTGTTTCAGGATTAACTCCATTTACAACTGAGATGAAAGGGCTGCTGTTACATCAATACTCTCTTTTACTTCAGAATATAATTGGAAGTGCTGTGTTGTTTTTTTTCTAGTGTATTCTGAATATCTCCTGTAATTATCTTTTTTTAAATTTGTTTTCACAATGGAATTACAGTTTGATTTATTAGTTTTAAAAATACTTTAGGAATTTTCTTTGATTTTTTGAGTGAGCTTCTATACTATTTTTATTTGACTCTTGCTTATTGTAGAAAGTTAGATCTTTTGGGGTCAGTCCAATCAGCTTTGTCATTCTGGATTTAGCATCTGCAGTTTTTTTTTTGTTTGTTTGTTAATTTATTTTATTGATTTTTTACAGAGAAGAAGGAAGAGGGATAGAGCGTTAGAAACATCGATGAGAGAGAAACATCGATCAGCTGCCTCCTGCACACCCCCTACTGGGGATATGCCCACAACCAAGGCATGCCCTTGACTGGACTTGAACCTGGAACCATGAGTCTGCAGGCCGACGCTCTATCCACTGAGCCAACCAAACTGGTTAGGGCAGCATCTGCAGTTTTTTTGTGTGTTTTTTTTTTAAATATATTTTATTGATTTTTTACAAAAAGGAAGGGAGAAGGATAGAGAGTTAGAAACATCGATGAGAGAGAAACATCAATCAGCTGCCTCCTGCACACTCCCTACGGGGGATGTGCCCGCAACCAAGGTACATGCCCTTGACCGGAATCGAACCTGGGACCCTTGATTCTGCAGGCCGACGCTCTATCCCAAACCGGTCAGGGCACATCTGAAGTTTTGACCAACAAATTGACACAGGTCAGGTAACAGGCATATACACCCAAAGGATTTTAAATACTTCTTTGAATGTTTTCTGGTCTTGTTTAGGTTTAGGAGAATTTTAATTATAGCTATTAAATTAGTTTGAGTCCATGGTTAAGATTCTGCAGCTAACTTTATACCTATATCATGGGAGGGACACATTTTCAGAGGCAATTTTCATTTTTAATTTTAGGAGAGGTGTTTGGAATAAGGTAGGGGATCTGGACAGAGGGAAGAGGAGGAAGGGGCACACAGAGTTGTGGAACAGGAGAGACCAGAAGGATAAGGGGGGAAGGAGTGGACATAGGGAAGGCAAGGATAAGGATGACACAAGGAGAATGAGCCTAGTTTATTCTTGCTTAAATTTGTTAAACTAAGTATTAGCTTTGGCCGAAGAATATTTTAATAAAGCATTTTTTTTATTCAAAATGTGTTTGGTGCCTCTGTAAACCAATAAAAAAAAATATTTCCAACTTGGGCATGTGAAATCTTTCCTCTTACCTTTTCTAAGGTACCTCTAAAAGGAATAATTTTGTTCATGTGAAATGCTCCTCAGGGTGGCCACTGAGGTCCCAAATTACCTTTGATTAACTTGTAATATTTGTAAACACTGAGGTGGGCAAAGTAGGTTTATAATTCTTCATATTGAAAATTATACAATCTATACTAATAAAAGGGTAATATGCAAATTGGTCATGACACCTTAACAGTCATGACCGGATATGCTAATTACCCATGACCATTATGCAAATTAACCATTACTCCAACACAATAATAAGAGAGGGATATGCTAATTAGCCCTGATATGCTGATTAGTCATGACCAGTATGCAAATTGACCATCACTCCAACACACAAGATGGCCGCCTCTATGTTGTCAAAGATGGCCACCCCCATGTGGCCACAAGATGGCCAGCAGGGGAAGGCAGTTGGTGGTGACCGAGCCTTCAGGGGAGGGCCATTGTGGGAGACCAGGCCTGCAGGGGAGGGCAGTTAGGGGTGACTGAGCCTGCAGGGGAAGGCAGTTGGGGGCGACCGGGCCTGCAGGGGAGGGCAGTTGGGGGCAATCGGGCCAGCAGTATAGGGCAGGTGGGGGTGATCGGGCTGGCAGGGGAATAGTTAGGTGTCAATCAGGCTGCCAGGGGAGTGCTTAGGGAGTGATCAGGCTGGCAGGCAGAAGCAGTTAGGCGCAATCAGGCAGGCAGGCAGGCGAGTGGTAGGGAGCCAGCAGTCCTGAATTGTGAATGGGATGTCCGACTGCCCACAGGGATCAGGCCTAAACGGGCAGTCAGACATTCCTCGAGGGGTCCCAGATTACAGAGGGTGCAGGCTGGGCTGAGGGATACACGCCCACCATGCACAAATTTTGTGCACTGGCCCTCTAGTAAATAAATAATAATACAAAATTAAACTTGTGTTATGCATACTCACGACTGTAAACTTACTTGTGCCAATTTCTTTTTTAAAAAATATATTTTATTGATTTTTTACAGAGAGGAAGGGCGAGGGATAGAGAGTTAAAACATCAATGAGAGAGAAACATTGGTCAGCTGCCTCCTGCACACTCCCCACTGGGGACGTGCCCACAACCAAGGTACATGCCCTTGACCGGAATCAAACCTGGGACCCTTGGTTCCACAGGCTGATGCTCTATCCACTGAGCCAAACCGGTCAGGGCCCAATTTCTTTATAGTTGCAAGAACTGCAATAATTAGAGTAGATATAGAAGCAGAAATATTTCCAGAAGGAGGAGATGACATAAAGATACAAAGCTAGCAATAGTCAGTAGGAATATAATATTTATGCACCTCATGTCTCAGGCCCCCATTTTGATGGTTAGTCACCTCAAAACACAGACAATTTGGCTTGGGGAAAAATTTGATAAAATAGTTCTTTCTAGGTCGAAGTCTAGGTCCCAGAATTTAAAATAAAAATGAGATGAAAAAAGAACTTTGTTATGCTTTATTGGTGACCCACAACAGTCTGTCCAAATATATATCATATCTGTCTGGTGAGAACCTGAAACCCACCAGTGAGGCCAGCTTGCATCATAGGGTTATAGGGCCTACAACTACGTTCTAGTCTATGTTTTTCCTTCTTATGACAAATAACACTTTTAACAGTAACATGAAAGAGAGCACAAAGGGAAAGGATCTAACTTTATAATATAATTATAATACATATTATTATATATGCTATTATATTCCTAACTTCCTCCCCCCAAAAATTATTGTTCATTTATCCCTTCCAATGGACTAGAGTCGTCACCATCCACTGGAAAGATAACAAAAACGCTAATACCATAAAATCTTTCATTTTTGCAAGAGTAGCCAGTTCTTTTTGTAAGAAAACTTCAAGCACATTGAACTCTTTCCTAGCTCCATAAATGGCACGTAAAATACCTGACCTAAGAGGACTTCCCACTAAGTTCCTTATAAAGGCATATTTTTACCGACCTTTGAGAAAAATGAGGAGTTAGAGTAATAGACCCTTGATCTCCTCAAAATGTTGTCTAGCAATTGTGCTACCCAAAAAAAGTAATTTAAAATTGATCAGACAGCCTAAAGAGGAAAATAGGAATCCAGCCAAACCAAAAAGAAAGAACCCAGCATAAAACTAATCTGAAATAAGAAAAACCTCTAAATGTAGCCTAACGTCTAGATATTTGGGAATATGATAATGCTTTCCAATAAAAATATTCTTCTCAAAATCAAAATTTTAAATTAATGTTAAAAATAATATGTCATCTCACTAGTTAATGTTACAAAGTTAGAATATTCTTGGATAAAGAGCAAGACTGCATTTATGGATCTAGTGGAGCCATAGATCTACGTAAAGTCTTCAACAACAATTATACAATTAGTACCATTGGATGCAAAAGGAAATTAACCCAGGAGTGGGTTGCACACAGCTAAAATCTCTTTGCCAGAAAGGCTTGATTACCTCCCTTATTTAATGTTACCCAAAGCTGTGTATATACCAATTTATGAATTTTCATTTTTAATGTTATACTTGTATATTTCTTTCATTATCTGCTAACTACTTCATTGTCTGCATTGGGTGCTATTTTATTTATTTTTGAACCTAATGTTGGTACTGTAATTTGGATATATTAAACAATCAAAATCCATTGATTCAATGGGGAGTTTTCCTACCACAATCACAGGGTTCAATTACCATTTCATGTTAGAGTCTCATGAAGTGAACTACTGTATTTCTGTTAGTTCATTTGATAGTCAAATCTACGGCATGAGGTAGGTCAGTGAAAGTTTTTGGCTCCATTTGATATGCCAGAAGACAGATCTAAGCATTAAACTACCTTTTCAAGTTAGCATTACAAGGAAGTGAATTTCTAAACTGAAATAAATATTTGCTTCCTAATGGGCTTTCTTTCTATCACTTTACTAGGCAGAAAACAGACAGCACAACATTATGAGTGTTGTCTCTCTTACTGTCTTAGGCAATGACTAATGCTATACTATCAGTTCAGCACTGAAACCACTGTGGGTAAATATTCAAAACTAACCTAAATCTGTTGTCCTGATGAGTTTTTAGAGTTTCTAATATTAGCACAGATGTTTGTCCCCTTGTAATTATATAATTCTTAATAATGCACTTCACTGTGCTATCATCATGAATTGTATGGGTCTCTGAGGAAGGAGGCCATCTAATCTCCACATTATCTCAGGAAACAACTAAGACTAGAAAATTAAAACTATGTCTTCCTACAACAAGACGCTTGGAGAGAAGACTGTGGATTTGTCACCAAGCCACTTCAAAGCACCACAGCATTTAGGTCATGGCCTTTTTGTTTTGTATTCTACCGTTCAATAAAAACTTTACATTCTTTATTAGTGGTTTATCAGAATTTCCACATGTCTCTCCTCTGATTAAAATTCTCTGATATATCCCTCCCCCAGTATAACATCCTCTTATTATCTTATCCTAACTTTACTACCAGGCCACAAAACCCAAATTTCTTCCATTCACAAGCTCTGGTGTTCATTTAGAACAGTCCATTCACTCTCCTTTTGATTTCCAATCCTATTCACCTCTAATACTTTTTACTCACGTTTTTCTATTGGTAGCTGATCTATTTCATGAAGAACGTCTCCTTTCCTACTTCTATGAACAGTACAGGTCTATAGCTTTGCACAGTGGTCACTTTCACTGAGGACTTGACAATTGCTTCAGACGCTAACATTTCCTTCTAGTATTTTAATGAATCTTACCATGAAAAGACTCTAAACTCCTGAGGAGTCAGTTTGTGTTTTATTTGTTTTTTTTCTCTCAAGGACCTTAAATAGGGACTGAAATTAGGAAACACAAACATGTATTTTTTTCAGCGAATTAATTGATTGTTCCATTTCCCAAAAAATAGCAGGGTAGCCTCATAAAGTGAAAGGACTGGCTCTAAGGTTAAGTCATGGGCTTTTGAGCTGGATGTCCGAAGTTTCAATTCTGCCTCTGCGGCTACCAGCTGTGTGTGGAGTTAACTGATCTTTTCATGCCTCAGTTTCTTAATTTCTAAAGTGGATCATATTGGTGCCTATTTCATAAGGTAATTGTAAAAAGAAAAATAATTAGTATATACATTACACAATTTTAACAATAAACAATAACATAAACAATAGAGACTACTTTACTCTTTTGCTGCAATATATCATCCCTGTATAATTATTATCTGTTTGGAAAACCCCTAATTCATTCACCAAGGCTCAAATAAAATGTTTTCTAGTATTTTAAAGATATTATCTATTTCTTTTGTTGTTCAATTTTGTGTCTATTAAGTACATTTGGCTTTCACATCTCAATTAAAAAAATTAAATTGAATTGAAATTTAGTTCTTCAGACATAATAGCCACATTTCAAGTATTCCGTAGCCACATGAGGCCAGTGACGATCATGTTGTATAGGACCAATTATAGATCATTTTTGTCATTACAAAGAGTTATGTTAGACAGTGCTCTATCTAAGACTGATTGGAAAAATTTTCAGTGAACTTATTCAATTTTCTATGATGTCATGTATCATTGTATTTATACACATGCATACATGTTTATATCTACACTAATAAAAGAGAAAGATGCAAATTGACCATTCCTTCACAATGCCCACCAGCCAATCAGGAGTGAGTAAGCAAATTAACCTCATCGCCTCCATGGAGACTGACAGCAGGGAGGAGGCAGCTCCCAACATGGTGGGGCCTGCTTGACCAATGCCACAGCAACCCAGGAGCAGGCAAGCCTGGCCCAGAGGCAGCTCCCAGCATGGCAGGTCATCGCTGCTGCGACCTGGGGAGCAGGCAAGCCCAAGCCCTCAGGCGGCTCCAGCATGGCCTGCTTGGCCCTTGCCACAGCGACCTAGGAGCACTGCCAGTAGGCATCTTCCAGCATGGCCTGCTTAGCTATGCCATGGTGACCCGGGAGCAGGCAAGCGTCACCTGCAGGCAGCATACAGCATTACCTGCTTGGCCGTCACCTTGGCAATCGGGCAGCAGGGAAGCACGGCCCTCAGGCAGCTCCCAGCACGGCCTGCTTGGCTGTTGCCCCAGTGACCAGGGAGCAGGCAAGCCCCACCGGCAGGAAGCTTCCAGCATGGCCTGCTTGGCAGTTGCTGCGATGTGGAGCAGGCAGGCCCCACAGAGAGCAGAGAACAATGGGGAGCGGGCCTAAGCAGTCAGTAGGACATCCCCTGAGGGCTCCCGGATTGGAGAGGGTGCAAGTCAGGCTGAGGGACACACACACACACACACACACACACACACACACACACACACTGTGCATGAATTTCGTGCACCGGGCCTCTAGTATATTTATAGTCACATATATCTATTTAAAGGATGTATGCCTGTACATATAGGGTGTCCCAAAATTCACGCAAGATTTGCAATTCAATATATATATATATATATATATATATATATATATATATATATATTCCCAAAAAGATGTATGCACATACTTTTTTTTGTTAATTCTTACCAAGAATATTTTTCCATTCATTTTTAGAGTAGAAGGGAGAGGGAGAGACAGAGAGAGAGAGAAACATTAATGTGAGAGAGACACATCAATTGGTTGCCTCCTGCATGGGCTCTGAGCATTGAGCCTGCAAACAAGGTACATGCCCTTGACCAAAATCAAGCCAAAGACCTTTCAGTCCACGGGCCGATGCTCTATTCACTGAGCCAAACTAGCTAGGGCTGCACCTACATTTTTTGATAGCTCAATTGATGTTGCTTTCTTTTCAGATTTAACTCATTGGAATTAATAATGATTCAAAGTGTGTATACATTATTTGGGGACACCTGTATACAGGATCCTGGGTGCCTGCCAATGACTGTAGCAAAGCTGGGGTCCCAGGTGCCAGCGGGAAGCTGATGCTGGCAGCCAGGGATGGAAGGCCTATTCTTGCATGAATTTTGTGCATTGGGCCTCTAGAATATATATAACACAGATCTATGTAAGAGATAAATCTATATCTATATATCTACTAGTATATCCTTTATACTAGTGTTCCTCATGGTAAATGAAAGTATAATTAATTTTGTATAAGATATCTTATTAATTTGTGTCTCAGTATCCAGTAGATTTCATGATGCATATAAAAGCTCTTCAACCCAGCCCGTATGGTTCAGTTGGTTGAGCGCTGACCTATACTCCAAGAGGTGCTGGTTTCATTCCTGGTTGGGGCACATACCTATGTTGCAGGCTTGATCCCCCATAATAGTCCTGCAGGACAATTGATGTTTCTTTCTCATCACTGTTTCTCTCTCTTCCTTCCTCTCTCCCTAAAATTAATAAAAACATATTTCTTAAAAAAGCACTTCCAAATAATTGTAAAGTCAGCAAATGAGTTGGTAAATTAATGGTAAATAAATAGTCAACATGTTAAACTAAAGGAACAGTGTAGCAATGTTTTCTTTGTATTTCCTATAAAAATACACAATCCAATGAATAAAAGCCAAGTGCATAGTGTACAGCAATTGATACCATAACATGGCATTGAAGTATTATCCTAGTGACATATCCTGGAGTATAAACAAAAAGTTTTACATTTTTGACTTATTTCAATAGTGTCCTAAATACTATACTGCAACATTCTATGTTATATACAGTCGAGTAGAAGTCATCTCATAGAACAATCTCTTGCTATGTGGTTCATTCCTTGCAACTGTAATATTTTTTAAGCTCGAACCTGTATGATCCATAGTCATGCACCTTGAGAGAGTCAAAATGAGATCTTGACACCTGACCAACACTGCAGTATCTAGCCTGTCAGTGAGATTCTGGCTCCACAAGAGAAACCAGGAAGGGATTGATTTATGTGGAAAGACCTAGGATAGCAGGAGAAAATTAGAGGAGGAAGTGTTAATGAACAGTTGGAGTCTTCAACTTTTCTCTGTGTACAGAATCAAAGGCATCCTGCCCAAGCCACTCATTTGATAGCCTCTCACAGTCTAACTTCCCAAAGACCAAAGCTATTTGTAGGATAGTGTTTCTCTCCCTTTTAAAAATGGTTTGACTTCAAAGAAATAAAAGTAGTAATTCATTTAGCAAGTTATAAGTAAACATCCAGCTACCAAGCATTACTTAAGGAGGATTTATCTTTGAAAAAATGAAGAAGGTTAGAAAATATATTTTTGAGCATCACATAAAATATAAGCAGACTAAAAGGATTACTTCTGCTAAAACACATCTATCTCTTCAGTATATTGTCATATATGTTCTGATGGACTGCCATGTTAGAGTTTCCAAATTCTAAATTTCTATAATAAAATATTTTTTCATCTTACTGTGTTATATTTAGGTTACAAAAACATTATTTGCAATGGTGGGAGTATAGAAAGTACATTCAAATACAAAAATATATTAGCATTTCATGTACTGAGGTATACAACCCACGCTTTAAATAAACAATACTAATATTAATTAATCCTCTTCATATTTCTTATAACATCACGCTCACCTTGTTTTTTTGTTTTATTTTTTAGAGATATTTTTATTGATTTCGGAGAGGAAAGGAGAAGGATAAAGAGATAGAAACATCAGCCCTAACCGGTTTGGCTCAGTGGATAGAGCATTGGCCTGTGGACTCAAGGGTCCCAGGTTCGATTCCGGTCAAGGGCATGTACCTTGGTTGCGGACTCATCCCTAGTAGGGGGCATGCAAGAGGCAGCTGATCAATGTTTCTCTCTCATCGATGTTTCTAACTCTCTATCCCTCTCCCTTCCTCTCTGTAAAAAATCAATAAAATATATTAAAAAAAAGAGAGAGAGAGAGATAGAAACATCAATGGTGAGAGAGAATCACTGATCAGCTGCCTTCTGCATGTTCCCCGACTAGGGATCAAGCCCATAACCCCGGGCATGTGCCCTTGACCAGAATCAAACCCTGGACTCTTCAGTTCGCAGGCTGACACTCTTTCCACTGAGCCAAACCAGCTTGTTATTAAAAATACATCTATCAAAATCTTTCACTAGGAATTTGGGAGTGGGAGAAACGTTTTTAAAAATCTTATTTCCAATTCATTTTCCTTCAATTGTATTCAATGTAGAATCTGCTATAGAGTAATCTAGATATTGCATAATTCCATTTATTTTAGATCTGAAAGGAACCAGTGCGGCACTGATGAGACCCAGACTCGGGGGTGAGAATAAAAGGAAGATTTTGTATTTACAAAAGAAATGGTGGCCTTTGGTATAGACCAAAGCTTCCTTCTTTTCAAGGTGGAAATTATATGTCAGTTTAAGCCAATTAGGAAATCCAGGTGGTAGGTGATTCCTATTTAATTATCTCCTTTTATTATAAGACTAGAGGCCTGGTGCAGGAAATTTGTGCATGGGGTGGGGGGGCAGGGAGGGGTCCCTTCAACCCAGCCTGCGCCCTCTCCAATCCAGGACCCCTCAGGGAATGTCCGACTGTCCTAGGGATCGGGCCTAAACTGGCAGTCGGACATCCCTCTCACAATCAGGGACCACTGGCTCCTAAATGCTCACCTACCTGCTTGCCTGATCTCCCCCTAACTGCCTCCACCACTGGCCTAGTGGACCCCAACTGCCCCCCCTCCCCTCCATCCTGGTCATCCCTAACTGCCTCCCCCACCAGCCTGGTCACCCCCTACTGCCGCCCCCCCCCCCCTCCCTGCTGGTCTGGTCGCCCCAAGCAGCCTGCTGCTCAGTCGTTTGGTCAGCCCTCACTAACTCCCCTGCTGGCCTGTTTGCTTCACGTAGCCCACTGTTCAGTCGTTTGGTCGGCCTTCACTAACCCCCTGCCAGCCTGGTTGCCCCACACAGCCTGTTTGGTCATCCGTTCGGTTGTTTCGGTTGTGACGATTGCTTAAGCTTTATATATATATAGATGATTTGAAATGAACCTTTCCTTTAATCCATTAATGTATAAACCCCATTCTTACTAGACCAACATCACAGGGGTACCTCAGGCCTCAAGGTGCCATGAACCTTAGTATTGGCACCTGATGATTGCTGGTGCCATTTCAACACCAACAGGAATCCCCAAGTCATAGTTTGGTGAAGAGGAAAATTTATTCAGTGCTAACAGCTCAATTGTGCTACAGCACAGCTGTGACAACAGCAGCACTCTAGAACAGCTCAGTAGTATTACAGCTCAATTATAAAGCAGCACACAGGCCAAACAGCATGGCTTTTACTGCTCCGCGATGAGGGAAGTTTTCAGTCTTCCGGAGAGGGGAAGTAGTGGGCCATCCACCCCAAAGAGAGCTGCCATATGTAAACAGCAGTGCCCACCTCTGGTCGCTGATTGGTCCATCCTCATGCAAATGAGGACTCCAAATGCTCCCAGTTTGATTGAGCCAAAAAGATACTGTCCCGATTGTTCAGAATGGAGCCACTCTGATCTCTGATTGGTCAATGAAGATATTGATGAAGGATATAGCTGTGCAGCTCTGATTAAACAAGAAACGCCTCAGTCCTATTGGTTGAAATACAATTACAGAAACTCCTTTGTAAGGGTTGGTTCAAGTGGCAGGGACATAGTGCAGGCAGGCATTTAGTGGGGGAGGCAGGCAGCTCAGTGCAGGCTTTTCCCTGAGGTGTGATTTGCATGAGAGGCCCCCCTGTAGAAATGGCTGATAGATTTTGCTTTTTAAATTTGAGACCAGATAAGCCACTAAGAGCCGTTTTTAGTAGGTATTTTCTTTCTCAGGGGCCACAGTGGCTACCAGTCAGCCTCTTCCTTGGTAGGGCTGTGTTGCCTGTTACTAGTCTCTATCTTTTGTCAAGTAACAAGTATGTATCTGTAAACCATCATGTAGGAGCCTATATTATTTCAATTCAGGTTGACTTGATTCAATTTATCTCTCTTTTTTTTACTTTAAATTTATTTTAATTATTTTTCATTGAATTTATTTATTAGGTTAAGAAAAACATACAGGTTTCAGGTACACAATTCAACAACATATCACTGTACACTGTATTGTGTATTCACCACCCCAAGTCAAGTCTACTTACATCACCATTTATCCCCCCTATACCCTCCTCCATCTCCCCTCACTCCTTTCCCCCTGTTGTCTATGCCCACGAGTTTTTCCTTTCTTTTCTCTTTTTTTGCTCTGTCCCTCCAACCCCTTATTATTAAAAAGTTCTCTGACAATATAATCAATGCTAACAAGGAAAAGGGAACAATGACATATGCAGATGTTGGGAGGCTCCAGATCTAAAATAAAATGAATAAACCTCTGATGAAGGGGAATTTTAGTTCCTTGTGAAACAGAAATTTAGGGGTAAAATAGGACAAGTTTAGGAAATTTTAGAAATTTATGAAATTAAGGGAACCATGGAGGAAGCACAGGGCTGCAGAGCAGCAGAAGGTATATTTCCATAGAATAGAGGAGCTGAAAAGCTGCAACAGGTCCATTTCCATAGAATGAGGGAGCTGGGAACAGCAAAAGGTCTGTATTTACAAAATAAAGGGAAGGAAGCCCTTCATCCAGAAGGAGAAGAAGAAAGCCCAAAGGGAACAGGAAAACAATAAGGAAGGGGGTGGGGAGAACCTCACATGTCTCATGTGAGGTTTGACCTTTGAGCCCAGGAATTACTATAGTAACCAGTCTAAGGGAATAGTGACCAGTCAGAGGGGATATCAAGGCACCAGGATCTGCAGCCTTTATAAGCCATAGGGAAAAGGAACTCAGGGGGACCCTTTCCCCTTCCCTACTCAGGAGCCCGTTCTGTGGGACTCTTTCCCTTTCCCCATGTGGGAGTCTGTACTTGTTCTTTAATAAATCTCCACCTTTGCTATACCACTTTCTGTCTGTGGATTCATTCTTCGATTCCGGTGGACAAAGAGTCTGGGTTCCAGTCCAGGGAAACATCGCGTGTTCCAGACCAAAAATTCCGTTGCAAATGATAGATTAGGGAGTAAGAGTGTGCTAGTCAAATGGTATAACATTTTAATTATCATATTTCACCTACCGCCTCTAGAAGTTATTTTTCTTCTGAAATCATTTCTGACTAATAGACTGTTAATCTAGAAATTTTATCTTTGTTTGGTTTCTGGTTACCTTAGAGATCCCTTTTCTCTCTTGCCATTACCATGGAGATTGAGGTAGGCAGCAGCTGCTCTAACAGCAATTCCCAGGAGGTAGTATTTCACACACTGGATTCCAGGGGGTAGAGGGCTCTTCTCTTATGTTCCTTATCTCCTTTTCAAAAATGGCAAAACCACACCAGACTCTCAAAGGACACAGGGAGACAGCTAGCTGTGGGTTGGTCTTTTTCCAAATTATTTGGGAAGGTATTGGGAGGGAAACCAACTTTATTTATTTATTTATTTATTTATTTATTTATTTATTTATTTATTTATTTTTGGGGCCTGTTAGTGCTCATTCTTTAAATACTACAGACTGTACCCATTATGAAGGGGGGAAACTGTACATAAAACTGGGTAAAAAATAAATAAATAAAACCTTTTATTTTTCTCCTTATTTTTCCACTCCCCCTTATAGACTGTATCTATTACTATTTTTGAGGCTCTAATTGGTATATTTGCATGTTGACAGTTTAATTCAGTGCTGCAGTTTCCTTGCAACAGAAGGTACTTGTGCTATTTTCATTGATCTAATTAGAAAATTTACATATTGACAGACCTTCGAAGACTCCACCTGGAACATTTCCTTTGCATTTCTTGGAATATTGTTCTAAGCCTGGAGGCTCTCTGCCCTTTTGGGTGTGATCTAGCTTTCAATTAGTTAGCATGCCCTGGAGGTGTTTCAAGTCCACTGTTTTCAGGAACTTGATACTTGATTTATCTCGCTTTATGAATAGCCTAGCCTGTATAATATAGGGTGGGAGGCAAGCAGCTCAGTGCTGCTGCTTGGTTTGACTAATAAACTGATGTCCAAGTGATGCTGCTTTCACAAATGACTTAAATCAAGAAAATGTGTGCAGGAAGCTCATTTAATACGATATGGTTTTAGATTGTATTTTATGGACCTGTATAAATTGCATGAACCATAAGAGAATACTACAGAAAAATGAATAAAATCTTTTCATTAAAAGTTTCACATAATTTCAATCCTAAAAGTGCCAGCTAAACAAAATGTGGACACAACTTCCATTTGCATCAGTATTTCTTTTGTATGAGCCTAAGTACAGTCAGGACAGGAGTTTATAAGATGTTTTCTTTCAAATAAAAGAACAGATAATAAGATATATTTTTGTTGGTTAGTACACCTGAGCTATGAAAGTTTAGTAATCTTGTATATGAAGAATTTTCTTTATGAATTATTGCATAACAAACAATAAATTATCAGATCTATATTTGAATGTTCAAAAGAGCTGGACAAATAACCAACAGAAAGAAGAAAATCTTTTTTTTAAAAAAAGCAATAATAGCCCTAGCAGGTTTGGCTCAGTGTATAGATAGAGCATTGGCCTGTGGACCAAAGGGTACCAGGTTCCATTCAGGTCAAGGGCAAGTACCTTGGTGCAGGCTCCTCTCTGGCCTGGGGTCTGGTCAGGGCTTCTGCAGAAGGCAACCAATTGATGTGTTTCTCTCACATTGATGTTTCTCTCTGTCCTTCCCTTTCTCTTCCACTCTCCCTAAAAATCAATGGGAAAATATCCCCGGGGTGAGGATTAAAAAAAAGCAATAATAAGCAATTCCTTCTTAGAATATGATCAATAATTCTACAAGTCTATAAGTCAGCCTCTAACATAGGATGAAACTGTCAATATCCATAGGTTAGAAGTGAGTTCACCACTTCCTCTTTCTAACAAACTGATTGGTAAAGGATATTTTAATATCCAACACAGATGCCTAGCCTTTTTCTAGGTACAGCAAAAGGAGACCACAAAAGAGATTGTGTATTTGACCTGCATAGCTCTTGTTCTCTCTCTCATAGTTTGTTCTTTAGGCTTTCGTTCCCTTGTTTGTTTATTGCATGTTCTCTCATCATTACTAAAATAATCTAGGAAGAGCTACTTCTCATGTAGGAGAAAATGTTTTTGTCTCCCCAGCCTCCTCCCCCTTTGTCAATCTTCCTGAAAATCTATTGTTAGCAAGAGCGATGCATAATGAAAGAAGACCTAGCATCCTCCCTATTTGCAGTTCCCTTACATTTTTGCAAGCTTACTTAGCCTAGAGCTCTAAAGCACCCACTGGTTTAGGATTTCTGTTAAAGGCTCAGCTAGTAATTGAACTTGTATCAATGCCATATATTTCATTATGAATATCATAGAGTTATTAGTGGAAGCTAGAAATCTGGGTCAGATTGTTTCTACATCTTGCTTATTGAAATCTCTTCTTTCAATATTTTTGCAACTCCATAAATCAGAATATTCCACTGAGCTTTCCGCCCCATGTTATTAAATTTAGAGAATGATTTTGTATTTACCTACAGTTAACAATTTCAATTTAAACTGTAGCTATTCCATAATGGAGAATATTAAAAAATCATTTTTGCAATGAGTTAGCATGTTTCCTTGATAATTTCATTTACCCCACTCACTTCTGCTTCCCATTGTAATATATTATTGTCATGGTTCAGAGATCAGAGATACAAGAGATATTTCATGTTTTAGCGAGAGATAAAATAACACTTCAGCATGTAAATGGTTATATTGGCTCAACTGCAATATAGAGGTAATGCTTATTCAGGAAGACACAACTAAAATGACAAAAAATGAAAGTTCTACCTCATTTGACTAGAGTCAAGTAAGCATGGCCTAAGAAGATGTTTGTAAAATTTCAGAATTTTGACTAGTTCATATCTTTTGGTATGCCTTTTCTAAAAATATTTTGAAACTATTTTTTAAACCATGCTGTGATTGATGACTTTCTTGTTGAATACAGCTCATCTCGGAGGTGCTATTTTTTTTCTCATTTCTAGCATTCTGCTATCTTTTAGATGAAGCCATTCATAAAGGTTTATGTGTAAATGAATCATGAAGTGAAAAAGTAAATTCACCACTCAATATTCAGGAGTTTAATATTCAAAGAAGAATATGTCTAAAAAGAAATACTGTTTTATTTTCGCATTGCATATACTTCCATAAAACTCAGAGTTCTGTGCACTGACCTTCAATACTTCTAATATTTGGACCTAAATTTGAACAAAAGTTGAGGTATTTATTAATATAAATATGTTTGAAACAGTATACTATTTTAATAATTATACATAAGAATAAATTATCTACATAAGTTATTTTACATAAAACATGATATTTCAAAAGTAATGATACCACATAACCCACATCTATAGGTGTATTCCACTGATTAATTTCAAGGCAAGGAACTTTTATCATTTCTGTAATTCTCCTATAAATATCATTTATCACTTATGGGCATCAGTTAATAGTCAGGTAGCTGAGAAAATGAATAATAATCCTAGCTTTTGTTCCAAAGACTCCTTTCCTTATTTTACTTTGTCTGATGAAGGCTTTAAGAAGAAGTTATTGAATCTCAGTCTATGCAAACTGTTTCTCTTTAAACAAAAAAACATGTAATGAACCAAGAGAAGCATTCTCTGAATGGACATATGAAACAAATTATTTCATGAGGATGAAAAAAATCTGGGCTCTAAAATAAGAATGCTGGCTTTGCAGAAAGAAAAATAATATTGTTTAGACAGATAATAAAATTACAAATGTATATGCCACAGGTATACATGTATTAGGACTGTTTAGTGTCTAAATTTGACTTCTTTGTGAGTTGATAATATGTTCTTCCTTTCAGCAAAAGTCCTCTTGCTATGCACTAACACATAGGTGACTCGTTTTTCTCTGGTAACTTACATGCCACCTAATGAGAACTGGAGAAATATATTAGGTTGAATACTCTTTTTAATATATATTTTTATTGATTTTAGAGAGGAAGGGAGAGGAAAAGATAGAAACATCAGTGATGAGAATGATTGATCAGCTGCCTCTTGAACGCCCCCTACTGGGGATTGAGCTGGCAACCCGGGCATGTGCCCTTGACAGGAATTGAACCTGGGACCCTTCAGTCCACAGGCTGAAACTCTATCCACTGAGTCAAACCAGCTAGGGCTAGTTGGATATATTACATCCTACTTTGCAGGGTTCTGATAGTTACCCTCTACCCATTCTGACAAAAACAAAACAACTGAAAGCACCAATACCACTACAGCAACAATAACAACCACCAGAAAAATGCCAACAGGCTATTCTCAGATTATATACTTAGGTAGAGACTTTGGGCATAATCATGACTAATTTATTTCAAACAGTATGCACTCAATCAAGTCAGGATATATAATGTATAATAAATTTCTCTCTATCTCCAAATATCTTGCTATAATTTCCCATATATAGTATAGAGGATATGTTATTTTACCAGGAAACAAGATAGGGTAAAATTAAAACTTATAATGATTTCACTTTAGAGGAAATAAATATGATTCAGGAGAAAGTAGACAATATTTAGGTTACAATATGTACTGTTGAGTAAAGGAAGAAAACACCCACATATGTGAGAACTGAAAACAGCATTCCTTCCTGTTCCTAACTTTAACAAATTGGGACCAGGCATATTTTTCTTTTTCTCCTTTAAATAATGCAGAGAAAAAGCAAAAAAATAAATATGACACTTGATCCAAGGGAAAACCTGCTAATGGAAGATAAAACTGTGAACAGAGTATTATGCTAAGTGAAATAAGCCAGTTAGAAAAAGATAAATATCACATGATCTCACTAATTTGTGGAATATAATGAACAACATAAACTGATGAACAAAAATAGAACCAGAGACATAGAAACATTGAACGAACTGCCCAACCTATAAGGGAAGGCTGGAGGTGGGGGGTGGGAGGGGAGGTGGATAAGAGATCAACCAAAGGACTTGTATGCATGCATATGAGCATAACCAATGGACCCAGACAGTAGGGGGGTGAGGGCATGTGCTGGGGGATAGGGGGTGGCTGGGGAGAGGTCAATGGGGGAAAAAGGAGACTCATGTAATACTTTAAATAATAAAGAATTTAAATTAAAAAAAGAATAATAACTTTTTCATCAAGCCTTTTCTTAAGACCCTGACTTTACTGTTCCCACCAACTCAAAATTGTTATATCATAAAATCTTCCCAATCACAAACAATTCCCCACCATGCAAGACCTGCCTTAAAATCATCCAGCCCAGGGTCTAAAAATAATATAACTTCCCTCACTTGCTCCTTCTGAGATCAATTAAGATTTTGTAGAGGCCTAATAAGCTTACCTATGCTTGACCAAAAGGGCTATTCTAGTGATTTTTTGGTGAGCTGACACTTGACAATCCCGATCCTCCAGGTTCTCCAAACACTTTTTTATGACAGCCATGCTGCTATAGCTTTAAGTCAACACCCTTGGTTTAGAAGAGCTCATGTGTCCCTGAGCAAGAGGTCTGTTGTAACATAGTTAAGTAGATTACATTAGATTTGTTATTTAATTTGTCTTCATTAGTCTCCCATATTATAAGTTTACTTGGTTTTCTAGGAATAACCAACAATGTTAGCAATTATTTGAATAACTTATCAGATTCAAAAACGCTTCTTCTTGAAAAATGCCTTGTTACTAACAGCATTGCTATTTCTTGCTGTGTCTACATTTTTTTTTTACCTTTTGTTGTAATTTTTTTAAAAATTCATAACAAAGAAAATGAACATTGGTCTGATAAGTCTAGGAGAGCTGGCCCTGAGGGTTGATAGTGTCAGAGTTTCTCATCAAACTGGCATCTTTATAAGGAAGAAGTTTTTCTTGGGTCATTGATCAAAACAGGATGAGAAATGTTTTCAGTCATTTCATATTGTCTTATTCAGTCAAAGATCTCTCCAACTTTCTAATAAGAATTGCAGATTTTATGGGTCTTCAATTGGAGATGGCTAAATGTGTTAGCGCAGAGGTCTAAGAAACACAAGCAACATATTCAACAGACTATTGCTTACATTCTTAAACTCATCCTGATCTAGGTCTGTGCTCAAATTGGGCCAGACTCCTGTGACTCCAATGCTTTTGAATGAAAATTATAATTAATTTGCTTATCTTCCTTTATGCTATTATAAAAGAATAATTATAAAATTAGAGTAGTTATTTCAAAAATTTGAACATGCACACATTCATTTAGGAGGCTCATTAGAATGAAAAGAGATACATTTCAAATCTCCAATAGTCTATAATTTTTATTGGAGTAAAGATGCTTCCAAAATAAATGCAGACTCAAATATTCTTCCTTAATAAAGCTTACACACAGGGCAAATAACAATTTGAGAAACTAAAACTATTTCTATTTTAGACCCTCCCTAATCACAGCCTGAGTTTCATTGCCTTTGCTTCATGTTTTCTCTTCTCCTGTGTATATCCTCCATTCCCTCCTGCTCTTAGCGCCTTTATCTTTCCTTTTGGTTAACAAGAAACCCAAGTGTTCTACTGCCTTAACTATTTAAAAGAGAACAATCTATTTGAGGTTGGTTTTTAGGAATAGTTTTGGTGTGAACTGAGAGCCATTGTTAAAAATGTTCTAGTGCCCATACCAGTAAACAGAATTTTACAGGGGGATTAATTTAGCAGCACATAATCTTGGGATCCCAATCTATGTTTTTCTTTCATTAGAAGAACCATCAATAGAAATAATTTGATAGGGCGGGGGGGGGGGGGGTGACCTAGAAAACTTAATAAACCATGAATTTGTAGAAAGCAAAGTAGTTTAAAAAAATGGTAGATGTCAGAAAAGGAGTTTTAGAGCCTATTTTCAAAATTTTTACAGTGAAAATTGATTAGACTATAATTCAGTCAAGAGAACAAAGAAAAGGTAGATAGATTGTAATCATTCATGGACAGGCTCCTTAACAGCTAAGACAGCATTTAGGAGTAGCATCTATGACCACCATATAAGGGACCACTGTCCCTTATATTTTGTGAACAGTCTTTAGCTAGAAATAAGTGAATTAATATGCAAGTCAAAATAAAAAGATAAGAGAATGAGACATATCTCCATTACAAATCACTTATTTGATCATTTCAAATTCGCAAGAGTAATCAAAACAAAAGGCAGTGAAGATTCAAAATAAACACATGGCCTTAAAACTAAAAAGGCTAGATACTTGCTATCTAATTATTAAATCCAGAAAGGTACCCTCTTCATAAAGGGACATGTATAGCTTTATGCAGGACATTTGTTTCCTAGTTCTGCTGTAACAAATTTGTATGAACTGGAAGGCTTAAAACAACACAAATTTATTCTCTCATAGTTCTAGAGATCAGCATTTCAAATTTAGGTATCAGCAGACTTGATTTCTTCTGGGGACTGTGAGGGAGAATTTGTTATATGCCTCTCTCTTAGGTTCTGGAATTTTCTAGAATCATTCGAGTTCTTTGGCTTGTGGCAACATACATTTTCATTTTTGCCTTTGTTTCCATGTGACCTTTTTCTCTGCGTGTCTCTGTAGTCAACTCTCCCTTAACTTTCTAATGAGATTTTTAAAATCTCATTTCTAAATGAGGTCACTGTCTAGGTTCTGGAAAGACACGAATCTCCGGTGGATATTATTCAAAACACAAGCTTAAAGGGCACTGTCCTTTTAAACACAATTGTCCAGCCCTAGCTGAAAAACTGATGAGGGATAAATTGGTCAGTTGTTTAATGAAGATCTTCCAGGGAACAGCATCACCCCCTATTTCCATTTTACCCTTTAATTCACAAGAAGAAAATGCCTCTACATATAAAAAAATACATTTAAAAATCTCTGATACATGCCTTATATATCATTCTATAAAACCTTTCATTATTGCACAGTCTCTACTGCAGAGAAAAAACAACAACTCCATGAATATTATCTGTAATAAACTTAACATTCTCCAGATACTAGGATACAACTGCCCCTCTCAAAAAGTGTTTTTGTTTTTGTTTTCTGTTTAGTTAATCCTCACCCCAGGATATTTTTCCCATTAATTTTTAGAGAGAGGGAAGGGATGGAGGGAGGGAGTGAGGGAGAGAGAGAGAGAGAGAGAGAGAGAGAGAGAGAGAAAGAGAGAGAAACATAGATGTGAGAGAGACACATGGATTGGGTGCCTCCCACATTTGGACAAATGTATAGTACGTGTATCCATCATTACAGTATCACACAGAGTATTTTCACTGCTCTAATTTTTTTTAACGCAACAGATTTTGCTGTTGGCAATGAAACCTCAAAGAAAAAAACATAATATGGCATTATTAGCAACTATCATGGAAATTGGAAAGTAAGAGCCAATAATTTTTGAACCCTTTTAGAGTGATAAGATAGTTTTTACCCATGACTTCCAGATTAAGGAGTTGACAGCATGAAGTAGACAGCTTTCCACATTATCCTTAAACAAGATCCAGGTAACCAGGCTATATGATGCATATTTTATTTTACATGCTTTTGTTTTCTATCTTAGTATCTATTTTCTTTCCTCTTTGGTGGTTTAAGATTCTGGATCATTACCGCATTTTATTCATAACAATGTTATCAATAAAGTGCCTATTTTTTAACGTTGCTAGATGGTGACTTGGGAAAGAAAAAGCACCATTAGAGCCCAGGTTCTTTCCCTCTTCTGCCCACCACGCCCTCTGATGGCAGAGTTCCCTGAACTCTGTATGTGGGGCGTCACTCCAGGAGTTTAGATGTAGGGACACCCCTTAGAATGGCATCTCCCGTGGTGGCGATAAATACTCCACGCAATGGAGAGTGAAAAGCAAAGTGGTCTGAGATATAAAGGGAGGGATGGGCTACATCACCTTTATTAGAGGTAATGGTCTTTTACAAATTTATTTGTTTTCTATTTAAATGTTTTAGAAATGTATACCTTTGACAGGAGCAAAAATATTTAGAAATACTGAAAATATATTTATTTTTTCTTAAAAGCTGCAGCCTGGGCAGCAATAAGAGAATTTATCATATTGGAAATGTGAAAAAAGTAAAAAATATGTACTGGAGATATATATATATATACACACACACACACACACACACATATATATACATATATATATACACACATACTAATAAAAGACAAACATGGTAATTGGCGTACGACCGCCACCCTTCCCATTGGCTAATTCCCCTGTCATTCACAGAGTAGGGCCGAGATATGCAAATTAACTGGCAGCCAAGATGGCGGCCGGCAGCCAGGCAGCTGATGAGAACAGGGAGGCTTGCTTGCTTCAGTGACGGAGAACTCCAACGTTCCCCGCCTGACTTGCCGACCTCTCAGCTGCAACTCTCAGCAACTATGTTGCGAATATAGAAGCTAAAAAACCCCCAGAAACCTGCTTTACTCAGCAGGGCTTCAGCAAGCCGGACCGCAACATTGTATCAAATACAGACGGTAAACAAAGGCCAGAAACCTGTTTTCAGCAGCCAAGGCCTCAGAGCTAAAGCTGGCCCAGAATAAAAAAAAAAAAGAAAAAGAAAAAAAGGAGCGGTTGGGAGCTTCAATCACCCGTCAGCCTGAAAACAGCCCTCAGCCCCTCAGCCAGACTGGCCAGGCACCCCAATTGGGGCCCCCACCCTGATCCAGGACACCCTTCAGGGCAAACCAGCCGGCCCCCACCCATGCACCAGGACTCTACCCTATATAGTAAGTAAAAGGGTAATATGCCTCCCAGCACCAGGATCAGCGGAGCCGCGAGGCCTTCCGACACCGGGATCAGCATGACAGGGGGCAGCGCCCAAACCCCCTGATCGCCCTGTGGCTCTGTGTGTGACAGGGGGTGGGGCCCCAACCCCCCCACCCCCCACGGGCCCTGCTCTGTGTGTGACGGGGTAGAGCCATAACCTCCCCATTGGCCCTGCCCTGAGTATGAGAGTGGCGGCGCCCCAATCAACTGATCGGCCCTGCTCTGTGGGTGTTAGAGGGCGGCGCCCCAACCCCCCCCCCCCGCCCCCCACGGGCCCTGCTCTGTGTGTGATGTGGTAGAGCCATAACCTCCCAAACAGCCCTGCCCTGAGTGTGACAGTGGCAGCGCCCCAACCACCTGATCGGCCCTGCTCTGTGGGTGATAGAGGGCGGCACCCCAACCCCCTGATCCGCCCTGCCCTGAGTGTGACAGGGGGCGGTGCCCCAACTCCCCTATTGGCCCTACTCTGTGAGTGACAGGGGGGAGCTCCTCAACCCCCTGATGGGCCCTGCTCTGTGCGTGACAGGGGGTGGCGCTGCAACCTCCCCATCGAACCTGCCTTGAGTGTGACAAGGGGCGGTGCCCCAACCCCCCAATCGGCCCTACCCTGAGCGTGACTGAGGGTGGCATTGCAACCTCCCAATCTGCCCTGCTCTGTGCATGACAGGGGAAGGCACCCCAACTCCCCAATCGGCCCTGCTCTGAGCCCGACCAGGGGCTGCATCTAGGGATTAGGCCTGCCCTCTGCCACCCGGGAGCAGGCCTAAGCCAGCAGGTCGTTATCTCCCGAGGGGTCCCAGGCTGCGAGAGGGCACAGGCCGGTCTAAGGGACCCCCTCTTCCCCCGAGTGCACAAATTTTTGTGCACCGGGCCTCTAGTATATATATATATATATATATATATATATCTCCCTACCTTAACAGTCATTCATGTCAACAGAACAGAGTATTTTGCTACAACATAGACAGAAGGTCAGCTGAATAACTTCTGAATGCTTTTTTGGTACTCATTCCCAAAAGGCAGTATCATTTTGATGGAACACTCAGACTCTAGAGCTTTGTCATTAGCTGCTCATGGAAATTTAGCCAACTTACTTCAAGATGTTGGGTCTTATTTTCTTGATCTGTACAACTGGCATAATGATTGTATTTATAACATGGAGTTGTTTTTGAGAATTAAATAACCTAATATGCACAAAATATTTATAATAATGACAGTGTATAAGACTGCAATAAATATTTTTATTATAACAATTACCTATTATATGGAAGAAAGTTATTTTAGGCATTTGTAATGACATAAAGACTTTAAAAATATATATTTATTATTTATTTATTTTTAGAGCGAGGCAAGGGATAGAGAGAGAGAGAAAGAGAGAGAGAGAGAGAAAGATGTTGTTCTATTTATTTATGCATTCATTGGTTGATTCTTGTATGTGCCCTGACTGGGGATCCAATCCACAACCTTGGTGTATCTGGAGGATGTTCTAACCACCTGAGCTACAGGCAGGGCTGACCTAAAGACATCATCTTTACATTGTAGCAGACATTCTTCTAAAGAATTAACATATGTTGATTCATTTAAATTTTTCACAAATTAATGGTAATAAGTAAGAATGTTCCATTAATAAATGGATAAGCCAGGACTTGAAATCAGAAATTTTTTCTCCAGATTCCATTCTCTTAAAATTATAGATAGACGATAGATAGATGATAAATAGATAGATTTGCCTTTATTTAACAAATAATTACATATGAAAAAATATCTTTGCCTGAGTGGTAAAGATCACAGATGTTTGTTTCCTATATATATATTTTTTGAATTAACTAATAAAATAATTTAAATAATCCATTTTGCCAAAATATTCATAAATTCTGAGATGCAAGCTATAATCTAGACACTATTGATTTTGTTGAGTAGTGATTGGACACTGATTAAGACTTCATATTTTAGCATAATGAAAATGGGGAGCTGTCAAGGATAAGGGGCTGATTAATATTTTAAAAGGTTTAATTCAAAGGGGTATGATAGAAGAAAGAAAGGCTGATTTCAGAGAACAGAGAAGATCTTATCGTCACACCTATAATACTAGTTATTACCCTAACTCATTTGGCTCAGTGGATAGAGCGTTGGCCTGCAGACTGAAAGGTCCTGGGTTTGATTCCAGTCAAGGGCACATACCTCTTTTGCAGGCTTCTTCCTGGCCCAGGCCCTGGTAGGGGTCCATGCAGAAGGCAACCAATCGATGTGTTTCTCTCACATGGTCTTTCCCTCTCTCTTCCACTCTCTCTAAAAAGCAATGGAAAAATATCCCCAGGTGAGGATTAAAAAACAATAATAGAAAACATAATACATAATACTAGTTATTGAGGGTCTGAGCCACTAAAATGGCAATGGAAAATTACAAGAATCAATGGGTAGAGGGGAGATTTCCAAAAAAGTATGGACTAAGTTTAGTGTACTTTTTTAGTAGATAGGAAAATGACTCAAATTTCTCACACTGTTAAGCAGGGCTTTGGTGAAGTGTCTCTCATAAATCACCATAGCCAGCCTCTGTCATTAGAATATCAAAGTCCAATTTGACAACACACGAAGAATAAGAATCATCAACTGACATTAGCAGTGACAATGTGTTAATGTACTCTTGTGCTTCACTAATGACAATTTGTTAATCTGAAATTATAAATAGAATTTCTGAGAAAATACATTTAATCTATCTTAGCATCGCAGTCATTTGGTGCTGATAAAATCTGCATGGGAAAATACAGCCTAATTAAAACTTGCCAGATGAATACAGAATTTAAGCCAGGATGGTTAATTATATCATTTAAACACTCAAGGACATGAGCTAAGATAGAGTGACAAATCCACGTCTGAGGTTATCTCTATACTCTGACCAGTGGATCTTGGTGCCCAGAGAACTCTCCTTGGGGGTGGGGGTGGGTGAGTGTCCTGGGGAGGTGGGTATTTTTAGAAAAGCGATGATAATAGGTCTCTGTAAAAATTCTCATTCTCTATTTCAATCATTGTGGACACCATCCATAGCACTTCTGCTTATGGACACAAGTTTATATTTCTTAAATAAAGTTAAAAAGTTTTTACAGTTAAGACCATCTAGCCTGTGGATTACTTAGATATCTACCGTGTGATTTTCCATTTCTTGGCTATGATCCACTGAGTTGATTTACTTTCCTGCTCAGCAGACAGTAATGGAAGCTGCCCTTTGACTTATGGTGAGGATAAATGAGTTAGTATCTATAAATGCTTAAAGAGTGGCAAGCAAGGACAAGCATTCTAAAGGTATTTGTTATTCGGGTATTATTATCATTTTATTCTATTTTTTCGTAAGCCTTTAGGAATGTACTGTTAGAGAACAATAGTACTGTCGGAGATTAAAGGTCACACTCCTCATTGATAAGGATAATGGTTACATTATTCAAAGAAAGCATAGAAATCATAGATTGATGTGTGGCTTTCAGCTGTGCTACTTACTAAATGGGAGTACCTGAACAAGTACTTAACCTCTCTAAATATAAAGCTCATTTTTTTGTGCCTGAAAATGTGGTCTGACTCCCTGTCCATGCTGTTTGGAGGACTGAGTGTATATATAGTAGCTACTTGACCATTTCTGCGTATAGTCTTTATACTTAGAAGTAAACAAAACAAAACAAAACACAACTTTAATGTTATTCATTAAATGTGAGGCTTTCAAAAAATTAAAAGTGCTTACAAATATGTGGCATAGATTATTAATTGTGTATATTTCCAAAATTCTAATAAGCAGATTCAAGATAACTGGAGAATGATATCCATAATAAATATTGTAAACCATTACTCTCTTCTATGAGGAAGGCATAATATTCTAGATATGCTAGTAATTTTTCTGTTAAAAATGTCATATGTGGCCTGGCAGGCGTGGCTCAAGTGGTTGGTCATTGACCTATGAACCAGGAGGTCTTGCTTCAATTCCAGATCAGGGCACATGCCTGGTTTGCAGGCTCAATCCCCAGTGGGTGGGGGTAGGGGTAGGGGGCTGTGCAGGAGGTAGGCAATCAATTATTCTCTCTCGTCATTGATGTATGTTTTTTTTCTCTCTCCCTCTCCTTTCTTCCTGAAATAAACAAAAATATATTTTAAAAAAATTTCATACATCGATAATTTTCCTACCTTCTCAACAAAAAGCTTAAATTCCTTAGCCCAGTCAACCCAAACAGGTTACCTTTGGATCTGTTGACCTGGGACTCAGACCTAGATAGTTAATAGTAGGTCCTGGGCCTCTATGCCATCACGGACTCAGGAGCTGTTGACACCAATCATAAGCATCTTTTTGAAATCAGGAAAAAACAAGCAGAAAACAAACAAACAAAACAAAACAAACAAAAAAACCCACGACAGGCAGAGGGGGAAATAGTGAAAAATAAGTTTCATGTATTTCAGTTTGACGTTTCTCCCTTGGATCTGTAAAATACTCCTACGTCCTGGAAATAAGTCATCCTCATATGAAACCACCTTGAGGAAATCTTTGTTTGCTTTGGTTGTTTATTTACAAACAATTTATTCCTGACTAAGGTAGCGTTTGTCTGCATCGTCCTGTTTCAATGGCTGCGCATATTTGGAAAGCCAAGGGTGTGGTGGGCAAAGGGCGTGGCTTGAGGTGAAGCACTGAGGCACGCAGCATTTATTCTGTTCAGTGTAATGAGGGCACACAGTGCAAAGCAGGACGTCACAGGATCTAAAGAGGGTTAGGGTGCACCTCATGGATTACTTTATTTGCTGAACTAAGTTTGGTTATTTTTCCTCTGACAGGCAGGAATAGTGACATGAATAAATTTGCATTTTAGATAGACTGCTCTGAGAGCAGTGTAGAGTGTATGATAGTGTATGAGATTGGCAGAGATAGATAAGTATAGACTCTTAGATAAGTCAAGGTATAGAAGGTAAAGTAAGAACATTGGTTTATATATGCCAGAAAAAATATGAACATTCCCTTGAAATAACTATTATAGGCTTTTGTTTAATACTTGATGAAAGTCTCTCATGGTTTAACTGGCAGCCTAAATTTGCATAGCTCGTCTGTGACCAATGCTTATTTTGAATCTAAAATTCTCACACTTTCAGACGTGCGTCCTAGCGCTATAGAAAATGTTAACACTATGTTTCCTCATTTCCAGAGAGGTGTGCGAGGGGCCCACGCAGCAGCTGTAAAGGTCAGGCAGGGGTTGGGGACTGGTTAACTTTTCAGCACTTTGATAGAGCCCTTTCAGAGTTTCACTTTTATCTGATATTTATCATCGCGTTTCCACTTAAAATGTCATTTGGGGGGGGAAAAAAGAATTGGGATCAGGATGGATTTGACTGTTCTTAAAATAACAAATATGCCAAAAACTCAGAGTTAAAAAATCAAATTTTTGAAATCTACACACTAAATACTGTGATGTTTAAGGTGTTGTTTAAACAAAATGCCTCAAAGCAGGCAATACAGAGAAGGGATCCTTAAACACTGTATTACCTCCAAATTGAAATAGGTCGGCTTCCATGAGGGAAGCAACTAATGTAGTAGAAAAAGACTAGAACCCAATTGTTAGCATCACCATTTTTCCTCAGATTGATTGTCAACAATATTTAAAGCCTAGCCTTAAAACATTCAGGTTATAAATTAACCAAAAGTATACCTGATGTATCTGCTTTTGAGTGTTTTAAGTAAATGGGGTATTTCAGCTACATATTGGGTTTAATGACATAGTCTTTAATGGAAAAATAATTTTTCCTAGAAATCCAGGGATAATTTCAACTGTAGAGGAAAAACCTCAGTGAGAAGGAAGATGAGAGGGAGATCCTGACACACTCTATTTGCAATTATATTGTAATGTTGTCAGGGCACCACTGTTCAATAGAAATAGTGATGCAAGCCATATAGATAATTTGCAATTTCCTAGTAGCCAAACAGAAAGCAAGAAAAAAAACAAAAACAGGTGAAATTATTGTAACACTTTATTTATTAAATATATTCAAATTATTATTCTAACATATAATTGAATAACAATTATAAATGAGATATTTCACTTAGAATGTATTTAAATCTAGACATTTCATTTTTATTGGGAATTCTTGATCTGTATTTGAGTCTATGAAATTTACAACTACAAATATAAATTCACATGACCAAGTCATTCCAAACATACTTAAGTGATCTCAATAATTAAATCTAGTTTTATATTTTAAATTTGAACAAACTAAAGTTAAGTAATATTAAAAATTAAGTTTCTCAGTCACACTCACCACATTTCCAGTTCTCAGGAGCCACTGTGACCTGTGACTATTAAAATGTCTGTTGATGTTTCTTAAGTGAAAATGATCAAGTAGTGGGAAGTTCTAACTAATTAAATACTTTTGATACCAAAGTATGTCTATATTGTCATGCTTATTATAAAAAAGATTTCACATTTTCTGAGCTCCCTTTTCTGCTTTGATGAGCCAAATTATCAGGCATTTCATGGTCACAATTTCATTTAAATATTCTCATTGTTGAAGATAATAGCTGGAGATACAGGAGGTGTAGAAGACCAGAAAGACTAAAACTTGAAACCAGAAAATGATAGATCTTATTATCTGCTCATTCACTCTTGTTTGCTGTAGTAACCTTGGAACTTACCATGTTGTTTTTGTTTGTTTGGAGGTTTGTTTTTTTGTGTTATTTTTTTCCTTTCCTTTTTCTTTTTTCCCCTTTTTCTCTCCAAACAACTGGTGGCTAAATCACTTTGCCCAAAAGAGGTAAATGATATTCCTGGAATTCTAGTCTAAGAGACTTGCTCCATCTATAATAATAAAATTATAATATGCAAATTGACCAAACCACCAAACAGTAGAACAACTGTCTAGACGACCTTCCGAACAACCATTCTATGACACTCATTGGTGCTAGGCCAACCAAGGAGTGTGCGATGAGATTGGTCTGGGGACCCTTGTCATTGCCCCATGATCGCCCTGAAGAGGGAGGCGGGGCCCAGGCTGCTGGCGGCCCTGCGGCAGGTGGGTGGGGCCTCCCTCTGCTGGTGACTGATCTGGGGCCCTTGTGATCGATTGCCCCACAAAAGGAAGCCCAGGCCACAGCCAGTGACATTGTGGTGGGCGTGTGGGGCCAGATAGTCATCACCCCCACAGAGGGAGGCCCAGGCCAGCAAAGCGATCACACCCCATGCCTATTGCCCAGTGGCGGGGGAGGATGGGCAGTGCCACACAGATGGCAGGCAGTGGCAGCAGTGGGGGCAGGGCCAGCTGCTGGCAGCCAGGGTAAGAAAAGCCCCCATAGGCCCTGATCACCGGCCAGACCTAGGGACCCTACCCAAGGGGTCCCGGATTGTGGATCATGAGAGGGCACAGGCCGGCTGATGAATTTCATGCACTGGACCCCTAGTAAGTAAAATAATATTTCACTTTGAATCCATATAGTCCTCTGAGTTGTTTTTTATTAACATACAACTTTTAGAGCAACTTTTTATTTATAGAAAAATTGGGAAAGTACAGAGATTTCCATATATCCCACACCTCCCCATTATTAACATCTTCCACCGCCAGAGTATTAGGTTTGTTACAGTTGGTGAACCTGCACATTTACATCTTAATCACCCCGAGTCCATAGTTTACATTGTGGCTTACCCTTTGTGTTCTATATTCTATGGGCTTGAACAAAGTTTAATGGCAGGTGTCCAGTATTATGGTGTTATGTAGAGTATTTTCTCTGCCTGGAAACCCTCTGAGCTCTGCTTATTCATCCCTCTCCTTCCTCAACTCCTGGAAAAACCTGTCTTTATTTTCTCCATAGTTTGATTATGGAATTATACAGTATGTAGCCCTTTCAGGTTGACTATGATCACTTAGTGATATGCACTAAAGGTCCCTCCATGTCTTTTCATTGATTGTTAG
This sequence comes from Myotis daubentonii, assembly GCF_963259705.1. Lineage (NCBI taxonomy): Eukaryota > Metazoa > Chordata > Mammalia > Chiroptera > Vespertilionidae > Myotis > Myotis daubentonii. The sequence goes on along the minus strand of NC_081851.1, from coordinate 28,583,943 downwards.
CTCATTTCTTTTTAGCGCTGAAAAATATTCCTGTGGCTATACCACACTCTGCATGTTCACTTTCTGTAGGACACCTGCATTTCTTCCAAGTCTGGCAATTCTGAATAAATATCCATGTGTATATTTTTGTGGGGCTATAAATTTCAACCCCTTTGGGTAAATGACAGGAAGAACAATTGCTAGATCGTATGGTATGAGTATGTTTAGTTTTGTGAAAAACTTTGCCCAACTGCCTGCCAAAGGGGCTGTTCCTTTTGCATTCAACCAACCATGAATGACAGTTCCTATGGCTCCACATCACTGAGAGCATTTGGTGGTGTCAGTGTCCTTGATGTTAGCCATTCCCACTAGCCTTTTAGTGGAATGTACTTACTGGTATTTTGTTGTTGTTGCTGTTGATAATCCTTACTGGAGGATATGTGTTTTCATTGACTTTTAGGGAGAGTGGAAGGGAGGAATGGGGTGGGAGAGAGAGAGAGAGAGAGAGAGAGAGAGAGAGAGAGAGAGAGAGAGAGAGAGAGGTGAAAGAGACACACAGATTGATTGCCTCCTACACTTGTCCTGATCAGGGCAGGGATGGAACCTGCAACCCAGATACCTGTCCTTTACACCAGGAATCAAACCTGTAACACTTCCATGCTTGCTTCGATGCTCTAACCATTTAGATACACCAGACATGGATATTAATAGTATTACTGCCAGGGTTTTTGTTCCAGCATCAAGAAGGGTTCAGGAAATCTGGAGAAGGCTGTGTGTAGATTTTAAATAAGAGTCCAGAAATGAAATATAATTTTGAAAGGCATTTGGGAGTCAGAAGAGCTTAGCTAAAGAAGCTAAGATCCAAGATCTAAATTCTCAGGTCTTAGGTTCTCCTCATCCCAGGACCCCATGCTTTTTATTAACGCAATTTGTCCTGAGGCGAGGCAAAGATATACACTTCAAAGGGTCAGGGTTTGGTACAGAGTCCATTGTCAGAATGGGGGAATTAGCCTATGGCTGTTCAGGTGTTTGGCCAGTAGGAGGCAATAACATGTAGATTAAGGTGCCCTTTTAGCTGTCTGGCAACTGCAATCAATTTAATGTATCCTATTCAGGTTTGGGGAAATGCCTTCAGCCATTCCCAGATGCAGCCCTGCTGTCATGCTGGAATTGGTTTCCAGCATATTACTGTTTTAATTTGCATTTGCCTAATGGCAGATGATGTGAAGCATATTTCCATACACTTATTTTCTATTTGTATGCCTTTGTAGATGTGTCTTAGGGTCTTTGACCTTTATTAAAATCTGCGTTGCAGCTCTCTGATTTTAACGTGCTGCTAGCTAGAATTTTTCTTGATGGGTGTTATTTGATAGACTATTATTGCAAAGTCAATGTGAAGTTCAAATTGGTAGATGGTAGTTATACTATTCCAGCTACTTCTGCATATTTCTGAAATTGCTCATAGGTCACTTTTCTGGGCAAAAGTCATGAATAGAGCTGGTATTTGAACCCATTCAGTCTTATCTCAGCTTTTATACTACAAACTTCTTTGTACTCCTAACTTCCACAAAAATTAAGATATGCATTTCTGGGTTATAAATGCCTTTGCAGAATTTTTGATTCTTAAGGTTGTTCCTTCAGATATGTAGGTTCTTGCACAGCATACATTTCCTGTGTAATGACCTTATTTGTTAGTAAATAATGTAGGTAAAATCAATAAGAAAAAAGTAGAGTTTATACCTCTTCTGTCACATGCCAAGCCCTGTTTAAATGTTTATCTGGAAAAACTTATGCAATATTTATAAAAAAATATGTGAGGGAGGTAAAGTTATATTCACTGTGCTAATGAGGTAAAGAGAGATTAACACCTTGTGCCAGCCTCAGGTAGCAATTGATGAATCCAGGGTTCAATGAGAAAAATAACTGTAGGGCGTCCACTCCATTAAAGCATGTGGAGCCCTGACTTGCTGCATGAGCCCTGCAATAGATTAAAGACATTCTCCAAAGTAGGTGACGATCTAACCGATAAGAAGTCTGCAATCTATTCAAGATGAACAGGGTTAAAAAACCAATGCAATTAAAGCAAATACTATGGAAATAATAATGAATAAGGGTTGATGATTATGAGCAGAAATAGATTGCTAGGAAAAGCTTTTTGTAAAGTTCATAGTCGCTGAGCCCTGAAGGATGAGAGAAATTTGATTATAGGAAGGAACAAAGATGATATGCCAAAGAAGGTTAAAGTTTAATAATAGTGTAGAAATATATGCCTTTGTAGGGCAGTTGGGGGGAAGAGCTGATTATAGCAGAACTACAATTTGGGAAAATAGTAATTTTAAAACAATTATAATCCAGATTTCCACAGAACACTTCTTCCTGTGGGTACAGAGGCAGTATCTATTGTGCTTTCAATAGATTTTGTTTCTATCTAAGAGTACTGAAGCTCACCTCCCAGCAGTCGGCAATTGTTACTGAGCATTTATACAGCTCTTTTGTTCATGATCAACTGTTGTATCATCTCACAAGATGTGTACTATTTTCCTCCTTTCTCAAGACAATCCCACTCGCTCTGTTAAATGTAAGCACATTTCACCTAGTCATTCTTCTTCTTAAGGAACAAACTCAAACTAACAGTAACAAATGCTATGGCAGATCCATATAAACAAATAGTGCCTGGGAAGGCTAGAAGTGCCTGGAATATGTGGATGGGATACTAGTTACGTTAAAGCCCAAACCACAGCTGGACTTGCTCTGTGTATTACCCCCTGTTGGCCATTGACTTGAAAAATATAAGCTCTGAGAAACTTGGTGTTTAATAAGGAAGATACTCATTTAGACCTGACTTATGTAAAAGGATAAGAAAAGGAATGTTGTGCACATTCAGAGCAGGACTAGACTATTTGGTATGAATTAAGATAAGGAATAAGGCTTGTAAAGTAAGGTACAAACAAATATGGAGATGATTAACTCTAAGGGTTACTTTGTGATTGCTCATTTAGGCAACAAGTCACACCCCAGAAATTTTGAATGTGATCCAAACTATACCAAATTTCACTTGATGTCATCATAAAATAACATTTTTACATGTTAAAGTTATTATTATTTAATGGGTGGGGAAGAAACATGAGGCAATAAGAATAATTTACCCCAACACAATCTGAATTTATGGTGTACTTGTTTACACATAAAGTTGTCCACGATGTCGTAGGGACCTGACAGTTGATCATAGGGAAACTGTTCCCTGTCAGTATTCAAAGTCAACAGTTCAAGTTCAGGTTTAACAAGTTTATTTTTTGCAGTAGCAATTATGCCATACTTTTGTATAAGAGAACAGTTAGATTAATTATCTCAATTCTCATCTTTATTTTGCCTGTGGAGACAGAGTCTAAGAAAGAATTATCAAAAATCATGAAATAGTTATGTGCCTGTCAAATTGTGGACCAAACTCTCATAATTTCAAGGGATTGTATATTTTAAAATGTACTAAACTTGCTGCTATTATTATCCAGTACATTAAGCTGTTGTTCTTTAATTTGGAGAGGACTTGTTCTCCATGACACAATTTATTTTTCTCAGTTCAGATATAAGAAATGGCCCATATACCCAAGCCAAAGATCCTGATGCAACTTTTCTAGTGAGTACTACCAATTAAATTAATTTTCTGCATTGGATGATATCATAATAGTATATTTTCAAAGTAAATACAAACAAAATCAATAAAAATATTTACTAAATATTTTCAACATATAGCCCTTGACATACATAGGATACTATAATGACATCTATGGCAATTGCATATCAAGAAATTTCTGACTTTAATGAGTATATAATCTTACTTTAAAGTAATAATTTAGAAATATGAAACAAAGAAGACACTAAATCCTATTTATAATCAAGAATTAGGTAGAACATGAGTTCCAGAAAGTACTTTTTAGTTGGTTTAAGTTGTTTCCAGAGGGAGTTGCCTTGAGAAAATTTTCAAAAGTTGAAGAAAAAGTTTATAGGGAAAGGGAATGAAGAGCCAAAGAAGAAAGGAAAGGAAAAAGAAAAGATAAAGAATAGAAAGGAAACAAACTGATTCTAGTACCAGGTGCACCATAACCTCAAGCCTCCAAAGTAGATATTATGATTTTGAAGTTTAGCAGATCAGATAAATTGTCAAAAGTTATACTGCTGGTGAAGGATTGAGGCAAGGTTTGTGCTGGGACTGCCAAGCTCTTTTTATTTATGACACTCAGGTAGAGATAGGAAAGTGAATTCAAGTGAATATGAATAAACTATACTTTAAGCTCACATAGTGTTACTACTCAAAGTTAGATAAATAAGCTAACATATTATTGAGGGCTGCAATAAGAACTCAACAAATTTGTACCCACTTTATAACAACTATCTAGATAAAGAGATAGAGATGATAGATCAAGATATGAAATTAGTATGCTAAAAAGCAAAGTTATAACATATATTAATTCTATAAATATGTACAAAAGAAAACATTCAAAGATATAATGAAAGCAATTGTGGCATAAAATTTTAGCATAAGAAAAGCAAACTGCAAGACAATACAGATATGCTAGTGAGAGATTTTCAAGAAGAAAAGTTCTTTATGATTGGAAGTTATGATCATAAGATTATAAAACCAACTTAGAGCAACAAGAAAACAAATGCCTAAGGTGACAACACACATTTTATGTTTTATTAATCCTCACCTGAGTATATTTTTTCCATTGATTTTTAGAGAGTAGAAGTTTGAGGAAAAGACAGAGAGAGAGAAGCATCGATGTGAGAGAGACATATCAGTTGGTTGCCTCCCGCATGCTTCCCAACCAAGGCCAGGGATCCAATCTGCTACCAAAGTATGTGCCCTTGACTAGAATTGAACCTGCAACCCTTCAGTCCAAGGGCTAATGCTCTAACCACTGAGATACCTGCTATGGCAACAACACACATTTTAAATGGTGATGGAAGGAGACTTGACTTGGGGTGGTAAACACACAATACAATATACAGATGATATATTATAAAATGTGCACCTGAGACCTATATAACTTTGTCAACCAGTGTCACCCCAATAAATAACACACATTTTTATCCTTGAAGGTCACTTTGAATGTTGAGAATACTTAGCACAAGTTAACAGGATGTAGACAAATATGATTAACATTTTACTTCTCAAAAATTAAAAGTCTGTGAAGAGTAAAGAACAAGGGTTAAAACTTATACTACATTTTTATACAGAGATCACATACTTAATAAATACTTAATAGCAAAGTTAAAAAAAAGTATAATAAGATTCACAACTGACTAAAATATCCTTACCCTAAAGGGATTCATATAACATTTTCTGAATTTTATTTTTTTAATATGCTGACAGGTCATTTTAAATGGAAAACATGAGATCCTAAGGCATGGTTTGGAATGAAGCAGCAAAACTTCAGAACTAAGAAAGTTACCTGGATATTGGGTTAGAAAGAACTAAAAGGGAGACAAAAGAAAGTCAAGCAACATGTAAGAGGGGTGGTGGGGCAAGGGTTGCTAGAAAAAAAAAATTGTCAAGGAGAAATTACATTCCTGGCAGTGACTTAAAGATCATTTGCATCTAATATTAAAATTAAAAGTATTTTTCAAATGCAGCCTAAGATCAGTCAAATGTACTAAGCACCCTCATACTGTGAGTTGGTGCTCTTGAGGGGCCTATGGTCCAAATGGACCCAGGCACTAGAAGTGAAACCCTAGTGAGAATGAGACTAAGCAAGGAAAGGTAATGAAAATCAGAACATGTAAGCCTCTGGGGATTTCCAAAAATCTATAGAAAGGCTTGGACTCCCACTAGATATGGGAAGGAGGTTAAGAAACATTTTATGTAAATCTAATCTTTAAGCTCTCATCCTATCTAATAAAAGAGAAACATGCAAATTGACTGCACCTCTGCTATGCCCACAAGCCATGCCCACCAGCCAATCAGAGCGGCTATGCAAATTAACCCAACCAAGATTGCAGCTGGGTGCCACAGAGCTGGAGAGAGCAGGAGGCTTGGATTGCCCCGGCGATGGAGGAAGCCAAGCTTCCCGCAGGCCGGGGGCCTCTGCTCAAGGCTACAAAGTTTCAATTATAGAAGACAAATAAATTCCAGATACCTGCTTCCAGCAGGCCTGGCCTCTGCTCACAGAGGTGCTGGAAAAAAAAAAAAAAAAAAGGAGGGGGATGGGACTTGGATCTCTGAGGGGCTGGGTCAGCCTGCAAACAGCCATCAGCCACTCACCCAGGCTGGCCAGGCACCCCAGTGGGGACCCGTAACCTGAAGGAGGTGTGCTTAGCCTGAAAACAGTCCTTTGCCCCACACCCAGGCTGGCCACACCCCCATGAGGTGAGGGTCCCAACTGGGGAGCTTGACCAGCCTGCAAACAGCCATCAGCCCCTCACCCAGGCTGGTCAGGTGAGCACTTAGGATCCATCAGTCCTGGATTGTGAGAGAGATCTCCAACTGCCAGTTTAGGCCTGATCCCTGTAAACTGGCAGTAGGACATCCTTCGAGGGGTACCGGATTGGAGAGGGTGCAGGCTGGGCTGAGGCACACCCCCACCCCTCCATGCATGAATTTCATGCACAGGGCCACTAGTATAGTTTATATTTTAATAGAGAAAATCATACACACACATCTCTCTACCCATTTTTATATCTACCTTGGGCTACTTAAGAGGAAACTAATTCCAAATACTGTTAAAAGTGGCGGCTTGCTCTTTCCTTATTTTATTCAAGCAAATTAAATTACAATCAATGTTTGAATTTGTTATAAGGAACTAATATTTGTTACAGGGAACTTTCCTATGTACTATCCAACTTAATTTTCATTGTCACTTTATGAGTTAGGTTTCACTATCTATTTTTCTTTTAAGGAAGTGAAGCTCAAAATGTCTAAGTGTCATGACTGATATAAATGACAAATTTGGTGGTCAAACTTAGGGTCTCTGATATTGCTATCTTCATTATTTTATGCTGATGTCATTGCCTCTCTTGATGTCCTACTTGGTCTCACTTTGCCTTATTTTATATAGAACAAGATCTGATGACCTTTAGGAAAAATTACAGAGAAGCTTCCATTTCCTCAACCACCAGGTCTGTTTTATGTCTTGGTTGCAGTCCAACTGTTATTTAGCTGCCTATGACTTCCTGAAAAATTATTTAACTCAAGCCTGTATTTCTCCATAATTACTAGTGTCCTTGGCCTTCCTATCTAGGACTAGAGGGGTCCCTTGGTCTGGTCTGTGGGGATTGGGCTGAAACCAGGGTCCCAGTTTGCGAGAGGGCGCAGGCCAGGCTGAGGGATCCCACCAGTGCACGGATTGCACCCGGCCTCTAGTATGCATATAAGATCTTTGGTTAATCTCTTCCCGCCCTCCTCCCTCCCCCTTCCCTCTGAGATTCATCAGTCTGTTCCATGTTTCCATCCCTGTGGTTTCTGCTCCTGTGTTGAGCATCTGCCCCCTGGTGGTCAGTGCGCATCATAGCTACCAGTTGGATGGTCAAACTTTTATATCTATGTCTCTATCTATCTATCTATCTATCTATCTATCTATCTATCTATCTATCGATAGATAGTTTGCTTCTGAAAGCAAACTTATTCCCACCACAGGACCTATTATCTGTTTATTAAATTAGTTGCTGCTTATTGAATTAGTTGCCTCTAGAAAGTTATCTTCTGCATTAATGAGGGTATAATAAATTAAGCAGAGGGCACTGAAAAACCTCCAAGTCCTTTTCCTCCCACATAACATTCATTTTATACATTTAATCTAACATTGGCCTTCAGATGTCTTTTTTTTTTTTAACCCAAAGGGCTTACACATTTAATAAGTCAGGTCTTAGTCTTCATTCAATACCTAGAAACTATATAAATGGAGGCATCTGACAAATGGAAATCTCCCTCACCTTGGATACCTCTGGATGGCTAAGGGGGACATCTTTCTGGGAAAATTAGAGAAAATTAATCCAAAGCAAACAACGTACTGAAACTGTAGTTACAAGTTCATTAAACATGATCTATTTTGGGATGATTCCTTATTTTTCATTTTAAATAAATAAAATTTATTAGGTAAATTTCCAAATCTATTTGGAAAAGTTTATAGATATTTCTCATATCAAAGGTGATGAGGTAAATATAAGGTAGATTTTCATAAATTCTGGGAAAACGACATTTGGAAATTAGTTTTTGGTGCATTTAATGTTCTAAAATTTAAAATATAGAAAAACAGTTAAATGTGTATCTTGGACAATAAGCTGCATGTCTGTTTTATATAGAAATTATCCTAACCAAGTTTTTCTGAATAGAAATAAGAATTAGTAGAGGAAGAAATTCTAGAATATTTTCATATGTGACCTTTAGTAAATATGTTTCATGAAATTTGATTCCATAAACTAATTTAAAAGGGCTTAGTTTGGAATATGTTGTTAAAGAGAAGAAAATAACTTTCCAGGCTACAAAATAAGACCAAAGGGCAATGAATAAATCAATCTCACTGATAAAATGTCAAAGAATATGAGTCAGAATCGGCACTGCCAGAATATAAAGTCAGGTGTTATTAAACATCTTCATTAAAACCTTAGAAAAGAGAATTGATTGACTTTGGAAACTGGAGTTGGTCTCGGCACAAAACTATTTAGATAACACAGATGATAGTGTTGAATTAAAATGCACTCATTTATTTTCAAAAGTAGAAGAAATTGGATTTCTCAACAGAAACTTTGCAGGCCAGAAAGTAGGGGCAGTAAATATTCAAAGTGATGAAAAGCAAGGATCTACAACCAAGATTACTCTTCCCAGCAAAGCTATCATTTAGAATCAAAGGACAGATAAAGAGCTTACAAACACACACACACACACACACACACACACACACACACACACACACGTAAAGGAGTTCATCACCATCAAACTAATATTATATTCTGATCCAACTCCAGGATGACAAATGGTGAAATTTTACCAAATAATTGTAAGCACTCACCATCTATACTTTAAAATAAAAAGAACTCCTGGAAAAAAAAATAACTTCAAACCAATAAAAACAAAACAAAACAAAACAAAACCAAAAAACAAAACCAAAAAACAGAACAAAACAAAACAAAAAACACTGAAAGACAATTAGAAGGGCTGTGATTGTTGCCTTGACATTGTTGCTTACTCATTCTTATTTTAACTAATTACTTCTTGGGTCCCAAAAAATTCTCTGTAAATATGGATGAGCCGCCCAGATTACTCTTTGTGTGTGTGTGTGTTTTTTTTTTTTAAAAAAGGCATTTTCCTGAGGTGCTAAGTTAGACCTGTTTACTGTGCTCAAGTATTTATACTCCAGCTAGGGAGAGAGTTACCTTTAGGTTCTGAATAAACTTAATCACATGCTTGGGATTTTACTAAATTCTTTAGATTTTATCTTAATGCACCAAAATATTCATAAAGTTACAATAATTAGAAAGAGCTACATAGGTAAGTGCACTACTCAGGACTCCATTTAAGTAGCTCTTTAAAGGGAGATATGTTAAAAGGAAGTTTTTTTTTTTTTTTTTTTTTTTCTGGAGGATACCCACATTTTCTTCCTCATGGAAAACAAACAAAAACACAGAAAACAAAACAAAACACAATCTTGCATGTGACCCTCAGATTTTGGTGGTTTCCACATTTTCAATTATATTTGCACAGCCAATAGCTGAATACATTGGATGTGAGAGAATCACTCAGTTATTCCAAAAGAAGTGTTGCCTTTGGAGCGGCCAATATGGCACAGTGGTTGAGTGTTGACCTATGAATCAGGAAGTCAAGATATGATTCCTGGCTCAGATTGTGGGCTTGGTCTCCAGGAGGGGGTGTGCAGAAAGCAACTGGTCAATGATTATATCTCATCATTGATGTTTCTCTCTCTAACCTTTTCTCATCCTCTCTGAAATCAATAAAAATATATTTTAAAAAAGAAGTGTTGCCTTTAAAATAATCCTATCTAATAAAAGAGAAACATGGTAATTGGCGTACGACCGCTACCCTTCCCATTGGCTAATCAAGGCAATATGCAAATTAACTGCCAGCCAAGATAGCGGCCGGCAGCCAGGCAGCTTGAAACTAACATCAGGCTTGCTTGCTTCAGTGACGGAGGACTCCAACGTTCCCCAGCTGCCACTGCAGGCCTCTGAGCTGCAACTCTAAGCAACTATGTAACAAATATAGAAGGTAAGCAAAACCCCAGAAACCTGCTTTAGTCCGCAGGGCTTCAGCCAGCAGGGTCGCAACATTGTAAGCAAAGGCCAGAAACCTACTTTCAGCAGCGGAGGCCTAAGAGCTGGAGCCAAGCCTCAAAGTTGGCCCAGAATAAAAAATGAAAAAAGAAAAAAAGGAGCAGTTGGGAGCTTCCGTCACCCCCAGCCTGAAAACAGCCCTCAGCCCCTCAATCAGACTTGCCAGGCACCCCAGTGGGGACCCCCCACCCTGAAGGGTGTGTGACCAGCTGCAAACAGCCATAATCCCCTCATCCAGGCTGGCCAGGCACCCCGTGGGGACACCCACCCTGATCCAGGACACCCTTCAGGGCAAACCAGCCGGCACCCACCCATGCACCAGGCCTCTACACTATATAGTAAAAGGGTAATATGCCTCCCAGCACCGGGATCAGCGGAGCCGCAAGGCCTCCAGGCACTGGGATCAGCCTGACAGGGGGCAGCGCCCAAATCCCCTGATTGCCCTGCGGCTCTGTGTGTGACAGGGGGCGGGGCCACAACCTTCCTATCCGCCCTGCTCTGTTCATGACAGGGGAAGGCGCCCCAACCCCCTGATCTGCCCTGCTCTGTGCCTGATAGGGGGGAGCTCCCCAACCCCCTGATCGCCCTGCGGCTCTGTGTGTGACAGGGTGCGGCACCCCAACCCCCTAATCGGCCCTGCTCTGTGTGTGACAAGGTGCAGCGCTCCCCCCCCCCCCAACGGGCCCTGCTCTGTGTGTGACGGAGTAGAGCCATAACCTCCCTATCGGCCCTACCCTGAGTGTGAGAGTGGTGGTACCCCAACCCCCTGATCGGCCCTGCTCTGTGGGTGGTAGAGGGTGGCACCCCAACCCCCTGATGGGCCCTGCTCTGTGCATGACAGGGTACAGAGCCCCAACCCTCTGATGGGCCCTGCTCTGTGCATGACAGGGTACAGAGCCCCAACCCTCTGATGGGCCCTGCTCTGTGAGTGACAGGGGGCAGTGCCCCAACCCCCTGATTGGCCCTGCTCTGTGCGTGACAGGGTACAGAGCCCCAACCCTCTGATGGGCCCTGCTCTGTGAGTGACAGGGGGCAGTGCCCCAACCCCCCAATCGGCCCTACCCTGAGCGTGACTGAGGGTGGCATCACAACCTCCCGATCGCCCTGCTCTGTGCATGACAGGGCACGGTGCCCCAACTCCCCAATCGGCCCTGCTCTGAGCCCTACCAGGGGCTGCACCTAGGGATTGGACCTGACCTCTGCCACCCGGGAGCAGGCCTAAGCCAGTAGGTCGTTATCTCCTGAGGGGTCCCAGACTGCTATAGGGCACAGGCCGGTCTGAGGGACCCCCCCTCCCCCTTGAGTGCACAAATTTTTGTGCACAGGGCCTCTAGTATTCTTATAAAATTAAAAAAGCTGATATTTTTTCTGATTAAGTGAATGCCATAAGTTAAATTATTAGCTCCTTGAATCAATGTTCTTCTCTTGGAGAAGAGTGTTGCCTCCATATTAATAGAGAAGTGAGGGACACATAATTCCAATATCTAAAAACATTATCAGAGTTACATGCATATACAGTAGCATGCAAGCAACTGCAGAGTCTGAAGAGAATTTCATAAAAATTTATACAGAGAAGTAGAAGAGATAATAAAAACTTCTCTGCTCCATTGTATATTCTAAAGAGAAGTTTTTATTATCTCTTTGACAAACAATACAATGAAAAAATGGGCAAAGGACCTAAATAGACACTTCTCCAAAGCAGACATACAGATGACCAAGAGATATATGAAAATATGTTTAAAGTCACTGATCATCAGAGAGATGCAAATTAAAACGACAATGAAGTATCATCTCACACATGTCACAATGGCTACCATCAACGAATCGACAAATGACATGTGCCGGTGAGGATGTAGAGAAAAGGGAATCATAGTACACTGCTGGTGGGAATGTAGACTGGTGCAACCATTATAGAAAACAATATGGAGTTTTACTCAAAAAATTAAATATGAACTTCCATTTGATCCAGTGGTCCCACTTCTAGGAATATATCCTAAGAAACTGGAAACGCCAATCAGGAAGAATGTATGCACTCCTATGTTAATAACAGTGAAATTTACAATAGCTAACATCTGGAAACAGCCCAAGTGCCCATCAATAGATTAATGGATAGAAAAAGCTGTGGTACATTTACGCCATGGAATACCATAAGGTATATAAAAAAGAAGGATCCCTTAACCTTGGAGACAGCATCTTGGGACCTGGAGAGTATTATTCTAAGTGAAATACACTAGTCAGAGAAAGACAAGTATCACATGATCTCACTCATATGTGGAATCTAATGAACAAAATAAACTGATGAACAAAATAGATACAGAGACATAGAAGCATGGAACAGTCTGAGGAATCTCAGAGAAAAAGCAGAGGTGGGTGGGTGGGACTTGATCAACCAAAAAACTTGTATGCATGTATGCATAACCCATGGGCACAGACAAGAGGGTGGTGAAGGCCTGTGGAGGGAGGGCAGGACCAGGCTAAGAGAGGTCAATGGGAGTAAAGGGAGGACAATATGTAATACTTTCAACAATAAAGATTTTAAAAAATGAAATAAAAACTTATCTGACATACCTTGTGATTGTCTTGTGTTTTGCTTGTAAGAGAGCTCTAAGTTAATTCTGGAAGATTCCCAATATCGGAAGCTCCATAAACTCTCATTTTAAAATCAAAACATCAACATTTTTTTAATTGGTCTATTATGTTCTTAAGGAAACACCATAAATTGGAGGAAATGTGTCAGCAACAGTTTCAATTCTCATCATTGTACATTAAGAGTTTATAAAAATGTTTTAAAATGACTGATTATTTAATACAATAAATTATTCATTCTTTATCATCCATTCATTATAAAATTGTTGCTTACCTGGACATAACTCTAAGTAACAGCAATTATTGAACATGGGTATCATTTTTTAGTGTGCAACACAAGAAGATAAGAAAAATACTTTAACAAATATCACAAAAAGAAGTTGAAATAAGCAAATATTGTTCGTAAAATGATTATTTCAAACTAAAAACTAATAATTTTCAATAAATAATGAGAGGCAAGGAAAGTGAGAAGTTTGAAAGTTATTCTTTGATAAGCAAATATGTGATTTTAACATAGTCACAGTCACAAATTACCCTTCTAAATGTAGCAAAGGGATTTACATATTTAAAGAATTATAAATTATTGAAAAGTGCTCAGGGCTAAATTGGCTAAGAGTGCATGTTAAGTGAGCAATCAGGGTCTGTCACACAAAATAGCTCAGAGCCAGAAGTGAATGATTTTCAAAGTGAAATTGAAGAGCCAGTTGAATGGCAGACCATTGCATAGCTTCTGCCAACACATTCTTTTCATGATTAAGAACATCATGTTGGCAAATGAATGGATTGCTTCAGGCAACCTTAGAGACTGTTTCAACAATAGAATTGTAGGTCACAAATTGAACATGTTGGGTTCCTTTTTCTGTGATTAAAATTGATCATAAAATAATTCATCATGTAAGGTTTAAAGCTATTACAAACATTTTTAGTATTTTTGACCATGAAAGATCATGACAATAAATTATATTTCAAATTAGCAGTAGCCTATGCAATTTAGAATCTTTAGTTTCTTTAGTACTATGAATACATTTATAAGTAAATGAAGTAGCAAACTAACAATTCAGTAATTTAATATTTTAAGTATTCTCTTTAACAGCAGTTTGCATGTGATATAGATACATTTTGGAGTAGATTGCCAGGAAATAGTGAAGTAGGACTATAACAATAAGCTATATTTAGAAAGACAGAGACAAAATAGAAAATGAAGCAATCATCAGAATAACTTTGTCCTTGAATAACTTAGGGATCAGGCCAAGCTTTGTCAGTATTATCTATGAGGGCACTAAAAGATTATTTGTGTGTGTGTGTGTGTGTGTGTGTGTGTGTGTGCGTTGAGGCTAAAAAAGAGGGCATTTAGTTATCACTAGACCAATCCATGATGATATTGTCAAAGTAATACTGAGCCAGAAGGGAAAATAAATTCGTGAGAGTAGAATGGTTGAAAGCCAGGAAAGTAAATCAACCGGTGGGGTCAAATTAGAGGAATTAAAGAGAAGATTTATAAGAAAGCAAAAGATGGCGAGAGTGATCTACATGAAAGCTCGGGACATAATTCTTCCATGCTATTTAATATCAGGAATCGCCAAACCGGTTTGGCTCAGTGGATAGAGCGACGGCCTGCGGACTGAAGGGTCCCAGGTTCGATTCCGGTCAAGGTCATGTACCTTGGTTGCGGGCACATCCCCAGTGGGGGGTGTGCAGGAGGCAGCTGGTCAATGTTTCTCTCTCATCGATGTTTCTAACTCTCTGTCCCTCTCCCTTCCTCTCTGTAAAAAATCAATAAAATATATTTTTTAAAAAAATAAGCCAGTCAATGAAAGAAAAATACCACATGATCTCACTCATTCATGGATAATAGAGACCATTCTAAACTTTTGAACAGTAATAGATACAGAGGCAGAGCTGCCTCAAACTGATTGTCAAACTGCAGCGGGAAGGCCAGGGAAAGTTGGGGGGCAGGAGGGAGGGGTATAAGAGATCAACCGAAGGACTTGTATGCATGCATATATGCATAACCAATGGACATGGGACGCTGGGAGGTGGGGGAGGCCAGGGGATAGTCAAGGGCGGGGGAAAAAAAAGACACATATGTAATACCCTTTGTAATACTTTAAGCAATTTAAAAAATAAATAAATAAATAAATAAATAAATAATTAAAAAATATATCAGGAATCACTTTTGTACAGGAAAGTCACAACTTTCAGTGAACGCATGACACTGGGAAAGTTTGACCTTTGCCATTACATAAACCTCTTCAAGGACACGTACTGCATAAGGCTGTACGCGGCAAGTCTGCTGCCCCACTACAGCTGCATGCCTTTGAGGCTATATCTCCATTATTAAATTCTTACATTAAAATGGCAATCCCTGATTTCTTCAGTATGTTTGATATGATAGATTGGAAACATCTCAAAGCTACACATACATGATTTTGTGTCATTAAAATTTAAATAATTAATTTATACAATAGAAACCAACTTTGTAACAAAAGTTTCCATTTAATAAGAACCCTTTCCATTTTAGGAACTTTATGTGCTTTTTTCCTCTCTCATAGAAAAAGAAAAATTAAAAGGTAAGAGAACTGAAAGAAGGAGTCTCTTGTCTAGAGTCTCACAACTTGAAAACTGCTCCTCCCGGATCCATTCCCAGGTCTGTGTGCCTCCAAGTCTAGGCTCTTGACTTTATTTTGATATCAATTCTCAGCAGATATTGGGTTAAAAATGGGAACAAATTCAGAATCCTTTGGTATAAACCTTAAGAAAAATATCCAAGCAAGCAATTAAGCATGTGAAAAACTATTACCACGTGTCCTGGACTGAACAAAATGATTCAGTGACAAGACCATCTCAGAATGCCCTTTGGTAAGAGCTGTGTCAGAGACTGCCCCAGGGTAGAAATGCCTGCATTGTCATTCCTTTCTTATTTTTTTATTCTTTCTTTGAGTGAACTTTAACATTAAAATGTTCACTCTGTGTTTCGATTTATAACTCAAAGGACAAAATTAGGGAGGCCAATTCTTTCCTTTGTGTGTGAGCCTTTTTCTGTTTTAGCACTGAAATTTCCGTGATCCTGGAACACCCTCAGAAACTTGAATGATTGGCCACACTGCTTGAAGAATACTATAAAGAGGGAGAGTGTAAATATATATATCAGAGAGAGAGAGAGAGAGAGAGAGAGAGAGAGAGAGAGAGAGAGGAAGGGAGGGGGTGGGAGAGAGAGATTGATTTGTTGTTCTACTAATTTACATATTCATTGATTGCTTCTTGTATATGCCCTGATGGGAGATCAAACTGGCAACTTTGGTGTGTGGGGATAATGAGCTACTAGGCCAGGGCTACATCAAATTTTTCATGAAAGGCATCAAAGAGGACAGATAGTGCTTTCAAGTTCATGTGGTTCAACTTAGTGGCAGTTTACAAACTTTGACTTAACTTATTCTACAATGAAGTCAACAAATAGAAGAATTGGATAAAGAACATTTCACTTTTGGATTGCCAAAAATAACATTTTTCTTCCTCTTGCCTATATTATGAAGCAAACTGTTCAGACCATAAACATAGAGCTTTGTCCCTAAGTTGGTGGAATGGCCATAATCTCCTGCCCCTTTGAAATTTTCTCCCTGTAACTTCTTGAAAATACAAAAATTTTGAAAGCATTTTAACGTTCATGTTTTGCTGTGTGTGTGTGAGTGTGTGAAGCAAGTGGATTGCTTTCTCCAGGCAGGAAAACAAAACAAAACAAAACAAAATCACAGACTCTTTTTAGAATGCTGGGAGAGAGAAGGGGGAGAAGAAAGGAAACATGATCAAGACAGTCAGTAAAAATATTTGGTAACATTTGAAGAAATGTTTCAGAGGAAGATTATTCTTCCTTATTGGACAGTAACACACTCATAAATCTTGATGCTTATCAGAATTTAAAGATGTAGAGGTACAGCCATTTCTTTGGGGGCTAATTTAATGTCATGAAAAGAGACTAAGAGCCCATTGTCTGAAGATATATTTTTATCGTTTTTTTTTTTTTTTACATATTCCTTTTATCATTTTATAGATCAGAACAACAACATTAAATGAGTTACTCTCTCCATAAAAAAACAAAAAAACAAAAACCCTAATCCTAGGAAGCACAAATCTATTTCACTGCAGAGGGTACAGCTTAGATGCATGATGTAAATAACTACATGATTTTATAGAGACACCAGTTGATTAATACTCCTACGGAGAGTTTGTGTATCTTTTTACTGGGTAAAGGATTTGTATATCCTTTTATTATCCTTTTTTATTTCTTTCAAGTCATTCAGTTTCTGAGAGCAATAATCTTTGTGTGACTTTCTTTAGCTCTATATATTTTATTAGCACAGTTTGAGTTATTTGGGTGCTTCTTTTGAAAAAATATATATATACATATGTAAATATTATTAACCAATTGTACACATTTCAAGCAAAATGAAATTCAGAAATCAAAGGCAAAATACCTTTATTTCTTACATCAGGAAAAATAAAACCCCATTAAATATTTTTGTACTTGGTTTTGCAGTCTGTTTTCTTCCCACTTAACAGGATATTATAAACTTGTTCTCAAGTCAGTAACACACATACATACAAAGATGAGGAGTGAATGCATTGGGTACATACAGTATGAATGCCTCATAGCATTAGAACACAACCTGTGGCTTGTGGTCTTGAATTTAAAGTGAGATGAGTCAATGTGGTTGTGATTTAGATGAATCAATGTACATAGACCTATCTTGGTACAAGAGTGGAGTATAAACCCTCTCGGATTCAGTTAGGAATGTGGTTTTGGAAAGAAAGTTGGATTAATTGATGGGGAAAATATTCAAGAAGTAGGTAACGGAGTGATTGATGTGATTTAGTGTGAATTTTGAGCTAATTAAGAAAAAATTGAGGCTATCAAGAATGTGAGTGACTCTGAAAATCATTTAACTGGAGTCATTGATTGTTAGTATCAAAATCCTAAACAGTGAAAGTGGAAAAAACAGAGATGCTAGTTGTAGAATACAATGTATAAAATTAAGATGAATTGATTGTTAGTATTGATAACATGACAAGTGTAAGTTATGTCTTATGAAGTGATATAGAGGTTATGATTGGAATTGATGAGCTCAAGGGTCTGGCAAGCATGACTATAGAAAAGATAACTTATCTAAAACTGAACTGAAACAGACAATATTTAACTAAGGTGATAGTAGTATTGGTGAGTCAATGGGTATAAATTTGAATAAATTAAGAGAAATGGCCACGTTGCTATTATTTTATGGTAGCATTGATGGGTAATAAGTGGCATAATATATATGTATATGTTTTAATTTATTGAATTTATTGGGGTGACATTGGTTAATAAAATTATATGTTTTAAGGGTACAATTCTATAATATATCATCTGTATATTGTATTGTGTGTTCACCACCCAAAATCAAGTTTCCTTTCATCGCCATTTATTCCACCCCACTTTCCCTCTGATAATCACCATCCTGTTGTTATCTGTGTCTATGAGTTTTTTTATTTGCTTAATATCTTCACATTTTTCTCCCATCTCCCCTCTCCTCTCCCCTCTGACAACTTTTGCTCTGTTCTCTGTATCTATGAATCTGCTTCTATTTTGTTTTTTAGTTTATTTTGTTCATTAGATTCCATACATAACTAAAATAATATGGTTAACTTCTTTCTCTGACTGATTTACCCACAAGGTTCAGAACTAGTAATTTAGGGGGAAGAAGGGAGAAAAAAATAATCTTTAAACAGATGTAAAAAATACACCTACCCCACCTCCAGGTTATATGATATTAAGGGTATAAAGAAAGCTAAGAAAATGAAATAAAACAAATAAGCCCCAAATAAGATGGCTAAAGGCAAAGCAACAACTTTGTTTGAGACATCATAAGATGTTTTATCCTTCTCAGACATAGATGATCTCATGCCTTTCCTCCTTCCTGGAATATTAATTTATCTATTTATTCAATTATTGACAAAATATCGGATGTCTAGTAAGTGATAGCATCTGAGTATATAGCATTAAATAAATAAAAGTCATTGCTCAATATGATGATGCACACCAGTGTTGGAGACAGATAATAAAGAAATTAATAATTAACTATAATATAATTCTGATAAGTAAGGGCAGTTGAAGAACAATAGAACAAAGAATAGAAAATAGAGTAAGAATTTGAGCAACTACTTATACAGTGTAGAAACAGAAAGCTTTGAAAGTTTGAAATAGAAATAGAATTCAGAATGAATTAAGAGAGCATTCCCAGGTACAATCTGGAGTAAAATTACTCCGGCACAAGGAGCAAGTTTGAACAAGCACTAAGATCTGAAGTGGAAATAGATGAGAGTAGTTACAGCAAAGAGGGTTAGCGGTGATTATGACAGAAGTTTAAGTCAAAATGGTAGTGAGGCACAAGATCATGTTGAGTCTTGTCAAAAAGAAATTGCACCATGCAACTTTTTAAAGGAGCAAGTCTTACTCAAACGATTGCAATAGTGGAGAGATATAAAACTCAATTCCACTGAAGCATAAATTAGTATAACTTTTAAGCAGGAGGGTGAACTAAAAGCAAAGTACTACAGGATGTCTAGGGTAGGTTGTTCAAGTTATCAGGCCATTGGTGTTTGCTAATTGGAACTAATGGAAGTCAGGCTTCAACCCTCCACTGAAGCTGGGAGATAGGGTCTATATCTTCCTGGATGGTTAATGTTAAAGGGATGGCTCCCAGGTACTTGGAAAAGGCATTCCTGGGATATAAAACCAACAAGAGCCCAGGAGGTTTCTGCTTCCAAGAAGTAGAGAAGTAATTTACAATAGAAGTTTTCTAAAGTAAACATTCTAAGAAAAGGAATGTTAGGGGCCTATAGTCAGGAAGTGGGTGGTCTAAAGATTAGCTAAACTCAAGGGAAATGGAAGGTTGGTAGTCTTACAGGCTATGAAAGGACTTTGATCATATTTAGAATGTGATGAGAGGAAGAGAAAGTTTTGAACAAGGAAGAGATGAGTTCTAATTTATACTTTAAAAATGTAATGGTGAACACTATAGTGAGAATTAACTAGAGCAGAAATAGCGCAAATAAAGAGCTGTTTCTTGTACTGCAAAAGTCCAGATGAAAGAGGCAAGAAACTTATTCTAAGATATTGGAAGCGAATATCTTAATGGTAGAGAAAATAAGATTGGTTAATAGACTATGCATGTGTTTTATGTGAGTGAGAAGAGTTGATGGTAACACTTATGTCTGCACCTAAAAAAAAGAGAGATATTTCATGTAAATACAAATATATGTCAAAATAGACTTTAGAGCAAAGGCTATAGTAAGAGATAAAAGCAAACAAACAAAAAAGTACATTACATAATGATAAAGGGAGCAATTCAACAGAAAAATATAAACCTTGTAAACAAACAATTATGCACATAATATAAGAGCACATAAATATGTAAAGCAAATTTTTATGGACATAAAGGGAGAGATTGATAACAATACAAGTATAGTCATAGTTACGGATTTCCTATTTGTCTCTGTCATTAATAACACTAAGGAATAGACCTGCTGAAACCTTCTTTGTAAATAAAAAATACTTTCTTTAGCATATACTGAGAAAGAGTACCTAGTGGTCTAATGTTGCAAAGTGCTCTTTAAAACATTTGTACCCATCTATGAAGTCCACTCAGCAGCACATTTTTAACAATTTCAACACACATTTAATTTTTTTCTTCCTTTCATACCTTTGAATGACTTAATTTTTCTTTTTCCACAGGTCTGGGCTTAAATTTGTCATCCTCAGATATTTTCCTGAGGAAAAAAAAACACATATTGATTTAGTATTTTGTCTCTATCATTGTAGTTGTGGAATTTGTCACTCTCCTATTGATTTACTTGCTTTAAGTGTCTGCTTGCTCATATGACTATAAGCTCCAAGAAGGAGAAGAATACTTCTATTTTGTTTAAAATGGTATCCTCCATGTAGCTTATGTTTCACAAAAAAGTAATAAAACATTTATTGAAGAAAGAATTACTGGATATCATATCAATTATAGATTTTTCAGGGTCTTCAAAATACTGTCAGTTTTGAGTCAGATCGAATGTTTCTGCTACAGAAGTCAAAGTTTATAAATTTCTTAATCAGAACATAAAAAATCACATATTGTGTAAATTCCACATGCTTTGTTTTCTGTTTTACCCTGACAGTAATCTTTCAGTTCCATTCTGAAGTAAAGAAGCCATGTAAATACTTACATAAACTACGCCTGGGATAATGCACTTCTTTTCCAATATCAGAGCCAAAAACAGATATGCTATCATCATTCTTCATTCTTAACACAATTGCTACTGAAAATTTTATTTCAGATGCAGGAAAATACCTGAAATTGACTAACCCAGGAATGATAAACCACACGCCATACATTGAAGGATAATTCCAGTAGATACACATAGCCTGTTATCTAGATTTATAAATGGACAAGCTAAGGTTCTAAGAATTTAGATTAAGGTACTTAGCCAAGGCACTCACTTGGTGGTTAGTTAAATAATTAAGTTAAAAAGTGTCCTATTCACCCTACCCCATCCCTCTACAATATATAATATAGCTAATCTACCTGCATGCAAAGGCGGAGGTTCCCTGGTATAAGTAGAAGACAATATCTACAGAACATGGTAGGAGGTGGATGACAACATTCTAGGTGAGCAGTTAGAGTGAATGTAGCCAAGACATCACATAGTTAAGCCTCCTGAAAATGAAAATGAACAAAAATGTATGCTTCGGCCATGTATAGATGCCAAGGTTTTACCAGTGAAATCTGATACGAGGAAGCACCTACTAAGACATGACCTGGAGACCAAGGCATGGCTTCACTTTTTCTAGGATAGAATAGAAAGGAGGAAAAAACTTAAAAGGCAATGTAAGACTCAAGTTTTAGAACAGCTTTCAAAACAGCTCAGAAGAATCTGATAAGAATCAAGACAGATAAAGCTTCTCAAACAAAAATAGACCCACAAAAGGCGACCTGGCACCAAAGGTCAGGGTTCGGAAGGGATCATGTCTGTTTGGAGAGTGAGCCCCTCCATCTCCAATATGGACCTCCTTAAAACCAGCGTAGCCCTTTAAAGGCATGAACTATGAAGGCAGACTTTCTGGGTTGGGATACCATTTTCCAGGGGTGCAACAATGGGCGGGTGATTTATTTATTTAACTTCCATGTTTCTTCAGCTTTCTTGTCCATGAAATGTGAATCATAAAAGTACCTACCCAACTGGTTCATTAGGGAAAGTCAATTAATTACTTTGCAAAATCCCTAGATGAGAAGCTGGCACTTATTTGCTGTCTAAAAATTGCTAGATCAATAAAATAAATAAATAACCTAATCATGCTGACCAAGGGCAGACATTGTTTCTCAGCTTCGGTATAGTCCGAAGTTCAAAGCACTCTAAATAAGAGCTTTGATACAGGCTTAACTTTTCTTAAATATAAATCTTTATTGTTGAAAGTATTACATATGTACTTTTGTTTCTTTTTTCCCCCAGGCTTAACATTTGCATTGTAACTTGGTCTTTTAGCATCTCCAGAGTGAGTTCATTGGTTAAAACAATTTGCAGGAAAATGTCTGTAGATATTTAATGTTACCCCCAAAGCAATTATGTGATGGTGAGTTCCACTTTTCTAACAAGAAGCAGTGAAATAAGTGGCCTCCAAGGAGGCAAAATGTTTAATGAAGAGACTATTAGAACTCAAGTGGATACAAAAAGTCAGGGGGAAACATCTTGCTTTGAGCATCGGAGAGCTGAAATGGTGACAGTAGTTCAGTTTACTTATGCTCCTGCTGTTGCCATCATTTAAAACTCTAATATGAGGTGTATGGGGACCGTGCATTAAACAACAACAACAAAACATACCTGTTGAGGCTGTGCCCAGAGAGCTTGGGTTATCTGAATAAGAGGAGAGTAATTTAATGTTAATTATATTAAGAAAAACAAAATTTTTAAACAGAACCTATTAAAGATGAAGGCATAGCATGGGAAGTAAATGACCAGATTGCAATTTTTTCAATAATGGGGGAAAGAATAAGTGTCCATTTTAGCATGGGAATTTGTCTGATTAAAGCCTAACAAATTATATCAGAGTAACACCCATGCTTGAATGCAAGATGACTACGTCAAATTAAACTCCACACTAAAGTAACAGAGGCCTGAAGTGCTCCCGTCAAATAGTCTGCATTTCTTAAATTTATATTCTCATTATTGTTGCAAACCTCCTTCTGACCTCATTATTCAGCTCCCAGGCTTGCTATCTGATTCAATGAGTATTTATACTTCTTGGCTCAAACTAACTTTATTCCACAAGTTTACATTTCCCCTAGAGAAAATATTACCCTGGCTCAGAAACTATAACATTTTTCTTCTATGCTCTGGTCATATTCAGGGAGATGTCATTTTCCTAAGTCCACATTTTCTGCCCCTTGATATTTCAGATAGTTTTGATAAGCCTGACCTATGCTGTACTATAGCCCAGCCTGGAAAGAAATATGTTAATAGGGAAGATTGATTCAAAGGAGAAATAAGTAAATTCAATAAAAATGGAGTCAGTTCTGATGAACTTATACCATTTCCTGTCTTATACCATTTTCCAAAAACCATTTGCATATGCCACATAGACCTAATGGTAAAAGAGTAACAACTCTAGAAGAAGAGAAAAGGTGATGTTTCATTATCTTGGGAACTGGCACATAATAGAACACAATTCAGTAGCCCTATGGAAAAAGATGAATAAATTGGAGTTAACTCGTTTGGTGTTCATCCAAGTTCACCAATAAGACAAAGAAAAGAAAAAGCACATAAAAAAGTTATTTGCAATGCATATATCTAGTAAAGACTCATTTACATAATGAGTCCTACTCTTTTACTCAATAATAAAAAAAATATAGGTAAAAGCATGAACAGGTACTTCATGAAAGAGGATTCAAAAATGGCCAATTAATATTTGAAAAGACACAACTCCAGTGGTTACCAGAAGATCCAGAATAAAATCATCATGCAATTCTATTACATACACAATAACTCACATGTGTTTCCTAAGCACAAGTAAAGAATGTGCAGAGTAGGATTACTCGTAACTCTGCATGTATTCATCAAGAAAAAATAGATAAATGTATGGTGGTAAGTCACAAAAATGCTATACATTAGTGGAAATAAATACGTTACTTCAAAAAGCAATGACATTTTTACATTTCACGAATGTTGAGGAAAATAACACAGACACAGAAGAGTCCATGTTTCATGACATCATTTACAGAACATTCCCAAGCAGGCAGCAGTGATTTCTTTCAATGACGGGTGGTCATTTCCTTGGTGATATAGAGAGACCTAGGGCTTCTAGGATGTTGGAAGTGTTCTATTTTTTTTTTAAATCTATCCTTTGATCTGGGATGTAGTAATATGGTTTGTCCACTTTACAAAAATCAATTGAGGTTTACACCTATGATTTCTGTACTTATTTTATTTTTTTAATAAATAAAAATTCACTCTAAAATGTGTAAATCATGAATAGTAATTGCTCAAAAGTGTGAAGGATGCTTAATGATTATCTAGTCTCATATGTTTATGCCAATTTTTCGTTATAACTTCATCAGTTTGCCATGATAATTCACTTATATTGCTTTTCCATCCACAGCCAGTTAATTGATCAGTCAAAGTAGTAATGTAGTTTACCAGTGAGTCATGTTTCTGAGTCAAGTCACTTAATGTCTTAAGAACTCTTTTCTTATTTGTAAAATGGGAGTTTTTATGGGATAAACAGCAGTTTAATACAATGAAAATGTAATAAATACAATCAGTACTTCTGCCTTCAAACTTTGACCTGGATCTTTACCAGGTTGTATAGATTAAGTTAGGTAAATTTCTGATGTCTAATCTTTTTCATCTCTAATAGGTGAGTAGTAATATTTTTTCAACTGAATTTTTTTGGGGGGTGAGGAAAGTGTAATTACTACATTTGACATGTATTAGCTGGCCATTAAATGATAATTTTGAACATATAGAACATCTTGGCACATCATTCTGAGTTCTGTTCCTACTCATTGACTTTTTCTCTTAATTATCATTTAAAAATGTTCAGCAGAAATACATTTACATTTAAAAATTACTAAACATTTTAAGGAAATAATTTTAAACTTAAATAAAAGATGCAAGAATAATAAAAAGAACACTAATAAATCTTTACCCAGTTCATCTGTTGTGTTAACATTTTGTTCCATTTGCTTTATCATTTCCTTCTCTCTCTCTCTCTCTCTCTCTCTCTCTCTCTCTCTCTCTCTCTCTTTCTGATGTGTGTGTTTTCTTTTTTTTCTTAACTATTTGAGAGAAAATTATTTATATTATGTACCTTTATCAACACACACCTGTTATGCCCAGATTTCAAGATCCCCCAAAGATCCACCAGGGAGCGCCAGGTCCGATGCAAAAGCATAGAGTCTTTATTCAAGCTAGCTTGAGCTCCCCGTCCACCACACTAGAGGGAGAGAGCTCTGTGGGGAGAGAGGTTTTATAGGGGGTTGGAGTAAGGGGAGGAGAGAGGACTTTGGGCCCTGCCGATTGGCCAGGCGCAAGTTGGGGTCTTGTTACACAGGATGTGGTTGTGTCTATGGCACGCACTTCCCTTGATTATCATTGGTTAGTTTAAAGAAATTCTAGGTGTGGCTAGCAGAGGCTTGGGCTTCTAGGAAAAAGCTCCTTGCTGAGCACAATGCTAATGGCTGCTGCCCAAAAATGGAGGATCCGGGGCAAGATGAAGGGCATAGCCCTTGCCCTTTCAACACCTTCATGTGTAATTCTGGTAATAAGTATATGCTCTACATAATCAAGCCAGTTATTACTTAGAAAATGTAATGTAAATACAGTATTTTTATATAGCTTATTACCCTTATTCATTTTTAAAAAACTAACTCTATAGTTTCCTTTATAATGTTTTTTATTCTCCAGTAGAGGATCCAGTAAAAGGTAAAATATTGAATTTATTTGTTATGGCTCTTTAGTCGTTTTCAATCTGAATTTTAGCACAAACATTCTTTGTCCATTGTGACATTGATATTTTCAAAGAATATAGTAGTGATTTATAATTACTATTATTATTGCTATGATAACATTCTTTATGATAGTTTTATCTGAGGTTTTCTCATGGGTTCCCAGCCAGAATAGGGCACCAATGATGTTATATTTTTCATAGGATAATTTCTTCTAAGAGCACATTGGAGATGTTAATTTTAATCAACCAGGTAAAATGTTATGTGATTCTCTACTGTACAGTTATTATATTTTCCTTATAACAAATAAATATTTGTTAGGAGACATTAATAGCTATTTCTTGATTTGAAACAGCAGAGTGGTTAAGAAACTGTATTTGTTTTCCACATTCAATAATGCACATTCTTAACACAATGCTATAAATTCTGAGTCAATTTTAGCACAGATTATCCAGAAGTATGGAGTCA
Organism: Myotis daubentonii; assembly: GCF_963259705.1. Lineage (NCBI taxonomy): Eukaryota > Metazoa > Chordata > Mammalia > Chiroptera > Vespertilionidae > Myotis > Myotis daubentonii. The sequence continues at coordinate 28,557,610 of NC_081851.1, read as the reverse complement.
AATATCAGGACTTCCCACTGTACGGGTAGACCTCTTGGACACTGAGAAAAGAGTACACATATGTATGTGATTTAAATTTGAATAATGCTTAGGTGCCTATAATCAAAATATGTAAGACTGACTTGTAAATTGCAATAATATTTTAATATGACCTTATAAACAGAGTGTTTTATGTTAGAGCAGAATAAGATGCTTTAATATTTCTATAGTGATGTTACCTGATGAAGAATTAATAAGTGCTTACAAGATGCTTAGCTAACAGGTAAATTTTTTTGTCAGTATATGAAGCTCTATATCTCTATTATCATTCCAATTCAAATTAAATCTTTGTCTAAGTATTTCCATTATCTCAGAGATGTTTAACAATGAATTACAGAGAGATTAATTGAATCAGTTAAAGATGATATTGGAAGCTACACTGTTGCTTAATTGAACATACATTAGCCTTTCAGAGATAAAAGTGACATGCATATATTAGGTTTCTGATAGCCACTGATTATAACTCTTTATTGAAAATAGACCAAAATATATATATGAATGTTACCATCTTTCTTTAAAACATGTTCAGTTTGGAGAGAAGTTTTTCTATTAAAAATGCCTAATTAGCCCTGACCGGTTTGGCTCAGTGGATAGAGCATCGGCCTGCGGACTGAAGGGTCCTGGGTCCGATTCTAGTCCAGGGCATGTACCTTGGTTGTGGGCACATCCCCAGTATGGTGTGTGCAGGAGGCAGCTGATCAATGTTTCTCTCTCATCAATGTTTCTAACTCTCTATCCCTCTCCCTTCCTCTCTGCAAACAATCAATATTTTTTTCAAAAAAATGCCTAATTAGACCTTGATCAAATATAAAGAACCATTTGGCTGTTAAGTCTAATTTTAGATGTGAGATTCAACAAATCCATGCAAATGCAGCTATCACAGATATCAATTTGTGGTTAAAATAGCCAAGTTGGGACATCCTAGGGGGGTGTACTGATAAAGGTATTCTGTTGATCTATGTTTAAATATTTTAAATTTGACATAACTCATGGCCACTTGTAAACTATTTGAACATGAGCTTCTTCAAATGTCCAGAAATAAATCCTTCAACTTATGGTAAGCTCACATATCTATTTGGTCTTCCTTCCTTCCTCCCTTCCTTCCTTCCTTCCTTCCTTCCTTCCTTCCTTCCTTCCTTCCTTCCTTCCTTCCTTCCTTCCTTCCTTCCTTCCTTCCTTCCTTTCTTCTGCCTTTCTTTTCTTCCTTTCTTCCTCCTTTGTTTCTTTCTTCCCTCATTCCTTCTTTCCTCTATAGGGCATTAGTGGATTGTGTTGAGTGTTTGTATACAGAATTTGCTCTGCTAATCATTCTCAGGAATCTAAAGAAACCAGTATCCTTTCGGAAATATTATCTTAATCCTTACCACTTTCACCTTTACAGGACTCTGTGATAAATGCCTTTGCGTAGACAGGTAGGACCCAAAGGACATCACCTAAGCTGGGATGTGCCACCTGCAGCTGCACCCTGCCTGTGGGGTAAGTCAAGACCTTTTCCCAGGATATGAAGAATGACACTAAAATTGGAGATTTATTTAAGATGCATCATTTATGAATGACCCTGAAACTAAAAGTTGTTCATATTTTCTGGGAAAATAGATAGTTTGAAAGAACAGATAGAAAGAACCTATCTAGAATACAAAGTGATAACTCCTATATAAGAGTGAGATGATTCCAGAAAGAGTGAGATGATTTGGGGCTGAAGGTGGCAGATAAATTCAGAATCACTTAAAATGACCAAGTGCTTTACCAAGATATTAACACTATTTATAGCATACGCTCCAAGTAGAAAAGATAAAATTATGAGATTAAAATATGAGTAAAAAATCATTTGAAAAGTAATTATATGGTAGTTACTGAACTAACTGATTTTGTTCATGTCCCTAAAAAGTAAAGTTACAAAAGAAAAGGTCTGGTTTATGCTAATATTAGTAAAAAGGGAGAGCAAAAAAAACAGGTAGTCACTTTCTAATAGTACTGCCTTCCTACTTATGACAGCACAAACCATTTATCATCGGTGCCAGTGCTGTTCAAGACACGGGGTTACAATTATTTAAAAATTTACTGTCACATTGCCTGCAGTAAATCTCTGGTCCTTAGAGAATGTTTCCAAAGAAGGGATAGAAGAATATGAGAGCAGTGAGTTACTGAAATCAAGGTTGTTTATCCAAACTTAATCAAATTGAGAAAAAAATCATTTTACAGAGAACATAGGGTCTCATCATTTAAGGAATTACACGAGCAAATAATTACATTTACATGATCATCAATAAATTGGTGACTACAATTAAATTGAATATATTTCAACTCTTACAGACCTTCAGGGCATTCTGATTTTATTCAAGCTAGGACATTGCGGGTTCTTTAATTGGGTGATCCTATTAGGAGGCAGCGTAGGCTGATGATGTAGAGATGCCATACTTGGTAGGCATGTGAACAGAGGCCCATCAACCAAACATAGTCACTGCCAGGTGATTGAAAGGGACTCAACTATAAATAATGAAAGGGCACTCCAGCATAACACCTGAGATTATGGCAGCAGGTAATAGTAGGCATCTGGCCAAGCAGTTGACATAAGGAAAGAATCACAGGATAGAATATCTATTTTGAGAGAGTAGGACGAAGGTGTATAATTAGTATTAGTCAGATCGAATAGAAATAAGAATAAGGGTGACAGTCAACATCAGGGAGGTTTTCCATTGGGATATTCTGGCTAGGTTAACACGGAAAGTATAGAAACTGGGAATATTTAACACACCTCTCCTGTCCTATTATTATATCTCACTGTCATGGAGTTCTTCATAAAGTGAAGTGTGGACATCAGATTTCCTCCATAAGCTTCTTTGTTTCTCTTTTCAAATGGATAAATTTGGATATTCAAAATGATGCATTTGTTCAGGTGACCAAGAAAACAATGTTAGGAAACACCATTCCTGCATAATCTTTATTTTTCCACTTTTAGGCAACATTTTTTTTTATATCTCATGATAATAGCTGTTCCCTCACTCTTAACCAGGAAATTAGAAAAACAAAAGATAAGGAAATAGATTTTATTTCATAGGGTTTTCTGTCTTTCGCTCATTATTATTTTTTAAATATATTTTTATTGATTTCAGAGAGGAAGGGAGAGGGAGAGAGAGAATGACACATCAATGAGAGAGCACCATCAATCAGCTATCTTCTGCACGCCCTACATAGAGATCGAGTCCCCAACCCAGGCATCTAACTGTCAACTCCTGGTTCATAAGTCATGACTCAACCATTGAGCCACACCGTCTGGGCTTGTTCATTACTTTTATTCTCATTGTCAAAGTTTTGGGGAGGTCATCTCCTCAATATCACACTAGATTTGTCTGAGGTTTTCTATAGGATCAAACAAAAACAAAAGAGAAGGTAAGAGAAGATAAGCTAGTCTATTACAAACAGTTGATGCAATTACACAGCATTTAACTTAATCTCTTTTTCCTTTTAGTTTCATTAAGTAGAAGTAGGGTTTAAATGGAACCAACTTAATGAGGATGAGAGAAAATAGAAGTTAGTCAGAGAGTCACCTCAATTAGTCTGACCATTTCAACAAATTCTTTTAGAGGCAAATGAGGCCAGATGGATTGGCTGCTAATCAGTCCATCTGCAAATATGATAGCCCTTTGCAAAGTTGTTTTAGCTATTGACAAATGTGGCTGCTTTCATGTACTAGCTTTTCTAACATCAGTTGAGGATTCTATGATATGTATGAGCATAAATAGGCAATTCTCAGGAAAAGAAATATAAATTAATAATGAATGGAATAATTTGTTTATAACAATTCTTTATTATTGGAGTGTACAAATAAATAAATAATGAGATTTTTTTCTTCAGTAAATTGGCAATGCATTTGTTTGCATATGTATGCGGTGCATTTTTATTTATGTTTGCTTAATATGCAGTAGCAAAATGAGTGAAGAAAATCTAACTATTAATATATATGTATATGTTTAAATAATATATAGTACAGCCATATTGTGAAATTAGGCAAAGTTTAAAAGGGATGATTTTGTTATATGGCCCTAAAATATGTACACATTATAATGAATTTGAAAAGCATTTTTTGAAGCATTTTGTATCATCTAATTATGGTAGGAAAATGTGTGTGTGGGGGATATGTACATGTTAAAGGGCATGATAATTTCCAAAAAGATTCAAACAACTCGGATTTCAATGACCATCTATGGGTGGTAATAAATAAGAGATTTAGGATATGATTCTTTAGGGTGAGAGTGTGTGTGTGTGTGTGTGTGTTTGTGTGTGTGTGTGTGTGTGTGTGAGAGAGAGAGAGAGAGAGAGAGAGAGAGAGAGAAAGAATTATATTTTTCTATTTGCATCACAAAACTTTTACATAGTAAGTTTGCATACACATCCTATATAATAAAAGTCTGATATGCTGCGTCCAGTCGACCTGTTGACCATTCAACCAATCAAAGTGTAATATGCTAATGATATGCTAAGGCTGCTTAACTACTTTCTATGATGTGCACTGACCACTAGGGGGCAGACACTCTGATTAGTAGGTTAGCTTGCTGCTGGGGTCTGGCCGATCGTGACTGAGCGAGACAGGCCAGACACACGCTGGAGCCCTCCCTGGCTGGCCAACCTCCCACGTCCCTCCCCGGCTCTGATCATGCACCACTGGGGTCCCTCGGCCTGGCTTGCACACTCTCGCAACCCAGGACCCCTCAGTGGATGTCAGAGAGCTGGTTTAGGCTAGATTCCACAGGCCAGGCTGAGGGACCCCACTGGTGCATGAATTCGTGCACTGGGCCTCTAGTGTATATATAAATAAATATAAGTGTATATGATATATAATCTTTCAATTTTGTGTCAGTATTTTATCTGATTTCTATGATTTGCACTAAGACAGTGACTAAAATTTGGGGGGGTGGGCGGAGAAGTAGTTTTTGTTTCTGAAGCTAGTAGTAGTCTTATGAGGGATATAGGTGGTGTTCTCAGTGACTGTCACCTAGTATATTTTACAAACTAGATTCATATACATGTTTCTTCTCTCAAATCTGTAATTATTTGCTAATTATGAAGTGGGTGCTTAACATCAAGGAAACTTGGACCTTGGTGGTTTTGCAAATTTTTTTTTTCTCTTATGCTTCCAACCTCTTGTGGCATCTTGAATTTCATTAAACATTTAAGTCTTTCAAATAAGCTTGCCTTCCTTTGTGGCTTTAGATGATTGGTGAAGAAGTCAAACACTTGCACCAAAATTATTGCTAATTAAGTATTCTGTTATTTGATCTTACACTATAATACATATTCAGGCCTATTTTTTTCATGATGAGTATAATCTAAAGGTGCTCTTTGCAGATTAAACATTTATATAACTTACTAGAGGCTCTATGCATGAAATTCATGCATGGGGTGGGGGTGGGAGGGTCCCTCAGTCCAACCTGCATCCTCTCGCAATCTGGGACATCCCTCTCGCAATCCGAGACCGCCGGCTCCTAACCACTTGCCTGCCTGCCTGATCTCCCCTAACTACTCGCCTGCCTGCCTGATCTCCCCTAACTGCTCGCCTTCCTGCCTGGTCACCCCTAACTGCCTCTGCCTCAGCCCCTGCCACCACAGCTTCATCAGGAAAGACTTCTGGAATGACGTCTGGAAGGTTGTTCAGCTATCTGATCTAATTAGCATATTATGCTTTTATTATTATTAGATGAGCCCTCACCAAACTATGTCTAGTAACCATCAGTCACTATGCAAAATTATCACACTATTATTGGCGATATTCCCCTGCATCTTTTCACTCATTCCTCCATACTCCTTCTCTCTGACAACCATAACTTTGTTCTTTGTTTTTGTGAGTTTGTACTGTTTTATATTTTTCACTTTAATTTATTTTTTTCTAATTCCACGTGTAAATAAAATCCTAAAGCATTTGTTGTTTTCTGTCTCATTTCACTTAGCATAATACTATCTAATCCATCCATGCTGTTGCAAATGGCAGGGCTTTATGCTTTTTATTGTTGAGTAATATTCCATTATGTAAAATATGCCACAACTTCTGTAGTCATTCATCTACCTATCAAGGGGCACTCAGGTTGCTTCCATAATGTGGCTATTGTAAATAATGGTCCTATGAACATAGTGGTGGCTATATCTTTTCATATTAATGTTTTGTTTTGTGTTTCTTTTTTATATAAATACCAAGAAGTGGAATTGCTGGGTCTTATGGTAGTTCTATTTTTAGTTTTTGAGGAATCCCCACACTGTCTTCCATAGTGGCTTCCTCAATTTGTAGTCCCACCAATAGTGAATGAAGATTCCCTTTTATCCACATCCTTGACAACATTTATTTGCTGGTTTTTATAATAGCAATTCTGACTGGGATGAGGTGGTATCTCATTGTAATTTGAGTTGCATTTCCTGAAGATTTGTGGGGTGGAGCATCATCTTTTCATATGTTGGCCATCTGTATGTATTCTTCAGATAAAGGTTTCTTCATGCCCTCTGGTCATATTTTATTGGATTGTTGTTGTTATTGAGTTATATGAGTCCTTTATATATTTTGGATATCAGTATCTTATTTGACATATTACTTGTGAACATATTCTCATATCCAGCAAGTTGTCTTTTATTTTTGTTGATGGTTTCCTTCACTGTGCAAAAGATTTTTTGTTTGGTAAAGTCCTGTTTGTTTATTTTTGCTTTTGTTTTTCTTGCTTGAGGAGACATAAAAAAATATTACTAAGACTGATGTCAAGTGGTTTACTACTTATTTTCTTCTAGGAGTTTTATGGTTTTAGGTCTTACATTTAAGTTTCTCATTAATTTTGAGTTTACTTTTGTATATGGTATAAGAGTGTGGACAGTTTTATTGTTTTGCATGTATTTGTCCAATTTTCTTAACACCACTTGTTGAAGAGACATTGTATATTCTTGTTTCCTTGGTCATAGATTAATTGATTACATAAATGAGGTTATATTTTGGGGCTCTCTGTTCTGTTTTATTGATCTATGCATCTTTTTTTGTGTGTGTGTGCCAGTACCATACTCTTTTGACTAATATAACTTTGTAGTATAGCTAGAAATCAGGGAATATAATATCTTCTATTTTGTTCTTCTTTCTCAAGACTGCTTTGGTTATTTATGGTCTTCTGTGAATTCATATAAATTTTAGGATTATTTATTCTAGTTCTGAGAAGAATGCAATTGGAATTTTGATAGGAATTGCATTGAATCTGAAGATTTTGGGGGGTGGTATGGTTATTAAAGTGATAGTAATCCTTCCAATCTATGAACATGGTATATCCTCCCATTTGTTTGTATCCACTCCGTTTCTTCAATGTTTTTTTATTTTCAGAATTTAGGCCTTTCATGTCTGGTTAAATTTATTACTAGGTGTTTTATTATTTTTGATGCAATTGTAAATGGTATTGTTTTTTATAATTTCTCCTTATGACTATTAGTTATTGGTAAATAGAAACATGATGTATTTCTTTATATTAATTTTATATTCTGCTACTTTACTGAATTCATTTATTAATTTAACAAAATTTTGGTGGATTCTTAAGATATTTTAAAATGTTCTTTCTTCCTTTCCTCCTTTTTCTTTCTTTATTTTCTTCCTTCCTTCCAAGTACTTTCTAAGTTCGCATTCCCTTACCATCTCAAACCATAGTGATGACTTTAACTACCATCTGTAACTACCTTAGTTATCTACACCATAAACTTGAAAAATTTAACATGAATGGGCTGTTTTATGACTTTCTTCAACTCTTTTATTGAACCATTCTACTATTCATATCCTATTATATAACTTCAAGTATTATGGTCTTATATTTCTTTTTATTTCATATTTTACGTCTTATTTAGTAAAATTCTACCTTGCATTTTAATCCTATATAATAAAAGCCTAATATGCTAAGTGCCCAGTCGTCCATTCAACCAATCAAAACATAATATGCTAATGAGATGTTAAGGCCACTATGACGTGTACTGACCACCAGGGAGCAGATGCTCAGACTGGTAGGTTAGCTTGCTGCTAGGGTCCAGCCCATCAGGACTCAGCAAGATGGGCCAGATAGGCCCTAGAGCTTTCCTGAGGTCCCTCCCCTGATGGCCAACCTCCTGCGTCCCTCCCCTGCCCTGATCATGCACCAGAGAGGTCCCTGGGCCTGGCCTGTGCCCTCTTGCAATCCAGGCTGAGGGACCCCTCCCCTCCCTGACTGCATGAATTTCATGCACCAGGCCTCTAGTTGTTATATAAACTTCAAAGTTCCTTTTTGTATATTAGTATGCTTCACCTTAGCAATATCCCTGAAATAGCATTCAATATATATTACCCACCCCCTTTGGGAGGTCTGATTAACTCAGGCTCAACCAGAAGAGTGTGCAGTAAAATCCATAATTCTTGCATTATCATGATGACCTTTAATACTGTACTGTTAAAGTTTAGCTGGGTGTTATTATTGGTGTTTTATGGAGTGAAATTTACATTTTCACCTTTGTTTTCTCCTTGCACAAATACATGTTTATTATATCAGCTTCCTTCTCCTCCTAGTAGGGGACATAAAGTTAAAAGTTCATGGATAATTATCAATCGTTATAATAACCAACATTAACATTTAACTATCTATGTGGTGGTTTTCAACATGCATAGAACTGTTCTTAAATAAAATGTCTTTCCTTTATACTTCTCCATATTTTATTTTACACATTTAAACATTGATCCTGAGAAGGGGTCTTTAGCTTCACTACATTGCCCAGCAGTCTATGACAGAAGCTCTCCTCCCATTGCGTTGCATCACTAGTAACACTGAACCTAGGGTTCGTCCAATTTTCAAATAAATATGTTTTAAATGTATACATGAATGAATTTATCTATATCATGTTTTAAGGGAAGTAACTCATTTTACTAAACATTTGATTTTATTTAAAAATACTAGAGGCCCGGTGCACAAAAATTTGTGCACTCGGGTGGGTCCCTCAGCCCACCCTGTGCCCTCTCGCAATCTGGGGCCCCTTGGGGGCCCCTTCCCCTGGCTGCTGGCACCAGTTTTCCTCCGGTGCCCGGAACCCAGGCCTTCGCTCTTCGCTGGGAGGGGCCCACACGGTGGGCGAGGGGCTTAGCTCTTTTAAAAATACTTCTGAATGTTTGGTAAATAACCCTGTAGGAATCTACTTGCTGAAACATGCTGGTTGTTAAGGGCTGATTTGGGTAATCAACAAAATGTATGTTAAAATCCTAATCCCCAGAACCTCAGAATGTACCTGTATATGGAGATAAGATCTTTAAAGAGGGGATTACATTAAATTGTGGCAGTTCCAGTGGGACCCTTAGCCCATCTCACTGAAGTCCTTATAAGAAGAGGAATGTTGGGGTCCAGCCCCAGCAGGTCCAGGGGTTCCCAAAGAAGGAATGACACAGAGCCAGCATTCAGGTTATCATCATAGCCAGGTTCTCTTTTTATTGTCCTGTTACATCTATATTTATACTATTTGATCCTATAAACATGCCTGTATTTTGCACCGGGTCCATTTATTGGGGGGTCAGTCAAAGGGGGAGCTGGCTAGGGTGGGGTAGGGCAGCAGCTTGTCTGGCCCCCGAGAAACCCAACTTAAGTCCAGAGCCTCGAGGGCTTAGAAGCCAAAGTCTTCCTCCACCTTTATCTGCATGGGGGCCAGCTCCGGAGTCAGTGGGACTCCTGCCCAGTGCCCTTCCTATGGCACTCGCCGCCTCTTCCAACTGCTGGGCCCCTCGCCAGGGGCCGGGCTGCTGGCTTCTGTGGGCGCTGGCGTCCTCCTGGGCGGGGACAGCCCCTCTTTCTCTGGAGGCTCGTTCTCAGCGTTGCCTAGGTTGGGGGCGTTTCTGCCCTGGCTGCCCTCGTCCTCCAGTAAGATGGTGAACTGGCTGGCCCGGTAGTTGTCACCGTAGGAGTCCAGCACCTTCATGAGGAACCTCCGCTCCTGCTGGAGTCTCCATGTTATCCTCTATATCTGATGGAGCCTGTTCAGGACCCGCTCCTTCGCCTGCTCAATCTCCCTGCAGCGCCGATCCAGCGCCTGGTACTTCCTGCGATTGAGTTCCTGTTGGCGCCGCCCTTGCTGGCCTCAGGCTGCCTCCTCCTCTTCGTCTCGCTCCTGGAGGCTGGAGCTGCCCAGACCCCCAGACATGAACTCCACTTCGGTCTCAAGCTCGCTCTCCAGGATGTGGCCACCTTCAGCGGAGGCAGCGCCAGCTCCCAGCCGGGAGGTGCTGAGAACTCCTCAAAGCCCACGGCTGCCATGGACCCCTCTCTCTGCTCCAGCTCCATTTCTCCCTGGCTCCCAACGCAGAACTTCCAACCTTGCAAGCCTCTAGTTTAAAGTGGCTTGCGAAACTACAGCCCATCCGATTTCACAGCCAGGCACCCAGGCCCTGGCCGCTAAGCCTCCTGGGAGTTGTAGTTCTCTATTTCCGGCTTGCCTCCCTCGCCCCACCCCCACCCCAGTCCCAACTGAAAGGCCCTGCTGACTGGTCTAACCCTGTGGCCAGGCATCTGAGTCACCTCAGGTCTTTATTCCTGTCCCGACACCACGCCATCTGACCATGGAGACTCTCCTCTTGCGAGGCCCCTGGGTCTCCTTCTGGGTCTCCTCAGCCCAGGTACTGGATCGCGTGCCCCAGCAGCGATACAGCCCTGGTGCCTGGGTCTCCTTCTGGGGCCTGGCTGTATCGCCCCCGGACCGGATGGCGTGCACCAGCTGCGACGCAGCCCCGGGCCCTGGGTCTCCTCAGCCTGGGCACCGGATTGCGTGCCACAGCTGCAACTCAGCCCCGGGCCCTGGGTCTCCTTCTGGGGCCTGGCTGCGTCGTCCCTGGGGTCCAGATGGTGTCCCCAGGCAGCTATGCAGCCTGGCTTCTGGCCCCGCCTCTGGGTGTTCTCCCATCACTGGTGATCAATGATCTGAGAAGCCAGGCAGACATCCCCCTCTTCCCTGCCCCACCCAGCTTCTCCCATTACTGGCCCAGGGCCGGCAAAGGCGGCCAGGTTCTCTTATCACAGAAGCCGGCAAAGGAGGCCTGGCTTCTCCGAGCAAAGGCAGCTTGGTTCTCTGGCTCTTGGCTGCCGCCTGGGTTTCCGATTGCCGTCAGCGGCAGGCAGCTTCTTCCCTCCTTCCCCTTTCGCCTCCCAGCATTGCGCCTATGTTGGCAGTTAACTGCCAATCTTAGTTGGCAGTTAATTTGCATATAGCCCTGATTAGCCAGTGAAAAGGGTATCGTCGTACGCTAATTACCATTTTTCTCTTTTATTAGATAGGAAATCTTTAAGGTAGAAGAGGACCTAGAGGGGACAATTGGTGATGGAAAAAATAAAATTAAATTAAAAAGAGGTAATTATAAGTCAACATGAAGTCAATAGAGTGGGCCTTAATCAAATATGAGTAGTATCCTAATAAGAACGTTAATTGGGACATAGACACCTTCAGAGGGAAAAATCAGGTGAGAACACAGGGAGAAGATAACCCTCTACAAATCAAGAAGAGAGTCTTTAGGAGAAAGTAACCCTGCTGACACTTCATCTTGGAATTCTATTCTCCAGAACTTTAAGAAAATAAATTTTTGTTGTTGAAGCCACCTCCCATCCAAATACAATACAATACAATAAAATAATAAAACAAAAAGAAATCTTTGCGATCTCACTAGGACCAATTCATATTTTAATCAATATTTTACACTTTTCTACTTTTAAGTACCATTAGAGCAAAGTGGCTCATATTCAGAGGAAGTCATATTTATAGTGAAGAAAAAATGGAGTTTGCTCAGAAAAAGTTCTGGTTTCACAGTCTGCCTCCTCAAGCAAAACTGTCTCCTCGAGCAAAACAGTTACTTCTTTTAAGTTCACCTTACTTATAACTAACACAGAAATCCATTAATTCATTGCAACAATGGATATTTATTAATAATTACCTATTATATGACATGAGCTATACTAATCGGGCATAATAATACTTTGCCTTCACGAGGTTTGCATGAGAATCAAATGATAATGTATATAAAAGAAACTTATAAAATTTAATGAGCTACAAATATAAGAAACAGCTCTAATGCCCTGCAAGATTTTAAATTGCATTTTAAAATAGAGAAGACAAAATTACATTTTGCAGAGCTTCAGTATCCAGGGAATTTTATTGCATTGTAATTCTTGAAAATTGCTTATAACTTTTTAAATATATATATATATATATATATATATATATATATATATATATATATATATATATATAAAATGGTGTTTTTTTTCAGAATACCAGATTCTGCACAATGTACATATTTTTTACAAAATGTTTTATTAAAGTTTCATAGGCCATGTGTTGTGTGTGTGTGTGTGTGTGTGTGTGTGTGTGTGAGAGAGAGTTTTGGGAAAGTGTTCTGGATAGCTCATTAGCATTTTCAGTTAACAAGACTTATATTTAGACGCTTGTTGTGTCTGTCTCTAAATATATGTAACTTTTTATGAAGCTATTAGTATAAATACATACTTTTGTAGCTTCCTATTCAAAAATTTTGCCCTTCATGTAGTTACTTTTTTATAGTCATAATTAACCTGTCTGTGGCCTTTCAGCTATTTCTTTAGAAGACATTCATGAAACAGACCTGTTATCCATATTTCCTTCCTATTTTATATGTACATACAGTGGCCTTATATCCAGGTCAAGTATATACAGTAGTTTAAGAGATTTGTATTATACCACTTCATCTCTTCAAGAAAAAAAATATATATTTGATTAAATGCTGGGGCTGACCAGCGACCCCTGAATGACGGATGAACAGATTATTCTGACAGTTTCACTGTCGGGGAGAGGGCTAAGGGACGGCCTGCTGAAGGAGCCGGGCCGCCACGATTTCCTGCCTTGTTAGGCTTTTATTGGAATTTTTATCTTTAGATACAATCAGTTGGGTGAGTAAACTTGGGAGGACACTGTGTTTACATTGTCCTCTAGGCAAGGGCATCCAGGGTTAAACATAAGGATTCCAGTGAACACCAGGGTCTGCACATGCACGGACTTGTTTGGAAAGGTCATGGAATAATTAGGGGCGCCACCCATGACACTCCCCTAAGTCTCCCCTAACTTAGAATTCCCATAAATGGGTCAGGCAGCCTTCCACACATTTCCCTTTTATCAGAAAGTCCTCCTTACAACTTTCCAACCAAGTCTCTTGTGCTCCCCAACAATTAAACACTATATAAACATTCATAGAGCATTAATCTTATGTCCAGAATTATTTCACTGTCGTTGGAATAACATAATATGAAGACCTTTTAGCCTTATTAGTTTAAAAATTACAAAACCACATTTTGGGTAGACTGGCAAGTGTTGATGGGATGATCAATGTGCATTCCCTCCATGATCCATGGAGGAGGCTGCAGCTGAATTGATCCTCAAAGATGTTAGAGCAGGGATACAGAGTGTGATGGATTATAAACGTGGTGTTTGTTTTTCTCACATCTTAGCTTTATCTTCTTAGGAGATGAGTATACATCCCTTGTTCCACTGGCTCAGGTGTGGCCATTAGATCTGCTCTGATTAATGAAATGTGAGCAAAAGTAAAGTGTGTTACCTGCAGGACAAAGCTTTTAGAGGTAGACCATGAGTAGTCATAATTTCTATTCTTTGGGCCTTTAGAGAGGCAAGGGAGTGGGAGGAGGCTGCTTTCTCAGTCTGACCCATGTTGCTCATAAAATACACACAAGAAATGAACATCTGCTCTTATAAGCCACTGAGGATTTGAGGTTAGCCTCCTCTGAGTAATGCTAGCAAATAAACATCCTGCAAACTTTAAACTGCATTTCAATCCCTCTCTCTTTTTTTTAGTAGGTGGTAGTTATTAAACATTGAATACATTTTAAAAATGCAAAGATGGTATGCTCCTTAAGTTGCTCTGTCTCAATGGCAAGTAGATATAGTTCCATTTAAGATTTTATATATATATAAAATTGATTTTAGAGAAAGGAGAGGGAAAGAGAGATAGAAACATCAATGATGAGAGGGAATAATTGATTAGCTGCCTCCTGCACTCCCCCTACTGGGGATTGAGCCCACAACTCCGGTATGTGCCCTTGACTGGAATCAAACCCGGGACCCTTCAGTCCATAGGCTGACACTCTATCTAGTGAGCCAAACCAGCTAGGGCTATATTTCCATTTATATTATAATTAGAGGCCCAGTGCACAAAATTCATGCACGGGGTGGGGGTCTCCTCAGCCCAGCCTGCACCCTCTCCAATCCAGGACCTCTCAGGAGATGTCCGACTGCCAATTTAGACCCAATCCGGGCAGTCGGACATCTGTCTCACAATCTGGGACCACTGGCTCCTAACTGCTCACCTGCCTGCCTGCCTGATCAGCCCTAACTGCCCCCCCTGCCATCCCGGTCACCCCTAACTGCCCCCCCTGCCAGCCTGGTTGCCCCCCAACTGCCCCTCCACCAGTCTGGTCGCCCCTCACTTCCCCCCTCTGCTGTCCTGGTCGCCCCTCACTACCCCCCCTGCCAGCATAATCACCCCCCAACTGTTCCCCCCTGCTGGCCTGGTCGCCCATGACATGTATCCTGCTGCTCGGTCATTTGATCGCCCCTCACTAACCTCCCTGCTGGCCTGGTCATCCCACACAGCCTGCTGCTCAGTTGTTTGGCCACTTCTCACTAACCCCCTGCCGGCCTGGTCACCCCACGCAGCCTGTTCAGTCGTCCATTCTGTTGCGATGGTCGCTTAGGCTTTTATATACAGTGGGGCCTTGACTTACGAGTGTCCCGACTAACGAGTTTTTTGAGATACCAGCTGTCTCTCGGCTGATTTTTTGCATTGAGTTGATAGAGTAATTTGAGTTAACGAGCTCCTTAACAAGCTCGGTCTCGGAACAAATTAAACTCGTAAGTCAAGGTCCCACTGTATATAGATGTGATCATTGGAGTAACAGGTATGTGCAAAGTATGTAGATAATTAAAAGGGCTGTACCTCATTCAGCCTGGAGCAGATATGCAGTGAAAGCCTTTTGTTTCTCTGCAACTCTACCATCTTGGCAAACATCTCCTGGGGTAATAATCTTGATAAAGAGAGTGGAATAGGAATTTTATGTTGAAATAGTAAGCTGTGTGAATGATATCAGTTTTTTTAAAAATATATTTTATTGATTTTTCACAGAGAGGAAGGGAGAGAGATAGAGAGTTAGAAACATCGATGAGAGAGAAACATCGATCAGCTGCCTCCTGCACACCTCCCACTGGGGATGTGCCCGCAACCCAGGTACATGCCCTTGACCGGAATCGAACCTGGGACCTTTCAGTCCGCAGGCCGACGCTCTATCCACTGAGCCAAACAGGTTTCGGCATCAGTTTCAACTATAAGCAAAGAAATGTGGCAGAATAGCACATAGCACATATAAAGTAAGCCAATAAATCAATGAATCAAGGCAATATCTCAACATTCCTCAGGATACAGGAAGATTTGCACTGATCAATAAATCTGCAGTGCTTCATTTAATATCTAATTCTGAGCATTGTATCCTGGCTATAAGGAAACATTGCAGATCTCAGGTGTTAAATGGAATCAATACATTACAGTGATATGAATCCATGCTACATTCTACTCAAATATTCTCCAACTTGGTCAAAGGCAAACTTGTACTAAGTTTCTGAAAAGATATGCCTACAAGAAATAGAGTGATGCCATTCACTGGAGATCTTAATGACAAAGTATTCACTTTAGTGGAGAGAGTTTTCCAGGTCACTTAGAATAGTTTTGACTTTAATTATGAGAAGGTCAATTCCGCATCATATAATTAAGATCAGCAAACAGTGTAAAAATCTCTAGACATTACTGCTGAGTTAACCCTACATGTACCAAAATCAGGAGCTACATCAAAAGTGTATATCATGGAAATCTTAATGTACTATGGAAAGGTATTCATAAGGCAGTTTGGTATCAGTGGAAGGTGGAAAAGTCTTTTAAGGGATGTAGGTATTCTAGACTTTGATGAATGTTGAATTGGGCACTATAGAATTACTTTATTCTAGCAATTGATATTTCTGCCTTCTCTCTCACAACTAACATGATTGTAGTGGAAAAGATATTAGTACAATGTAGTGTAAAGCACACTCCATTCGACATAGTTGAATAAGCCAAGGATAGGGCATGTCTCAAATTTTGTCATTTCAGACTTTTCCCTGAGAATGTTGAATTGGGAGCCAAGAAAATCAGGTTAAACTTTTCCCTGTCTTAAAGTTTATATATTTAAATAATTCTACTTTTAAAGCCTGGGAAAATAGAAGTTATAGTATCTTGAAGTTAGAGGAGAGTTAAAGAAGTAGAAGTACCTTCTATTAGAAAAAGGATACAGTAATGCTATATGCCTGTAGCTGTGGTTCTCACACTTATTAAAAAAACGATTCCTCAGTCCCACCTTCAGATTTCCTCATTCATTAGGTCTGGGCAGGTTTGCATTCCCAACAAGTTCTTAGGTGATAGTGATGCGGCTGGTTCAGAGGCCACAGTGATCTAAAACCCCGATCTATAGCTAAACAGGAAAAGAGCAGATATCACCTGGAAAACTTTTCTTAATAGTCAACAAAAATGTATTTGGTCACAATAACCCCCATTAGTGTAATTCCCTTCCTACATTCCTGTGTTTAAAAATAGGTTATTGTTATGCAATAGTTAAAGAGAGGGATTTAAAGATAAGAAGATCTCACCATGATTCTCACAGTAGGATGGTGTTTAAAATGAGGTAGAAACCCAGTAATTTTTTAACCTGGGAAGTGGGAGTTCACGATACTGAGCTGCCACTAATTGAACCTCTCAGATAACTGCCAAAACGACTCTTGGCTTGTCACTCTTGATTTGAATCGGAATGTCAATATGCTGAATATGGCAAAAGGACATGGTTGCTAGGGTTCCTTAATAAGAGTGTGTTTGACAGTTATGGAATAGCTCAACTGACAGTTCCTAATAATAAAGCTCTGTGTCTCTGAGAATCTTGTCCAGGCTAAACATGACACATATGTAACTTGTTATATTTTTGAATAAACAGTTGTAATTTAGTAGATATTTAAATGAAATTACAATCCCTGTGTCTTATCCCCAAGCTAAAATTAAGAAGCATCAATGTTAAGGACATTAATGAGATATATAACAATTTTCATAAGAATAATCTGCCCTTATGATTACGACTTAGAATCAAATTTTAGCAATGTCTCTTTTTATTTTTTTCCTTCCCACCCCCCCTTTTTTTTGCAATGTCTCTTTTTAGTAAGTAACATTTATTTAAATGGGATTTGAGTAATTCTATTTGAATTGGTTGAAATAATTAGGGTCACACAAATGAATTATAATTCGGAGGGCTCTGCAGTTTTCAGGACAGAAGGCACTAAATTTCTTTAAAAGATTCTTTAAAAAATCACTCATGGAAGGATCTTCTAGAACTATACTCCATAGTCCTATGCAAAATTTAATGAACTTTAAAACTAGACTAAATTCTTCCTTTAATATTAGAAAACTCTTTTATTAAATCCTCACCCAAGATTATATTTTATCATTACTTTCAGAGAGAGAAAGAGTGAAGGGGGGGTGGGCAAGGAGAGAGAGAGATAGAGAAACATTGATCTGTTGCCTCTTGTATGAGCCTTGACTAGGAATTGAACCCACAACCTAGCTATGTGTCCTGACTGAGAATTGAACCTATAACCTTTTAATGTACTGGTGAAACTCCAACCAACTGAGCCACCACCCAAGGCCATTATATAACTCTTTAGTACTGCATTTTGAGCCTTTTTGCTGTGTGCTGTTAATGAACATAATATGTACAATTTAAAGACAAAACAATAAATGCATTAATGCAGACACCAAATATGCTAAGTTTCTATCTTTGGTTTAAAATAGATTAACTGGGAAAACAGATAAAATAGTCAATTAAACTAATCTAGATTGAGAACTTTTTTTTTTGTTTTAATACTGGTCACTGGCATAATTTGGCAGTCTATATTATATGCAGGAAACACTCTCATTATGGACTGACTCTCCACTTTAGGCTTAACATATTATGGTAGTTGGAATAAACAATTTTCCCCACTTGGGAACATTTTATGAAGCAAAATTAGGAGACATATTTAGGTAATTAAAAACATAAAAGCAATACAAATGAGGTGTAAACATGTGGGAAAAAAATGTGTAACCAGTATCTCCAATAATCTAAAGAAGTCAAATTATGACAAAAGATGTTTTTCATTTATCAGACAATAATTTTGAGGTTTATTTTACACAAAAATAGTGTACAGATTTTAATGTTTAGTTGCATGAGAATTGAGAAACATGGGTACCCAGGTACTATTGTCCCAATCAAGATATAAAGCATTCAGAAAACTCAGGAAATTTGTTTATTTTGTTAAAACCACCAAGTACCTGTAATAGAGATATTTTAAATGAGAAAAAATCTCTTTTGTTAAACATATATTTACCATTTACTCTGTTATTAATATTTTAAGATTTTCACATTGACATTGGGTATCCTCTTTCTGCATTAAATAATGCCATTAACATTCCCTCAGTGCAAAAGGGATCTATTCTTCCAGCTGTTGTATTTCAGAGAGATTATTTATTTCACCTTTCCTTTTGAAAGGTATTTTTACTAGGAATAAAATGTTTAGTTGACAGTTTTATCTTTCTAATACTTTAAAGATGTTGCTCAACTGTCTTTGAGGTTACATTTTTAAGACCAGAAGTCTTCTTTCATTACTGCCTTTGTTCCCCTGTATGCAATGTGTCTTTTCTGGTGGCGTTTAAGACTTCCTGTTTAACATGGGTTTTGAGTACTTTATTATGATGTTCCTTTGTGCAGTTTTCTTTTTGTTTCTTGTGCTTAGATTTTGATTTGTTGGAATTCTTGGATCTTCGAGTCGATAATTTCCATCAAGATGGAAAACTGTGGGTCATTATTTTTCAAAGACCTCTCTCCCTGGCATTCCTCTCTGTTGGGTTTTCCAGTTACTGGAAACAGCATGATATTTTCAAATCTTGATCTTAAGCTTATTTTCATATACAGCTAAGCAGCTCTTAGTCTAGGGCTAATTTTTCTACACTAGTAAAGCAAAACTTTTTCTGAGAATTCTACCAAATATTTAGTCTATTAAAGATGTTTCCATGTTAGCAGGTAGAAGTATGAGCTCTTTGTAGCTCTGTTTGAGCTCCGAGAATTGTTCTGCTTGTTCTTTCTTGATCGTCTTTCTCTAGGCGTAAGGAGTTTTGTCACATGCCTGCATTGATCGGTACTCCACTGGAGACGTGAGGGGAGCCTGTGTAGTTCTTCAGGAGTTTCTGTCCAGTATTTCCCTCCTTGTGGCTTTCTCCTCTCCAGTGCTCTGCCTGAAAATTCTCGCTGGGCTCCCAAATTTTCAATTCTGTCTCCTCCAAACAAGGCTGGATTTGAGTTTCCTCTTCATAAAACATGACTTAGAAACTCCTCTCAGGTAATAAGTTGTCACACTTATAGGGCTACCTTGTTTGCATCTTTTCTGTCTTGGTTATCTTTTCTATGCTATTGTCCAATGTCAGAAAACTGCCACTCCCTATATTGTGTCTTGTTTAATAGTTATTTAAAATATGAATGCAAATTTCAGTGAGTGGAGAAAATTCAGTTATAGAGCCAGTTACTGACAATTATGTGTGAAATTGCTGTGACTCTGTGGAGTTATCATATAAGTAAGATAGGTTAATGGAGGGTTTCTCCCATGTGGCCTACTTGCCAATTGCTATAGACTCAATTATACTCCCCACCCAGCAAATTTGTATGCTCAAGCCCTTAACCTCCCATGTGATTGAAACAGGGCTGTTAGGATTTAACAGAGGTTAAATGAAGTCATAAGAGTGAGGTCCTAATTCAATTGGATTGATGACTTGACAAGCAGAGGAAGAGAAATGTCTCCTTCTCTGCCATGTAAGGGCACAGCGATATGGTAGCCCTCCACACGCCAGGAAGAAAGCTCTCATCGGAAGCCAATCATACAGGCACCCTGATCTCAGATTTCAGCCTCCAGAACTCCGAGAAACTAAATTTCTGTTAAATCACCCAGGCGATGGCCATTTTGTTATGGCCTGAGCTGAGTAAGAAAACAAATGACCAGGACAATTTGAAAATCGAGTGCACTTTAACAAAATCATAATGAGCAATGCTGTATATTCGCATGTGTGCATGTGTGAGTGTGTATCTGTGTTATATGGAAAGACATAAGCACAGGGAAAATGTATTTGTGAGAAATAATGAAGTTGAGAAAAGACAACAATAGCAAAAGTAAAAATGATTTATAACATTTATTGGAAACGAAGTTGTTTTGCTATTTATGATATTGCTGTGAATATGGATACATTGAATATGCTTAGGAGTATATATTTTTTGCAATAAATACAAAAAAAGAGAGACTGAATTCTAACATGAGGATTTCATCCTTGGTAAAGTTAGATATTCTAACATTGAGCATAAAGTGACAAAAGACTATATATAGCTTTCCTCAAAACAGCACCAAAGACCAAATTTTGAAATTGCATGATTAGTCCTTAACTGGTTCAAATTTGAATGCACAAATAACATTACCTTCTTTGTAACAGGTTTATTTCAAAAACTAAAAATGGGGGGTGTCACATACTATATAATTTGAACAAAAAAATTAAGATATAAACCCCAAAAGAATGATCCCACACACATCCAGGTGTGTCTGTAAATATTTTGAATTATCAAAAAGTGGAGATCCTACCCTAGTCCCTAGTCAGTTTAGTTCAAAGGATAGAGTGTCGCACCGCGGACTGAAGGGTCCCAGGTTCGATTCTAGTCAAAGGCACATGTCCGGGTTGCAGGCTCAATCCCCAGTGGGGGGCGTGCAGGAGGCAGCCAATCAATGATTCTCTCTCATCATTGATGTTTCTATCTCTCTCTCTTTCCCTCTCCCTTCCTCTCTGAAATCCATAAAAATATATTTTTAAAAATTATAAAAAAGTTGAGGTCATGAGATCAGAGCACAGATTGAGGATGGATGTATACTATGTAATATAATAAGTGTAGGTTTTGCTTTTCTTTGTTTTAATGAGCACTGTATTAGGTACTTACAGCGGTGACTATATTCTGCAAACAGAGATTATCTGGTCAAATAATTTGTATACAATCCCAATTTTGAGAGATACAAAAAAAGGTTGGAATAGCTTGGGGGTTCAGAAATATCAATATCTTATATATATCATTAGTATCAATTTTATCTGAGATAAAATTGTATAAATCATTTGAGACTGAAAATAAACATCAAAGATTTATATGTAATCTCAGAACCATGAAATAGGGACATGACTCTTTATGGCCACAATTAAATGAAAAAAAATAGAGGTGACTATCTAAAAAGTCTGATTGTTGGTTATTGTTAAGATGTTATTGTTTTTTTACAATCACAACTGTTCAAATATCGAC
Organism: Myotis daubentonii; assembly: GCF_963259705.1. NCBI lineage: Eukaryota > Metazoa > Chordata > Mammalia > Chiroptera > Vespertilionidae > Myotis > Myotis daubentonii. Next base: position 28,536,107 of record NC_081851.1, on the reverse strand, counting down.
TGAAGTATACAGACTAGTACTATACTAATAACTAGTAGAACTCAAATTGTGGGTGGGACTAATATTCAATAAAGTAATTCATGGCTGAATCCGTGGCTGAGTGATAAGTATTTTACAGAGGTAAATCAAGATTTTACTGGAAATAATTGACAAAATATGATGAAAAAAAATGATATAAGAAGATTAGAAAATAGAGAAATGACCTCTTTCAACCTCAACTTAAATCTTTCATAAAAATGGGATAAAAGTGCCCTCCAAATTACTGCATAAAATAAATTATGATTTATCCCATAGATCTGTAGATTGTATTGTAATATATATATATATTACACATACATTATTTTTTAAATCAATATTTGTTAAGTTTTTCATATAATTACATAATCTATAGTTTTGACACAGCATTTTCAGTAAAAAATATTTAGGAGGAGCAGTACCAAATGGTTGTGTAAGAATTGAGTTAAAGCATTTCAAAGGTATAAATACATAAGATAATCTAACATTTTTGTATTAGAAAATGATCAATTAAGACAACTTAAGAAAGGCATATTTATTCTAGTATCAGGAACCAATTTTAGTTATTGAGCTATATATTGGAAGACTGGATTGTTACTCAAAAAGAAATACCTGAAATTGATTCACTTAAAACAATATAGAAAAAATACATAATTTTCATGTACAGTTTTCAAATGTCTACATGAGGAATTTCTTCATTGAAACCTATGAAAGACAAATATGTATTTTTAGATTTTGATTGATGTTTTCATTGCTGAGCTCTTTATGGATTATTTTTATTATTATTTATCTTTATTTGTAATTGAGAAGAGCTGGAGTGAAAGGTCTTTTAATACAGCATGTTAGTATACCTTCCCTTTACATCGGTAATAAAAATTTGGCTAAGAGAATAAAAACAATTTTGCTTTGAATTTAGTTAAAAATGATACTGTCCATATGAAATAGTCCCACTGTGTGTGCTCAGATTTTGGTTTCTAAAGAGCATTCTCAAAACCAAACAACCAAACAGCGCTCCCAGGACAAATGACTGATTCCATATCTGAGGGCAGAGAAAGTAAAGGAATAGTTTGAAAAGCATGTGTGTGTGTGTGTGTGTGTGTGTGTGTGTGTGTGTGTGTGTGTGTGTTGAAGCTAAAAAAGAGGGCTCATGTGTGTTAGAAAGTATGAAGAAAACGAAGGAATGTTAAAAATAATCTAAAGAACTTAGGCTAGGGTTTGAGAGAGCTTCCATCATCCAATGCTAAATTGGACCCAGATCCAACATGGAAAGGAAACTCTGGACGCTGACTTAGTTTTTAGCACTACTGGAACCTCAGCTATATTTCTCCTATGACTGGACTAAGGGAAATGGGACTTTAGAAATACAGGGATTTAATTCCACGCAAATGAAAATCACTCATTCTTTGTTTTGTTTTTTTTTTGTTTGTTTTTTTTATTGCTTAAAGTATTACAAAGGGTATTACATATGTATCCATTTTATCCCCCCGCCCTAGACAGTCCCCTAGCCTCCCCTATCCCCCAGTGTCTTATGTCCATTGGTTATGCTTATATGCATGCATACAAGTCCTTTAGTTGATCTCTTACCCCCCTACCTCCTGCCCCCCAACCCTCCCCGGCCTTCCCGCTTCAGTTTGACAATCTGTTTGAGGCAGCTCTGCCTCTGTATCTATTATTGTTCAAAAGTTTATAATGGTCTCTATTGTCCATGAATGAGTGAGATCATGTGGTATTTAAGGAACACTTGTGCACTGCTGGTGGGAATGCAGACTGGTGCAGCCACTATGGAAGACAGTATGGAGTTTCCTTAAAAAACTGAAAATGGAACTCCCATTTGACCCTGTGATCCCACTTCTAGGAATATATCCCAAGAAACCAGAAACACCAATCAGAAAGGATATATCCACCCCTATGTTCATAGCAGCACAATTCACCATAGCTAAGATCTGGAAACAGCCTAAGTGCCCATCAGTAGATGAATGGATTAGAAAACTGTGGTACATCTACACGATGGAATACTATGCTGCTGTAAAAAGGAAGGAACTCTTACCATTTGCAACGTCATGGATGGAACTGGAGAGCATTATGCTAAGTGAAATAAGCCAGTCAATAAAGGAAAATCACTCATTCTTTGGTGTGAGTCTCAGAATTTTTTTTTCTTGGAATATCCTAAGAACTCCACCCTCAGCAGCACCCAGTGGGGAAGATAACCCCCTCCCCCACTTCATCTGATAACAGATTCAGAACTATATAGTCAAATATTTAATATGTTTATTGAAGTTTTAATAATATACATAAAGACCCAATTATCAGTCATGAAAGTGAGTTTTGAGCACCACCTTGAGAGAATTCTCCATTTTAAACAATCAAGAGGAAAGCTTTCTTCACTTATGCTTCAGTCCTTAATATAATAATTATATTTTCTCAAACAATTAAGGAACTCATAAGATCTAAATAGATACGAGAATGTGTCAGAATAAAGACACACTTTGTAAACCATATCAAGTTTGGAATTATTTTTAAAAAGCCAGATGTAAATTCCCTAAGTTGTGGTAGATACTATAAGAAACACAAAGGTAAATAATAAGTGGCCCCTCTCTTCAAGCTACTTAAGTTATAATAAGTTTATAATAAGTTTTTTTAATTCAATTAAATAACAATAACATTACTTAGAACAGCGGTTCTCAACCTGTGTGTCGCGATCCCTTTGGGGGTCGAACAATCCTTTCACAGGGGTTGCCTAAGACCATCGGAAAACACATATATAATTACATATTGTTTTTGTGATTAATCACTATTCTTTAATTATGTTCAATTTGTAACAATGAAAATACATCCTGCATATCAGATATTTACATTACGATTCATAACAGTAGCTAAATTACAGTTATGAAGTATCAACGAAAGTAATTTTATGGTTAGGGGTCACCACAACATGAGGAACTGTATTAAAGGGTCGCGGCATTAGGAAGGTTGAGAACCACTGACTTAGAAGGCGGCAAAGAATGTTTGCATTTCCACTATTACTGTGGGCTACATACCTAGATCAATTATTTTCACTGACTGAAATTTCAGAAGGAATAGGAGAGAACACAAAATATTTAAAGGTAGAATGCTGAGACTTTATAGAACTGATAAGTGACCAATAAAAGAAATTATGTAAGGTTTAACAAACTGAAAGACTCAAAATAAATACAAGCAGGATATGAGAAATGAATTTGACATCATGGCGATAATGAAAAACACCAGAAATAAGACATAGATTTTAGAAAATGCAAGACTAAAATTTTACCTTAAGAGGGTAACAATTTGACAGCATACCTCTCTACTGTCACAATGAATGTCAGAAAACAGAAATATGACAACGTCAAAGTGCTGAGAGAGCAGTAACTGTCAGCCAGGATCATTATAACAAGTGAAGGTGTCTTTCCAAATGGAAGTGCTATAAAGACATTTTCTGCCAAAAATTGACATGGCATGCTACCCACAAATACTCTCCTAAAAGAATTCTAAATGCTGTGATAATGCAGGGTTTAAGTATTAAAAAAGATGAAAACACAGAAAATGTGTTAAATACCCATAACTAACACTAAATGCATGTTAATTGCATAAATTAATAATAGTAGTGTATGGAGTTTAGATGAAAATAAAAATAATTAAAGTATACATAAATTAGCATGTAATTTTTGATAAGGAAGAATAAAATTGAAGTATTATAATATCTTTGCTTTACCTGGGACAAGATAAAAATACACTGATAAAATTTAGATATTGAAAACTTGTGTTCTTTTTGTGAAGTCTAGAGTACATAACATAGGATAAAAAACAATATAATCTTCAAATTAGTAGAGAGATAAAAACAGACAGAATAAATAATAAATTAAAATGGAAGCTAAAATCTAAAAGGGAGAAGAAAAAACATAAAATAGATATAAAGTGAAAAACAAATGCATGTATAGCATTAATTTCTGTAACTAAATTGATTACATTCTTCCAAAAATTATCATCATGAATTAGAAATATAATCCAAATAATGGCATTTATAAGAGACACAGTTAAATCATGAAGTGTCAAAATGACTGATTGCAAAAGATGAAAGGGTATTACTCAGCAAATTTAAACTGAAAAGCTAGTACAGCTACTTAATAACAGACAAATTAAAATTTAAGACAAACATAATTATTAAATTAAAAATATTAATCATTTCAATGATAACAATGTTTATTTTTACCAGTGACTTGGATGGAAACAATAATAATTGTTATGATAAACAATGGTTATTTAAACATTTGCCACTGGGTCATATATTTTTCTAAATACTTTACATATTTCATTAATTTTAATCATTATAAGAATTCTATGACTCAAGTGACTCCCCATTTATATATAAAAAAATTGACTCTTAAAGGTTCAAATCACATAATAAGAGATGAAGACTTAATTCAGTTTCTATTCTGTCCCTGAATCCAAACCCTCAACTTGCTCTTTTAGTTTGCCAACTCTTTGGATAAGAGAAAGATGAGAAAGTTTGTTAATAATTTTGATGGTAAATGGAATTCAGAAGGAACTGGGAAGATTAGAATAATGGATGGAATCATCTAAGTAAAAATTTAATGGGAAAATAATGAAACCTGTATTTATTAAATAAAACAATTATATAATAACTTTACTAAATTCAATAATATACTAAAAAATACATTAACTTGTAGATGTCTGACCATTTGAGTAAATAATATAATTTTGCAATTCTGTAGCCTGATGTAATAAGACTGGCTGAAAGAAAGTGTGCTGAAGTAGAGGGAGGTTAAAAATACAAAACTGAAATAGGATATATCTGTAATACTATTAACAATTATATATATATATATATATATATATATATATATATATATATATATATCACATAACTGTGTTCCCATTATTCTATACCTCTTACTATTTACTTTAGTTCTGGGAATCACATTTTTAAACAGTGACATTGACAAACTGGAATGTGTCCAGTGAGAGTAATCACCATAGAAAAGAAATCAATACCATATATATGAACAAATTTTTCAGTGATTAAAGAAGATTCATTGGGAAATGAATTTTTATTTCATTTAAGTTATAGTATTTGGAAGAAAGATTATAGGTATTTTATCTACATGGTGCCAGAGTTTTTGGACCAATAGGTTAAATATAAAGGAAAAGTGATGTCATTTTGTTATAACAAATGAATTTCTGATCTTCAAAATTTCTAAATAACTAAACCACCCTAGTGTATCAGGTTTTCCTTGAGGCATTTAATCAGAGAAAATATATTTTCTCTTAGGGAAAGTCATATAGAAATTTGTGCACAAAAAATACTATAAATCTGTTTTTGCGTGACCCTCCATTTTTAGAATTTACTAATGAACCATAATTATATGATAGAGAACCCTCTAGAAACAAACATACATATAACAAAGCACACTAATCTTTAACTTCTCCACCATCCTTTTAAAAAAACTCTTAAATCTAAGATTATGTAAATTGAGGGTTTTATTATGAGTCCATCTTCTAAATGAATCAAAATGAGGATATTTAAAGCAGATAAAAATGACTGGAATATTAGCCTTTTATTCAGCACGTTCTTCATGTTTTCGAGTGTTCTTTATAATCAAGTATCTTGCACATTATCAGATCTTGGCAGCCTCATACCTATTCTCTTAAGGTTCTCTGTCCATCTCTAGAATCTAAATAATTCGTTAACAAATCTGATTAACTTAATAATGCCAACATGCTAATAAGTCATGATTGATTAATATAGGATCATTACTATACAGATATTTATGTCTTTAAAAAACAACTTTTAACCATTCAATATCTGTATTAAAGGAACATTACAATGAAAATTCAGAGCCAGCATTAGGTGTTGGTCAATTTTTAAACAAAATATTTTGTTCCTAAAATCCCATCTTGAAATTATTGTACCTCTCCTAACCTTCTGACAAGCATGATTTAAATGGCTATTCCAGTTGATATTACCTTCTATTGATCAAAGGAAAGAGAAGCATATTCTTCTATTCAGTAGTTTATATTCCTTTTCTTATAATTTTATAGCCACTTTAGCAACCTCAAAAACCAAGCAGGACTGGAGGCCAGAGTTCTTCTGAAGGTCACCAGTATTGGACTGAAGAACCTGTACTCAGCAGTGCAAAACTTGACCCCCATCCATTCAATTCCAAGAAATTACACCCTATAACATAAAAGGCTAATATGCAAATTAACCGAACAGTGGAATGACCAGTCGCTTTGATGTGCACTGACCACCAGGGGCAGACACTCAATGCAGGAGCTGCTCCCTGGTGGTCAGTACGTTCCGATAAGGGGAGTGCTGCTCAGCCAGAATCCGGGCTCACAGCTGGTGAGCGCAGTGGCAGTGGCAGGACCCTCCTGCTTCCACAGCAGCACTAAGGGTTCCCAGACTTCAGGAGGGCACAGGCTGGGCTGAGGGACTCCCCCACCCCGGGAGTGCATGAATTTCATGCACTGGGCCTCTAGTATATTTATAAAAGATTATCTGACTTTTTGAATCATTTTTTTTAAATTCACATTTTGTTATCCTCTGATACTTCTGGCCAAAGCTAACAACACGGAGCCATTGTGAGCAAACATGGGCAAGGGAGGAAAAACGTATCTACCTTTCCTGTACACCAAGGATATCAAACTCACACCCCGCGGGCCACATGTGGCCCACAACGAATATTTTTGCGGCCCTGCCATTATAACGGTATGTAAGGAACATTTTAATAAAAATTTTGTAACTTAATTTTTACAATATCCTGTTATTCCTAATTATTAATAACAAACTCCAATGTTCACGAATGACTGATTACTATAATTGTGCTGCATTTATTTCCCTTATGCATCTTACACACAGGCTCACCATTTCTCTCCACTAATACTAGCAGCAAATATTTTAGCAGCCAATTTCCATGTCATTGTTTGGTACGCGCAGCAAGAAATATTTCGCTTTCAGAGAACAAGAAAAATAGTTTTATTTGCTTATTAATTTGTGCAGTCATTTAGTGTCTGGTAAGTTAATGTTCAAGAAAAAAATATTAATTTTTATTAAAATGTTCTATGACTTTATATTAACGACTACTCATTTATTTCAGCCCTTTGTATTCAGCCTGTCTCTGTCGAAATAAACCCACATTCTACGAAAATTGAAGCTTTTGTTTCTTTGTGGTGCACAGCAACTTAAATCTTGTTTATTTGGCCCATGTTAGCCTTTGAGTTTGACATGCTTGCTCTACACCCCTGCCAGGTAATGTCTGCAGGTGTTCTGGAGCCCAGTGCCTGAATACTCAGTTAGAAATGCCTACTCCACGTCTTCTTTGGAAACCAAGCTCTGTTTCATAACTGTGACCCTGTCATTGCAAGACCTTTAATTAGCATTGAACGCAGCCTAGCAGGATCCTAAGTATCTGTGAGGCTACATTAGTCTATGATTTTCGTGCTCCAGGGGCTATGAATTACGGACAATATCAATTTCAAGGTTCTTTTTTCTACTTCTAACTTTTCAAGATAGCCATTAGCTAGATTAAATTTTTTTCTTAGCTGTTTAAGCTCTCTTTCCTCCTCCAAATCATGTCTTTTAGATGACAAGTCTTTTATCTTGGACTGAACAAGGAAACTTTTTTTTTTCCCCAAAAAATATTTATGATGTATCTAAACCTAATTCAATTAACTTTTAAAATGTAGTCCTGCATGGCATTTATTAGTATGGAACTATAACTCTGTTGCATTGTTATGTCTGTGTTCCTATAACAATGCTTTTAATTTTGCAAAAGATGTCTTCGCAATCCTGATGATGGGCCAACGTTTCTTAAATAAATGTAATATTAATATTGTTGACTAGCTCCTCTATGACTGAACAACATTTCACCCCCATCACAATGTTTATGGAAATGATTTGCAATGCTATATAAGATAAAATTCTTTAACAGTAGTCAGATAATAAGCATATACTAGATGGCTACACAAATGTCTTTCTCTCACTTTTAGTAAGGTGAAAACTCTGCCTTTCATGACTTGCAAATAAGATACCTACCTTGACTTGTTCATTAAAATAAGGGGAGAGGGAGCAAACTCTATTTTTCAAAACATGACCCGCCTACCAAATGACTTATTTAACTGGACGTCAACATTTACATCTGCCAGATCTTTTCTCTTCCCTTTACTGAGGAAAGGTACTCCTGGTGTTAGAAACAGCCCTTTTCTCCCAGAAAAACAAAACAACAACAACAAACTCATTTTGTTTCCTGCTCCTTTCTGCCCCCATTTGAGGAGTGAAGAAAGTAAAGCAAGTTATTTTCAGGAAATACCGTACTGAAGTATGCTTCAGGGGAAAAGACAGCTTAGATTTTAAGAGGCAAGTTTAAGTAAATTTGTTACAGGTTTTTTTCTTGGTGCCGGGCGTAACTCATTTTGAAATCCTTATCCTGGGCAACTCACGAGGTTAGCCTTGAGCAGCACAGCTCTCCTTACTCCTCAGCTAGAACATGCACATGCGAATATATTCCATCATCATTCCACCACCACAACGAATGTTATGCTTGCCATGTATCTTAGTCCATTCAGGTTGCTATAACAGAATTCCATACAGGGTGGTTTATAAACAGAAAACTATTTCTCACAGTTTGGATGCTGGGAAGTCCGAGATCAAAGTGCTGGCAGACCTGGTGTTCGGTGAGAGCCCCCATCCTGGTGTATGGATAGCGATCTTTTTGCTGTGTCTTCATGTGACAGAATGGGAATGAGAAGCTCTCTGGCCTCTCCTTTGTAAGGGTACTAATCCCATTTGTGATGGATCTACCCTCACAGCCTATTCACATCCCAAAGGCTCCATCTCCAAATACCATCACACTGGGCATTAGGACTTAACATATGAATTTGGTGGTGACACAGAGATTTAGTCTATAACACCAGTTTCCTTGATGACATATACTTCCCATGAACCTGGTCATGGGAAGAGATTCACCAGGCATCAGCATTTCTATTTATAGTTTGGTAAAAATACTCCCAATTAAAAAAAAAATCTTAGATCACATTTTCTAATTCCATGGTTCCATAAATCTAAGATGGATGCTTTAGTTCTCAGCTGGGTGGCTCAGTTAGTTGGAGCATCGTCCCCATACACCAAAAAAAGGTTGTGGGCTCCATTTCTGGTCAGAGCACATACCTAGTTTGCAGGTTTGATTCCCAGTTAGTGTGCAGGGGTTGGGGAGAGTGGGGGAGGCAACGGACAGATGTTTCTCACATCAATGTTTCTCTCTCTCTCAAATCAATAAACATATCCTCAGATAAGGATGAAAAAATAAATAAACAAACAAGTAAATAAATATTTAATTTTTAAAAACAATTGCTTTGGAATGGTTAGTACTTAAGAATTTTATGGAGTTAAAAACAAAATAAAAATATTTAGTGAGATAATGAGTTTCACATCTTGCTTAATGAGATTCTCTTTTTCACATGGGTTTCAAGTAAAAAGAATGTAGGTTGCAGAGGAAAGGGCTATAGTTAATTATATTATTGCCAAGGTAGGTGTTTATTCACATCTGCTCAAATAAATCAATACAATCCATTAGAGCGTACACATTTACCCCACTCCAAGAAGTACACACTGATAACAATAACAACGTATCTAGCAAAATAATAAATGGAAGTCCTATTGCAGAATGGATTAGATGCAAATTTATATATATATATATATATATATATATATATATACATACATACAAGTACAGTCTGTGTTTGCAACACAATCAATTAAAATGTTTTAAATTACCAAAGAAACAGCTGGAGTTAGAATGGCTATATTCACTTATAACTTCTTTGAATTTTTTTTCTTTTATTTTTTAAATGATAATAAAATGTAAAAGTCCTTTCTTACTTTACTTGCAATGTTATTTTCAGGGTCAAATAATGAAATATATTAGTCAATTCTCCATAGACTGAAACTTTATAAGTATTTCCAGATAAAATAGTTTCTCCAAAGATTGCTGATGGCATTTTAAATGTAAGTCAATTAGACATTTCTTCTTCCTTCCCCCCACCCGCCCCTCAGTGCTATGATACCACTACTTTGCAAAAATGACATCATATACTTCATGTTCTCAATTCAACTTGACTTTCAAGATTTGGCTGCTTCTGAATTAAGCATAGGATGATAGAGACTATATTGATATTTTGGTACTTCAAATCTTCTTTTACACAACTAGGTTGCTTAATGTTAGTTGTCTTTTTAAAATATATGCACGATTCCAGTCAAGGGCATGTACCTTGGTTGCAGGCACATCCCCAGTAGGAGGTGTGCAGGAGGCAGCTGATCAATGTTTCTCTCTCATCAGTGTTTCTAACTTTCTATCCCTCTCCCTTCCTCTCTGTAAAAATCAATAAAACATATTTAAAAAGATAAAATAAATAAAATAAAATATATGCAGTAAGGGGTAAGTCCCTTCTTAACTGAGGAGCCATCCCAAATCTGGGTTAACATTACCGCTCCTTCATAGGGTTAGGGAGGATACGGGTCTTGATATTTCAAATTTGTTTTTCTGTTTGTCTCTTTTGCTTGCAGAGTCTGAACACTTGACATGAAATGTTACCCAGCTACACATACCATCCGGGGGTAACTGTAAGCTAGTGCATTAGCTGAAGTTATAATTAAAGTTGTGACATTTGGCTAATTGTCGTTCAAGCCTCAAAGACAAAGATGCTGACTCTTAGTTCCAATGCTGACCTTTTCAGAGAAAGCTATTTGGAAAGGTTCCTTTCCTTCCCAGGAACTTCCTATTTAGCATCTTTATTTTTTATTTTTTTTTAACAGATAAATCAACAGTAGTTTATTTATATAATAAGTTAATTATACTTCAATACAGCTGTTTGAAAAGATTTTGTTTTAATTTTATAAGCAATGGGAAACCACTTAAGATGTATAAATGAAGAAAAACTATTGAAAAAAATTGCCAGTAAAGAATTATTAAAAAACAAAAACAAAAAAGAATTATTCAGATTAAAATATAAAACTAGACTGAATGTCCTTGAGCATCTCCAGGAAGGCCTGCGGGGATGGCGCCTCCACATTCTGGAAGGTGTCCTTTGATCCCTTTCTTTTTTTTTTATTGTTTTATTGCTTAAAGTATTACAAAGAGTATTACATATGTGCCCTTGACAATCCCCTGGCCTCCCCTACCCCCCAGTGTCTATGTCCATTGGTTATGCTTTTATGCATGCATACAAGTCCTTCGGTTGATCGATCTCTTACCCCCCTCCCTCCTGCCCCCCAACCCTCCCCGGCCTTCCCGCTGCAGTTTGACAATCTGTTTGAGGCAGCTCTGCCTCTGTATCTATTATTGTTCATAAGTTTATAATGGTCTTTATTATCCATGAATTATTTAACTTTCTTGTCTTGGTTTCCCTATTCCACTTGCCCAGGACTTTTTCTGGCTTCTTACTATGCTGTTATAAAACGAGCATAAAACTTACCACACAGGTGTGTTGGGAAGTGAGCCTAAGGCCCCCAACATAAGATAAGGTAAGTCCTCAGTGATGGGAAGCTACCATTCCTATTCTTGTTGAAGTCATTTTAGCGAGGAGGTTAATTCTGTGTGTCAACTTGGCTGGGCCATGGGTGCCCAGACATTTGATCAAACATTATTCTGGATATTGCTGTGAGGGTGTTTTTGGATGACAATACATTCAAATCAGTGGACTTTGTGTAAAGCAGATTGTTCCCTTTACTGTGAGTAGTTCTCATTTAATCAGTTGAAGGCCTGACTAGAGAAAGAGCCTGACCTCCCCGAAGCAAAAGGAAATTCTGCAAACAAATGGCTTTTAGACTTGCACTGTAACATTAATTCTTTGAGTCTCCAGCCTGGTGGTAGCTCACTCTGTAGATTTTGTACTTATCAGCTGCCGGGGTCCAACCCCAGCAGATCCAGGGGTCCCCAAAGGTGTGGACGGAGTCGGCGAAGAAGGAATGACACAGAGACAGCGTTCAGTTGATCAGCAGCCTAGCCAGGATCTCTAGCCAAGTTCTGGTCAGGATCTCCAGCGAAGTTCTGGTTAGGATCTCCAGCCAGGTTCTGTGTCCATGTTCTCTTGCTAGGTTCTCCAACCAGGTTCTCCAGGTTCTCCAGCCAGGTTCTGTAGCCAGGTTCCCTCGCTAGGTTCTGTCCAGGTTCTTCAACCAGGTTTGATAACCAGGTTCTGTAGCCGGGTTCTTCAGCCAGGTTCTGTCCAGGTTCTCCAGCCAGGTTCAGTCACCAGGTTCTAGTCAGGTTCTCTTGCCATGTTCTATCCAGGTTCTGTCTCTAGGTTCTGTGTCTAGGTTCTGTGTATATTTAGCATCTTTAAATAACCTACCTTTATCATCATTAAGATACATAATGCAGTCACTTCCACTTGCTCTCATCCCTGGATCATATTAAATGTATCACTGGATTTAAAGCATTAACACTTTATCAGCCTTCTTTTCTAATCAATGGTAATTATTTTCAAGCAGATCTTAATGAATAATTCAATTATAAGACTTTCAGAAACCTGACAATTGTAAAGACAATACAATTGAAAAAGAAAAAAAAAACATGAAATAAAATTTAAAAAAATACTATTAGGAACTGAGGAAGAACTATAAAAAGACTAAGGCAAAATGTGAAAACCTTTCTTATTTAACATAAGAATTTGAATGGGATAGATGCAAATGCTAACCTAAAGGGTGCACCGTCTCTTAGTTTTTCTCAGAACTCAGAACCACAAGTTGCTTTGTTGCATCTCAGACAAAGAAATAGTTCATAGACATTTATGTCTTCAAAGAGAAAATTCAGATTTCAATTGCACTTCAATAATATTTCAGGATTTGTGTTCAGTGACTGCAATATATACATATTCAGTCTACTATTCGCTATTGCCAATATGCACCAGTCTTAATTTGCAGACCCTCAAGAAAAGAAAAAAAAAATCATAGAGTAACAAACAAAATAATACTGCAGTTTTATTCACCAGAAGTAAATATAGCAGGAGAAAGGTATTAGTAATCTATTGTTGCATAGCAAATTATAACAAAACCTAGCTACTCAAACATTTATCAGCTCACTGTCTTTGTGGGTTAGGGTTGTTGTCATGGCTTATCTGAATTATCTGGCTCATGGTCTCCTCAAGGCTGCATTCTCTCACAAGTCAGTTGGAGCTGCACTCTCTGAAGGCTAGATTGGGGAGACTCTGCTTCCAAGTTCATGGACTTGGTGTGGTTGTTTGATTTCTCATGGGCTATGAGACAAAGACTTTAATTAGTAAATGGCTTTTGGACAGAGACTGGCTTCAGTTTTTGGTCACATGGGTCTCTGCATTGGATACCTCAGAACACGGCAGTGTGCTTCATCAGAGCAGGCAAAAAAAGAAAAAGAAAAAAAAGGAGAGAGAAGAAGAGATGGAGTAATGGAGTACAAGAAAGAAGGATCACAGTTGTTTTCTGTTTAAGTTTAAAAGTGACAACCTATCATTTTTGGGTTCTTTTAGAGGCTGCCGGCCATAAGAACAATTAAGTTTGTTTTCCTTATTCCTCAAGTTGGGAGGATTGTTCATGCGTGAGTGGAGGGCTATACCAAAAACATACTTCTGACTGACTTTTATAAGTCGTGTATAAGAAGGTAAATGGTGAGAGTGAGAGAGAAAGAGAGATACAGACACAGATATAGAGACAGATAAAGATAGAGAGAGTTGATAGAGATTAAAAGAGATAGAGATAAAGATAAGATATTAACCAAAGAACTTACCTACATATATGCATAACCAATGGACACAGACAATAATGTGATAAAGTGGTGAAGGCCTGGGGGAGCTGTTTCAAGGGCTGGGAGGAGAGGGTAAAGCAAGGGAAATTGGGGGACATCTATAATACTGTCAACCATAAATATATATGTATGCAAAAAATATAGAGATAGAGGTAGAATAGAGATAAAGATAGATGATAGATGATAGATAGATAGATAGATAGATAGATAGATAGATAGATAGATATTAGATATTATAGGACTGTCTAGCCTTACACTCAGTAAAGCAGCAAAATTGTTTGTGGCTCTTTTAAGTTGATTGACACATTACCTCTTAGGAATAAATATATTCTATATACAAGTAGAGACAATAGAGAGTATAACTTTATATATTTTTATAATATAATTTTTCAAAACTATTTCAAATGCTTTAATCGTTTAAACACTTCCTCTGGTGAGCATACATGTGCATCCCAATAGCAATAGCTGTCATATTATTTTATAAGAAACACTTTCTAATAATAAATTAATCTAATATTAAATGTAAATTCATATTGGACACAATATGTATTGCATATCAGGTGCCTTAAAGTGCCCTTTCAATATTTACTCACTGTGAAAGCATCCATTCGCAGGTCTTACCAGGACAGAAAGCAAAGAGTGAATTGTTACTCTGCTAGCATGGTTATCTGGATTTGAGTTCAGGAATGTCATTATTAAAAATTAACAATCCTAGCAGGGGACTTTTAGAACTGCTCATCCCCATATTTTGCGTTTTCTTTTCATCTTTTACAAACATAAGAAATTAAACCTAAAGAAAATTTATAATCATACATGCTCAATTTCTTCAACAAGTTAGTTATAAACCATGGGCTACAATCCACTTATCTGACTCCAAGTTCAATGCTTGTTTTAAGACTGCAAGGTTATACTAGTATATTACCAACCGTAGAGTACAACCTACAAGATATTGGGCATTGATACGTGAGTGAGTTTAGAAGTGATTGCCCCAACTCGACCCTTTAGATGAAACCATAGGCCCTGCTCACACCTTTTTTGAAATTTTGTCAGAAACCTGACTCACCTGGCCCAGCGAAGTCATGCCTAGATTCCTGACCCACAGAAAAAGTGAAAAATACAATATTTATGGTAGGGTAATTTGTTGTACAGTAATGGATAACTAACAAAAACTGGAATATTTAGTTATTTAAATCAGGATAGGTTTAGTGATCATGACAACATGATTTTGTCATTATCCAGTAAAAATAATGTCAAGAAGAAAGCTAAAGGTTTCAGCAAACTGTTCTTTTAATGCATCATGATCGCCTTATATTACTAACACAATGCACTGCATGTGTCATTTCAGATAACCACTGACTGATGGTAGCCCCATAAGATTATGAGGCTGAAAAATCCCTATCTCTTACTGATGTCATAGCAATGTTATTGTGATAGCTAAAGCATTACTCACATATTTGTGATGATGCTGGTGTAAACAAACCTACTGTGCTGCCAGTCGTATAAATGGATAGCACATATAACTATGTACAGTGCATAATACTTGATAATGATAACAAATGACTTTGTCGCTGGTTTATATGTTTATTGTACTATACTTGTATTGTTATTTTAGGGTGTGCTCTTTCTTCTTATTATAAAAAAATGTGCTGCCCTGATGAGTGGCTCAGTTGGTTGGAGTGTCCTCCTTGCACCAAAGGGTTGCAGGCTCGATTTGTGTTCAGGGCACATACCTAGGTTGGTTCAGGCCAAGGTCAGGGCACGTATGGGAGGCAACCAATCAATGTCTTTCTCTCTCTCTCTCTCTTTCTCTCTCTCTCTCTCATAAAGACAAAACAAAAAAACAAAACAAACAATACCTATCCTTGGATGAGGATTAAAAAAAAGTGCTATAAAAAATGTATACTACGTCATACAACTTTTGTCTATTGGTTGCATCACTTTCTCTTGTGCTTGATTTAATCTCATGTTGTTTTGTTTATCATGGCCCCTAACCACACAAATCCACTGCTAATGTTGCCAGTAAGAGGTCATGTTAAGTAATTGACCTGTAAATAAAATTAGAAGTGATTAACTACTACAAAAATAGAAAATCAGTGATGGTTATTGCTCACCAGTGAGGCAAATCCCACCCCACTATTGCTGCAATCCTGAAGAACAAGGACAAAGTGACGAAAGCTGTTAAAAGATCTGATTTATTAAAAGCAACAAGACTAAAAGGAACTCAAGAAAGGCCTGATCAGCCCTAGCTGGTTTGGCTACTAAGTGATTAGAGCATCAGGCCCCTGACTGAAGGGTCACAAGTTCAGTTAGGGCCAAGGGCATGTACCACTGTTGCAGGCTCCAACCTGACGCATGTGGGAGGCAACCAATTGATGAGCCTCTCTCTCTCTCTCTCTCTCTCCCCCCCCCTTCTTTCTCTCCCCCTCCTTCTCTTCCACTCTCTCTAAAAAAAAAGAAAAGGAAAAAGAAAAAAAAAGTCAATGGATATCCTCCAGTGAGGACTAAAAACAACCACACAAAGGCCTAATCAGACATGGAGATACTTCTAATGACTGGGATTGAAGGCTAGACACAGAAGTGTATCCCTCTCAGCACCATGATGATCAGGCTAAAGTAAAAGTTTGTTTATTCCCGGCTGGTTGGTGTGGGTCAGTTGGTCGAACTTTTTCCCATGCACCAAGAGCTCACCATTTTGTTCTCAGTCAGGGTACATGCCTGAGTTGTGGGCTCAATCCCCAGTAGTGGATGTTCAGGAGGCATCCAATCAATGTTTCCCTCTGTCATTAATGTGTTTTTTTCTCTCTCTCTCCCTCTCTGTGAAATTAATCAAAACTTTTTTTTTTAAGTTTGAAATGTTGAAAGAAGAGGCTGAACCCAATTGTGATGTTGAATTTACTGATCTGTTGGAAAAATAACATAGCTTTAGATATTTTGCTTATTGTTGAGAATGTGCCTGAACATTCTCCTTTAGTTGATGATCTTTATCCCAATATCAAAGTGGTATTTACCCCTCCAATCACTACCTTTTTAAAAAAATGTTTTTTATTGATTTTTAGAGAGAGAGAGGAAGAGGGAAAGAGAGAAACATCAATTGGCTGTTTCCTGCACACTCCACACTGGGGATAGAGCCCACAACCTGGGCATGTGCCCTGACTGGGAATCAAACTGGAGACCTCTCCAATTGAGCCACACTGACCAGGGCCACCACATCTTTTTATTCAACCAATAGATTAAGGAGTTACAGCAGCTATTAAGGCCTTCTATCTGGATCAGACCTTGTCTGAGGCTATTGCTACTGAGGAAGACACTGAAAAGACATTGATTCAATTCTAGAAGGATTACACCATCTATAACTGCATCAAGAATCTTACTTGTAATTAGGGTGATGTCACCAAGGAGTGTATTTGGAAGAAATATTTAAGAGGTCCAACCAGGACATCTGCAAGATTTGCCAAGCGTGAGGAGGTTGCAAATATCAGCAAAGCTGTGATTGAGATGGCAAAAAACTCTTACCTTAATTTGAATGAAGGTGACATTGAGGAGATCCCAGAGGCAGTTCCTGAGGAATTGACTAGTGAGGGTTTGTTGGAACTAGAACAGGAATGCACAGCTGGAGAAGAGGCAAGAGAAAAGAAAACTTCAGGAGAGAAAAAGAAAATTCACTGTGAAAGTTATAGTAGAAACTTATGCAGTCCTCAGCAGGCCTTAAAATATTTGAAGACATGGATTTTAACACTGAAAGATAAACACCAACATTGTAAGTTTTCATTAAAAGAGAAAAATGTGCTGGGCCAGCATGGCTCAGTGGTTGAGCATCCATCTATGAACCAGGAGGTCAGGGTCCGATTCCCGGTCAGGACACATGCCTGGGTTGCGGGTTCAATCTCAAGCAGGGGACATGCAGGAGGCAACTGATCAATGATTCTCTCTCATCATTGAAGTTTCTATCTCTCTTCCCATCTCTCTTCCTCTCTGAAATATATATATATATATATACTAGAGGCCCGGTGCACAAAAATTTGTGAACTCGGGGTTGGGAGAGGAGGTCCCTCAGCCTGGCCTATGCCCTCTCACAGTCTGGGACCCATCAGGAGATAATGACCTGCTGGCTTAGGCCTGCTCCCGGGTGGCAGAGGGCAGGCCCAATCCCTAGGTGCAGCCCCTGGTCGGGCTCAGAGCAGGGCTGATTGGGGAGTTGGGGCACCGCCCCCTGTCATGCACAGAGCAGGGCGGATTGGGAGGTTGCGATGCCACCCTCAGTCACGCTCAGGGTAGGGCCGATTCGGGGGTTGGGGCACCGCCCCCTGTCACACTCAAGGCAGGGTCCATAGGGAGGTTGCAGCGCCACTCCTGTCATGCACAGAGCAGGGCCCATCAGGGGGTTGGGGCTCCGCACCCTGTCACACTGATCCCGGTGCTGGGAGGCCTCGCTGCTCTGCTGATCCCAGGGCCAGGATGCCTCTCGGCTCCTCTGATCCCTGGCCTGTAGGCCTCTTGGCTCCGCTGATAACTGGGGCCTGGAGGCCTCTCGGCTCTGCTGATCTCTAGCTAGGAGGACTCTCGGCTGCTGATCACCTGGGCTGGGAGGCCTCTCCACTCTGCTGATCACCTGGGCTGGGAGGCCTCTCGGCTCCGCTGATCACCGGGGCTGGGAGGCCTCTTGGCTCCACTGATCGCGGGGCCTCCGACTCCGCTTATCGCGGGCCGGGAGGCCTCTTGGCTCCGCTGATCGCGGGGCCTCCGACTCCGCTGATCACGGGCCTGGAGCGGGCCGGGAGGCCTCTTGGCTGATCACCGGGGCCAGAAGGCCTCTGGACTCCGCTGATCACGGGGCTGGGAGGCCTCTTGGCTCCGCTGATCACCTGGGCTGGGAGGCCTCTTGGCTCCGCTGATCCCAGGTCCTGAGGCCTCTCTGCCCTGCTGCTTCAGGGCTGTTTGGCTTCGCTCTGCTTGGAGCCTGAGTATGCAAATTAACCGCCATCTGTTAGCTTCTATAATTGAAACATTGTATCTTTTGGAGTTGTTGCTTCAGGTGCTCAGAGCCCTGCAGCTGCGGGGATCCTTGACTTTCTCCATCGCTGGGGCAACCAAGCCTCCTATTCTCAGCTGCCTGGCTGCCAGCCGCCATCTTGGCTGACAGTTAATTTGCATATCTCACTGATTAGCCAATGAAAAAGGTATCGGTCGTACGCCAATTACCATTTTTCTCTTTTATTAGTATAGGATATATGTATAATTTTTTAAGAGAAAAATGTTCAGGGTCCATTATCAACTTAAAAGCAAAATCATAAAAACAAACAAACAGCCCTGACCAGTTTGGCTCAGTGGCTAGAGCGTTGGCCTGTGGACTGAAGAGTCACAGGTTCGATTCCAGTCAAGGGCAGGTACCTTGGTTGCGGGCACATCCCCAGTAGGGGCTGTGCAGGAGGCAGCTGATCGATGTTTCTCTCTCATGGATGTTTCTAACTCTCTGTCCCTCTCCCTTCCTCTCTGTAAAAAATCAATAAAATATATTAAGAAAACAAAACAAAACAAAGAAGCAAACCGCCAGGGATATATTTCTGAGGAGATGTCTCCTTAAGAAGACTCCCAGGCCGGCTCTTCAGGAGAAATTCCAGAGGAGGTATTGTTATTACGGGCAATAAAGCTCCATCGGCGATGTTGCCCCTGAAGACCCTCCAGTGGGACAAGAAGTACAGGTGGCCGAAACCGGTTTGGCTCAGTGGATAGAGCGTCGGCCTGTGGACTGAAAGGTCCGGGGTTCGATTCCGGTCAGGGGCATGTACCTGGGTTGTGGGCACATCCCCAGTAGGAGATGTGCCGGAGGCGGCTGATCGATGTTTCTCTCTCATCGATGTTTCTAGCTCTCTATCTCTCTCCCTTCCTCTCTGTAAAAAATCAATAAAATATAAAAAAAAAAAGTACAGGTGAAAGACAGTGATAGTGAGTATTCCTGTCATTAAGCAATGCATGACTGTTTCTGAATTTTATCAGTTGAGCACAAAATTGTTTTCACATATTAAATACAATTTTGGAGGTAAATTATATTTTTTGGCTGCTAATTCTCATTTTTAAGGGGAATCTGATTTTCATAAGTGCATAGATTTTCTATAAAGCTTGTTAAAATGCAATTTTCTGTGTTTCCATATATTATATTTGTAACAAGTTCAGTAAAATTATACCACTATCATAGATCACTAAATGCTTTCCACACAAAGTAATATTTTATCAATTTTTATTTTACTTTAGGAAGTTTAGTGCTATTATTTTACTGGCTTATGATTAATAGTTACTGAAAACATTTTGAAAGTGTTTCTTAATATTTTGTCAAAGCTTTAGAGGAATGGCTATCATAAAACTTGAGTGAAGCCCTCTGGATTTCACATTGCATATGCAGAAGAAGAACAGAAACTAGAATCACAAAAATTATACACTGTATATTTCTATAATCACACAGAATATTGACTCATAAAATCTTAGGATTTAAAGAGACAGAAATAATGTAGTTCAATACTTTAAATAAATTTCATGTTGAAGGTCAAATTTAACTTATTTTATTTATTACCTGTTTCACTGTGCTTAAAACACCCCTGCCTCATTTATTTTCAGAAGAAAAAAAAAAGTATAATAATCCCATATAATAAAAGCCTGATATGCTAAGTGTCTGGTTGTCTGGTCATTCATTGAACCAATCAAAAGGTAATATGCTAATGATATGTTAAGGCTGCTCAACTGCTCACTACGACTTGCACTGACCACCAGGAGGCAGACAAGTGACTGGTCGACCAGTCACTATGACATGTACTGACCATCAGGGGGCAGACACTCTGACTGGTAGGTTAGCTTGCTGCTGGGGTCCAGCAGATCATAACTGAGTGAGACAGGCTGGTCACACCCTGGAGCCCGCCTGCAGTACCTCCCTAGCTGGCCAATCTCCCACATTCCTCCCTGGCCCTGATCATGCACCTGTGGGGTCCCTCGGCCTGGCCTGCGCCCTCTTATAATTCGGAACCCCTTGGGGGATGTCGGAAAGCCAGTTTTGGCCCAACCCCCCTCAACACAGGAGCTGACCCCTGGTGGTCAGTGTGCTCTCACATTGGAAGCGCCACTTAGCCAGAAGCTGGGCTCACAGCTGGCAAGTGCAGCGGCAGTGGCAGGAACCTCTCCCACCTCCGCGACAGCGCTAAGGATGTCTGACCAACGAGAGTGGGCCTAAGCTATCAGTTGGACATTCCTCAAGGGCTCTGAGGGCTCCCAGACTGTGAGAGGGCACAGGCCCGGCTGAGGGACTCCCCCCCTCCCAAGTGCATGATTTTCATGCACCAGGCCTCTAGTTAATTATACTTTGGTAGAGCAGAAAACAGTAGTGCTTGTGCTGTATAAACATCACTCTTATTTCAGCATCCTCTAGATCAGGGGTCCTCAAACTATGGCCCGCAGGCCACATGCAAATACAAATATTGTATTTGTTCCCATTTTATTTTTTACTTCAAAATAAGATATGTGCAGTGTGCATAGGAATTTGTTCATAGTTTTTTTTTTAAACTATAGTCCGGCCCTCCAGTGGTCTGAGGGACAGTGAACTGGCCCCCTGTTTAAAAAGTTTGAGGACCCCTGCTCTAGATCTTTGTCATGGTAGAGTAACACTACATTTCAAGAAGTCCATTTCAATATGTCCTGAGGAATTTTCACCTTGAGCTAAAGTATGCTTTCGTGATTCCCTAATGCCAGTTTTATTCATTGATAATATATAACTCAGCTTTACTCCTTTTTACTGACCCCACCCCATAAATTTTGAAAGTACAATTTTTAAACTCTTACAAAATCTTATTCTATTGTCTATGGTTTCTCAAGTGTGGGTAAAGAATCAAGCTCTCGGAGAGTTAAGGCTTTGGGAAAGTTGTGCTAGTGATTTTGCTATGCACTTCTCATTAATACACGAGTTGCTTCTGTCTGTACATGAGAGTCATTACAAATAAACACGTTTCTTCTTAACATATATGCACCCATTGTCTTGTCAACTGTGATTCAGAATTATGGAAAACACATCATCATCTGATCTCATGGATATAATTAGAATAACTGACAAACATTAACCTTGTTCAAACATTCGATTCAGCCAATTCATAAACTTTGGTCCTATTCTCTGCAAGGAATGAAGTACAGCATCATGTTCCATATACTCATCAGGTAAATTAACCTTTATTTTAACAACAGACAAGATATTCTCAATTAATTTTTCAAGTGTATTAACTAATATATGCTAATTAATTATATACCCTTCTGAATCTTTGTATTAATTATTTGGACTAAAATTCTTATTTTTTAAAAAGACTGTAACCTTCCCAAGGCATTAAGTAATGGCATGCCTTTATTGCATTGTATACAAAACTTCACACATGTCTCTGCAATTTTATCTATATCTATGGATGTTACAGAATATGAGAGCCAGCCTCTGCTTTAGGAAACCCTAAAAATGTAATAAGGATGGAAATTACTATAATTTTGTAGTTTTATACCATAGCTATATTTTGCTCTTGAGGTCTTGATATTATTTTCTAGGCTTGTACATAATGCCTAATGGTAGTTGATTTAAAATAAATCCATATATTTAGCTCATGTCTATTTAATATACATATTTTATAGTGTTTTATTGAGTTTTCTGTGATGGTTCATTGACTTCTATCTGAATCAATGGTACAAAATATGAGATTACTAACTAGCATAGCTTAATTTTGTTTTTTAAATATCATATAAATGATAATATGACAAATACTGATAATGGCAAAAACAATTTAATTATAATTTATAAAGAGATTACTCTATACTAGGCATTACAAAAAACATTTGCACAGCTTATCATCCTACTCTATTTCATCAATGTAACTGTCAGGATATTTTGTTTTGTTTTGTTTTGTTTTGGCCATTTTGAAAATAAACTAAAGTTTACAAGATCACACAACTAATAAATATTGCAATTGACTCATTATTTTTATTATCATAGTGCAATGTTTCATATGTTCAGAGAATACATTTAAAATTTGAGAAGTAGTTCAGTCTTTTATCCTACATTTCCATCAAAAGCAATTTTTCCTATTAAATAATTTCTTTTCATACAAGTCCTTGGTTATGCATGACTTGCTAAAATGCTTAATGATGATACTTATCACATGCTTTCTATCAGATAAATGTGCTTTCTATCAGATAAATGTGTGTGTGTGTGTGTGTGTGTGTGTGTGTGTGTGTGAGAGAGAGAGAGAGAGAGAGAGAGAGAGAGAGAGAGAGAGGAAAATTTGGAAAACTCACTATTTTCAGGATAATAATTTCCATAAATTTACTTTCAAGGTATAGTGGAACACGTTTTATTAACCTTGAAATGATCTCTTTCACATTTTTAAGGGGGAAGTGCCCCAGTTTGAGTGCTCTTAAATATGGGGAAACATTGCATGCTCCTAAACATTTCATGCTTTTCAAATATTTTTTACAAACTTGGATTACAACACTTAGTTTTCTTTTTCTATAGTGGAAAAATATTGCTACATGTCTACTAGAGTTATGGAACTAAAATTCATTGTAGATTGTTGGCTATAGTTTTAGTGCAGAAATAAGGTTTTACAGATGTAGGATATACTCCTTTAATGCACATCTTAGTAGAGGACTGTGCCTTCTGTTAGAACTTAAAATGTAAAGTTTATGTGATGCTTCTTGCAAACAAGTGCCTTTGGACAACCTGGAGTCTTTCCAGTGGCTCAATGACCATATATGTAGAGTTCAGATTCTGACTTCTCTGTCTTCCAACTTTGCTCTTGCACTATCATTTAAAATATCATAAATAAAAGCTCTCGCTCTTGGCCTCTACTAAGATCCTGTTTTCCCCCACAATAAACAGAGTATTCAATCACTCCTCCATTTAATATGATGGTTGAATTTTATACCACTTAATTCAGTGGCATGTATGTCAGAAAATAACTGAAAAAAATGGCAATATTTGGCAAAATAAATGAAGAGGAGATGGATTGGCAAAGACTTTGTTGTTGTTGAACAGAGTGAGAGAAGTTAATGTACACAGGAAATCACTAATATAAATAGATTTCCAAGAGAAAGAGTATAAGGAGTAAAAGTAAACCTCTTAGGCATCCTAATTCTGATGGGCATGTAGAAAATATAGAAACAAGTATAGCTCTGAGAAAAGAAGGTATTACAGTGGAGATTGGGAACATAGTGAAAGCTATCCTATTTTAAAATATATTTTTATTGATTTCAGAGAGGAAGAGAGATAAAAATATCAATGTTGAGAGAAAATCAATGATCGGCTTCCTCCTCCAAAGCGCCTACTGGGGATCAAGCCCACCACCAGAGCATGTGCCCTCATCAGGAATCAAACTGTGAGCTCCCGGTTCATAGGTTGATGCTCAACCGCTGAGCCACACTGGCCAGGTAAAAAGCTACCATATTTTTAATCTGTACTTTTACCTGACATTATGATAAAGTCAACTATATATTTCACTTACTTTAGCAACAACATGATATATACATTTTTACTTCCATCCCATAGATGAGAAATTTGGGATGCAGAGAGGTTAAGAAATTTACTAAATAATCACATAGCTAATAAATGGCAAATTTGAGATTGAATTAATCTTTTTCTTACTCTGAAATGTCTTGCTATCAAACTTTGCATAATAAAAATAAAAGGTATGAAGCAAATTATTACCTCTATTTTCTTAAGAATTTTGGTTGGGTCTGATAATTAAACATAAGACAGATTAACAGGAGAAAGGCATACATATTTATATGTCTTATGTGATAAGAGAGCACCCATAAGGAAAAGAGGATCCAAGGAAGAGGCAGAACATAAATGAGTTTATACCAGGTTGAACAGGAGAGGTAGATGAGGAAAAGTAACTAAATTATGTGAGGAAGCTAACAGAAGATAAGAATTCTTCTACTGCCCGGCCAACCATGGCTCAGTGGTCCTCATCCAGGAGGTCATGGTTGGATTCCTGATTGGGGCACTTGCCTGGATTGCAGGCTCAATGCCCAGTGGAGGGCATGCAAGAGGAGGCAGGCAATCAACGATTCTCTCTTAGCACTGATGTTTCTATCTCTCTCTCCCTCTTCCTTCCTCTCTGAAATCAATAAAAATATATTAAAAATTTATTTTACCAATTTCTGTATAGAATCTCTCAGCTATTGTGCTTATTGAAGAAGAATGTTTTATTTCTTATGGTACAAGGAAGGCATCTTTCACATGAGAGTTCTTATCTCCTATTTTCCAGGAAGAAAAGGAAGGTCAAATTCTCTTCCGATGTCTGTTGTTTTTCAAGCACCTCTAGCTCAAAATATCCATTATGTCAAAGTGGCATATTTTACAGTGGTTATTCTGCCACTCTTCAGAGGCACTCTATATGTGAGCTCTAGACATTTATGAAAAACAATAAACAGTTGTTAGCGACCTATGACTGACCATTATGACAGGAATTTATCTTAAATAACCCCTACTTAACCTCTTGCAGGATTAATCATCATTGTTCTATGCAGCTGTGGAACTTACTAACTGACGCCCAAAGTTTGGTAAACACAGGGAACTGGCAGATTATACTAGAAGCTTATGAATATTTGCTCCCACAGCTGAACGCTATGCTCATCAAGATTGATTTAGTTGTTGCCCAGCCTGTTTATTCCAGGTATATAAATTGCTATATTTACATAATTTAATTATATATTTCATCAATCCAATTACAATTGTCAAAAGAGTTGTTTCCATAAAAATTCATTGAATACTTTCAAATACAAGGTAGGCAAGCCAGTAAAAATGTGCAAATTAAGTGAGGGCTAGAAAGCTGAGAAGGCTGAGGAAACTATACTTAAAATAAGTGAAACATTTTGCACTAACGTGACTTTGGGAACAGCTTTTCTTTTTCTCCTTTTTAAAGAGGTTAATACAGAAAGCCTGTAAAACTCATTCAGGTGTGTTTCACACCTGCCTTAAAAGTTTCCTTCCAGTTAAACTTACCTTTCACAGGATCATCCTGATCTTCTCTTTCTGGAACGTCAGAATGTCATGGGAACATCATTTTCTTCTTAGCATGTGTAGCACCTTCTGCTTGTCATTTTCTTTTCCCGACACCTGCCTTGGTCCCTTTGCCATTAGTGTCTTTGTCTTAACTCCCAACTCCATTCATCTGCCCTGGCTCCCACTCTTGCTTCTCTTCCTTTCTGAGTCGCTGGCCTTGGAGATCCATCTCCTTCAGCCTCAAGTTTAGCCTCCTCGTTTCTTTTGTTGCTTTTTGGGCTACTGAGTTAACATTCTGTGTGACTTTCTAATTTTAGTTCTTTTTTTTTTCTCTTTTCTTCCATTTCCTTTTCTTTGGCTTTCATCCCTTTTCACCTCTGCTTGCTCTCCCATGGGTTTCATTTACTTTGGTGGGCTGAGCCTTGGCCACGATTTCTACCTGAGGGCGTGCCATGTGCTAGAGTGCCTGCCTGTTTTTCTCCTTACTGACTGGTTTCCTTCTCTATACAATGAGGAATTCTCTGTCAGTAACATTCAGTTTCTTCCTGAATGTACCATTGCTGGAAGTTATATTGCTGGAAGCTTCAGATAATATATTCCACACCTGTTTCAGCATAGGTTCCTTATGGACTTTTAAACTGTTCTCTCTCCAATTCTGAAAAATCACCCTTTTCCCTAGAACAGTGGTCGGCAAACTCATTAGTCAACAGAGCCAAATATCAACAGTACAATGATTGAAATGTCTTTTGAGAGCCAAATTTTCTAAACTTAAACTATATAGGTAGGTACATGGTTATTAACTTAATTAGGGTATTCCTAAACTGGCCTTTGCTAAAAACGTCCTCAATCTGAGGGGTCGACCTCAGCGAACGTACCCCCACTTCTTCAAAATAGACTTGCCCAGGCTGAAAACCGACTTCTGCACATGGGCCATGAAGTTTCAATCACACTGTACGTGCGCGCCCGCACGTGGTATTTTGTGGAAGAGCCACAATCAAGGGCCCAAAGAGCCGCATGTGGCTCGCGGGCCTCAGTTTGCAGACCACTGCCCTAGAACATTGTCAAGCCACTAAGTTGTCCTAAAGGTTCTCTTACTTTGCAGATGACACTGGGTCTTTTTATTAATTAAGTGTTGTAACCATGCCTGCTGTTTAATGCCACTCTTGTGGTGGGTCTTACTTTTATTGCCTTGTTACCGTATCACCAATCTTCACTTGGCTTTTTCACGTGGTTTTTGTAGTCAGAGCTCCGCCTCTTGACATCTCTTCAGTGGAATTCCTTCTTTCCATGGTAGAGCAGAAGAGCTACATCTCCATAGCCACCTCTGATTTTCTAAGCAAGATGTAGTTTCCTCTTCTACAGGACATTCCTCCGCCCCGACCCCGCCTCCCCCTTCCTCCCAATGTTATCTTGGTCGATGCAAGAAAGGCCCTCCTTCCCACATTCTGCAAACAGTCACATGCTTTTCCGCTTGCACTCCCTTCACTGCTTCTCTAAGTGCATTATATGTAGAAAATAGAATTTTTAGCTAAATGATTATATATTCTATATTACTCAATAGTAATATTTGAATATGTGTCTTGTTTCAGAGCCAGAACCTTTCAAAGGTTTCAACCCCCTGCAAGAAACCAGTCACTTCCCTCCTGGGCTTCCCAGCACAGAATGCATGCATTTAAGGTTTAAGTTAACATTTAAGATAATTTCACATCAGTAAATTTGAACTTCAGTTTTCTCCTCTCTAGAAAGACAAAAGTTAGTTAAATAACTTCAGGGGTTGTTTTGCATATCAAATGAATTCTGTGCTAAGAATAGGCTCTAGAACTTAATAAGACTTTCCATATAAGTTAAATTAGTTTTTAATAATACCACCATGTGAAAAGGAATACACTCTATTCTGAGGACAGGCAAGGCCATGGTTCATAAAGCTTCCATTATGTTATATATTATACATGATTATATATAATATTACATATATATAGGTGTATATAATTAATCAGTGCAAAGAAGATACAACATGGTAATTGGATATTGCCTGAAAAGCCAAAATTAGAAAACGTGGTTAAGGAAGGCCTCCCTGGGGAGATGGCATGGAGATGGAACGAGGCATATTCAGGCCTTTAAAATGATATTTCAAGCAGAGGAAACAGCAAGAGAAAGCATCCTGTGCCGGAAATGATCTCTGCTTGCCTCGGAAATGGTAAGCACTTCAATGTAGCAGGAGTCATGGGAGATGAGGAAAGGCAATGAGATCAAGAGCCAAGAACAACTGGGGCAATACATCCATCGCAATCTTCTTGTTAGGTATTTCAGGAGATCACATGTAACACAGGAGAATACAAAAAAAAACAAACAACAACAAGCAAATGCATCCCAGTTTGAATGGATGCTGTCTCAGAGTTCAATATTTCTTACTGTAGAAGAGGCCTTTGCTTCTTGGTAGATAAATTCTCCAGTACATTTCTTAACCAAATTAAGACTAGCAATATATATATATATATATATATATATATATATATATTCATAAAGCTTGGAGGATATCCATAGACATAAGGAGACTCCAATTCCTATACATACTCTCACATTGAAGCCTTAAAAATTTGAGGCTCATCTCTGGGCAAACAAAAGTCCCCAAATTTATGTGTAAAAGTGCAAACTTCAAAACAATTTTGTTATAATGCTTGACAAATACAAATATAAGTACAACTAAGCCAACTAATCAACATAAACTGTCATTGGATTTGTCTCTTTAAAAAATTTCTTTTTAATCTTGTGTTCATGTTGAGGGTTGAGGGGAGTATATGACATTTCTAAAATTTAAGCTATAGGTACGTACCTACATGCAAACCATTCTCTGATGATGACCAACTATTTAGTAAACAGGTGAAATGTCTGGCATAATTGGTATGGAGAAATGTAATCTGATTGCATGTAATGGAGACTTTGTTGAATATGGGAATCAATGAAAACTAAAGGTGAGCCCTTAAATAATGATGTGAGAAACATAATCAAATTGATAGAGTCAAATAAGTAAATCTTGGTCCATGATTTAAAAAAATAATATCTATCATACTTTTATAATTTGTTATTTTTTTATTCTGAATGTTATTAGGTCAATTATTACAATGTTTCTTTGAAAAACATACTTTAAGTACTCTAAAACTATATTTTCTATAGCACGGGAAAAGATTCCAAGTAAAAAATCATACATAGTCACTGGGTTAAACTATTATTTGTGTGTTTCAATTCAACACATTTTGTATGTTTCGATTCAACACATATTTTAATTCAACACAAAGTTCTACTACAGGCAAAGCACCAGGAATACAATATGCATACTGTTCTCTGTTCATAATGAAGATCATAAGACCGGGATCCTATAAGCATCTTCCAGTTGGGAAAGGTGCATATTGAGATTCTATCTCATGTTAATGGAGACCATCTGAACCATATTTAGGTTTTGTGGCTATATTTAGACCTGCAAAGCTTGAGCAGGGAAATTAATTTCCAGAATATAAATATTTAAACCTAATATAACCCACACATGAAGTATATATTTTTTACTATCTAAAATCACCCTGACATTCTTTTGTTGATGTAACATTTTTCCCACAAAATTATATGTAATAAAGCTCTGCTGTACCCTAGAAAAAGAGTAAATGTGAAACTTAAGTTAGAAAAACGAATCTTCTTTTCCTGAAAAAGGAATTGTTAGAATATAAGTAAAAGCATCTAAATATTTGATGCTTAATTAATCCTTGCAGTGAAATTCTCATGATGTTGTTTCTGCTATTTAGATGTCAGATCCAAGCACATTTGAACCGAATTGATAACTACAAATGTCCAAGTCTGGTTTCTATCTCTTCCCTCTGATAATTAATTACCCTTTTGCTTATGTAACTAAAGTCAGACTATCTTGATTGCAACCAAAGAGTTCTAACTGAATTGAGAAGTATTTAACAGAGCCTCAAATCTGTCTATTTACAATTGGTAAGAAATCTATATTCATAATCTGGTACAGGACTTCACAGTCCATGGTACATAAGAGCAAAACAATCAAGTAAGCTATTCTGTGGCAGGAGTTGCTCTTGACTATTACACAACTGTTACCACAGATTATTGTAACAGGAATTCAAAGGCCACAAAGTAGGGTAGGTATTAAATATTCCCTTGGGGAAATGAAAAGTTAAAGAATAGCCCAGCTAAAATCCTTGAATTCTCCTTTTAGCTTCAAACCAAAACTTAATGACAATGCATGACTATATTGAAATAACTCTTACAACTAAGTAATTGAGATGGCCAACAATCAAATTTAGGATTTGTTGCTGAATTATATTGTCAGCTGTATTCTTAGATTTTTGTGGTCTTTGTGTTAAGAGACATTAATTCAAATAAACAAAGAAAGACTATTACCTGAAATGTTGAAATAGTGTTATCTGGGAGGGTCTGGAGCTCCC
The DNA here is from genome assembly GCF_963259705.1 of Myotis daubentonii. NCBI lineage: Eukaryota > Metazoa > Chordata > Mammalia > Chiroptera > Vespertilionidae > Myotis > Myotis daubentonii. The sequence continues at coordinate 28,505,808 of NC_081851.1, read as the reverse complement.
TGATGTTTGAAAACTCTCTTCTGCCATTCTCTTCACAAATAAAGAAGTTGACCTTTTCTGATCATTCTCTGTTGAAGTCACTTCACCTGAGGAAATGCCCTAGGAGTAGATTCCTAAAGATACATCTCAGTTTCCTATAACCGATTACCACTATACCTATAGTTGGAGTTGCATCTGAGTTTGTCCCACTCTGTCAAATCATAAATATCTCCCCAAAAGAAGGATTGGTCAATAAAATAAAATATAGCAGTTCATTAAAACCTAAATTATGCATATGAAATTCATGTTTGGGTGTTTTCTGAAGGAGTATATATTTTAGCTAAGATTGAATTGGAAGTTATGTGTGTTTGTGTACCAGAGTCCATGTTCATTCATCGGGTGAGTGAGATCCTATTGGTGTGCAGAGTAAGCTAATGTAAATGCAAATGAAACGATGGTATATTAAAAGGAGATTAGTAGAGAGATAAATCACAAAATGACAAAGCTGGGTGTATTATTATGTCAGTACTCCTGCCTACTCCCCGAAATATCCATAAGGTTGGTGCAGAGACTAAGGTCTTTTTATATAAATTCTTGATATAAGTAAGTATTGTGATTCTTAAGAAATATTTTTTAAAAATATTGAAGCTTGGAGTGCTGGTAACCTCATAGAAAATTTCTATTAACAGTTAACTAAGATAGGAAAAATATTCTGGTTTAGAGATAGCATTGTGTAATGTATTGGCACCAGCTTTAGATTAATTACATTGGATTCATAATCAAAAGTAATCCTTACTTATAAGCAGTGGAGTAAAGGATTTTTTTTTCTAGTGAAAACGTGTCCAATCTGCCTGGTACAAGAGACATTCACATTGTGGATTTACACTGACACAAGGGCAGTATCTAACACTTTGTCTAATCAAGGAACTGGAACAACAACAAAAAAGTAAAATTGGTCATTGAGAATTTGAGAAAGAAATATATAAGTATGATGCAGAACATGAAGACATGCATGAGCCACATGTAACACTTATCAAAAGCCTCACACTGTGGACAGGGATTTCAAAAACCTGGTGGCTTTCTGTCAGCCTCTTTTCCCAGCATTCCCAGACTTGTTGAATTAACTAATAGACAAAATAAGAATGGGAGCAGGAATGAAGGGGATTCCTTAGTTCTGTGAAGTTGACCAGGCTTTGCTACATGGTTAATATTCTACAGCAGTGACTACTCCTCAGTCCCTGATATAGGGGATCCTGACAGTTCCATGGGAGAGAATTATCACCAGACTTTTTTTTTTCCATCCCAAAGGAGAAAGAGAATTTTCCTCACTAGATTTAGATTTCCTTAAGCTGAAAACTCCCTGGATCTCTAGGATAATATGATATAACATGCAGTGTCCCAGGAAAGATTTAATAAGACCATGTGTTTTGTAAGGCACATGTGAAGCATGATGGAAACCATGCTTGGATGGAAATTGCTGTTAATATTTTAACACTGCTAACTTGGTTTCTGTCATTATTTGCTTGTTAAAATAATAGAAAAGTTATTTTGATTTTCTGAATTATATAAATCATCCCATTCGATTGAATACCTTATTGATTGTAATGTGAATACCCCATTGGTTATGGTCATACTGGTTTTAGAAAGCACATCTTCTGTACCTGGGAACTAGGACAGCACAATTATCCTAAATTGCCTCAGTGGCCACAGATAATGTGCTTCCGCTGACTCAGTGGTCCCAAGATCCAAGGGCTCTAGATAATGTGTTTCTGTCAACTCAGTGATCCGAAGACCCAAAACTATAATTAATCTTTGTAGATAACTAATCATCTTCTGTAACTGCTTTGTGCAAACCAGGTTCCTCATTCCAAGCCCAAAGATGTAATCGATACCTTTGTGATTTTTGCCTATATAAATCTGGTGTTGGGGCTAGGTAATTCCTATGAGATTTGAGAGAGCGAAATGCCCCCTCATAGTCTCGGATTTGGAATAAATGTGACTCCTTAATTCAACTTCTTGAGGCATCCTTGTGTGATTCGCAGGGTACATTACAACACATGGAACATTGAATGATATATGAAGGGGCTCAACCAATTTAGATACTTTTTTTCTGATTTTTAACTAGGTATAATTATATGATTGTTGAATAAATAAAGAAATGGCAAATGGAAAGTTAAGTGAATGTGTGTAAGCTTGAAGAAAAATATTTCTGAAATTTATCGGTCTATTTCCAGTCATTGTTGAAAGAGGTCATTCAGAGGTCATGACCCTGTTCTACCTGCCAGCTAGATCCAAACAATCTGTTGTTCTTCAAGTCCTCCCTTACCCTAGGAAGGTAGTTCTTTCCATCTCAGAGCCATTTTCAAGAAGGCAGCCTTGAGTAAGCTGTTGAGACCATCTGGATGGTATAAGTGATTGAATCCAGTTTAGGCCTCTGTGTAAAATTTTATGATTCTGCGGGGTGGGGGTGCAAATGTGAAGATATACTCATCTTTCAGATGCCTAAGATAAGCCCCCTATGTAAGTTTCTTGGTTTATTAAACTTGCCACTTACTAATCTAGAGTGGGTTGCCTCTCTCTTTGGTTCTTCCTCTATTTATTTTATCTGAATTTTTATGTGAGCCAGATAGTCATGGTTATAAATTTTACCCGTGTGTCTAGGACTTTCCATGTGTAACCTGTAGTAGTTGCCAAAGTTTGCTCCAAGAAGTTGTAGGTTTAAAATTATTGAAATAACATTCATTACCATGTAGAATTCTGTGATGCTTTTGTACCATACTCAAAATATAAATCAAGTTAAATTTGGCTTTAGAAAGTTTTGGATATTCTAGCTTATTCAAGTAAACTATATATTTTGTTATTTTACTTAAACTACTCTGAACTGAGCTTAACGATAAGTTTTATTTTTCTAAATTAAGCTTGGTTCATAATTTAATGATTTAAACATTGATTTCTAATGTTAAGTGTTTCAGTGAGCCAGTTATTCATTTGGTTATTGATTCACAGTTTAATCTGAGTGCTTTTATATAGAGCAACTTAATATTTTGGTCTTGCATTTAGTTTATTTCTGGTGTACATTTGTAATACTGAAACCAGAATGTGGCAATTGAGTCCAAGTTCTTTGTCTTGGGAAATCAAAGAATGAAGCCCCAGAGAGAAAGACAGTGGAAGCAAAGTTTATTGAGAGAAGCCAGTCCTGGAAAGGGTGCTGCTGGGGTTCCAGGAGAGTAAAAAGTAGGCCACTGAACAGAGCTTCCATTTCATGTTGCAGCCAGGTGTAGTTTAGCATCCAAGCTACTTAAAGCCTATTTGTCCATATTTAGAGTCCCACATGGCCATGAGCCACATGGGCATAAGGGAGCACATCACCCTTCCTCCACCCCCAGCATGTGCCAGAGAGAGCAGAGAGAGAGGGAGAGAGAGGAAGCACATGCTTTTTAATCTAGGGGTAAAACATGCCTTGCTAGCTCCTGATTGGTCCTTTCAAAGAATTCTGTCTTGAAAACATTCTAGGGATTGGTTATATGCATCACTGCCTTGTGATTGGTTATCTGTAAGCTGCCTGTCTTAGCAACATCCATACATTTTAAAGTTTGTCTCTTGTGGGCACCCTTCCTTCCCCGCCCAGTTGAGTTGCCTTCGCAATTCTGCTTAGCTGGGTTCCCAGGATCTGCTTCCTCCCCCCCCACCCCACCGCCCCATGGTCCCAGTCCTGTTTACCTAGCTTCCTTCTATCTCCTCAATAGTATCTTCTACTCTGTCAAAGAAATGTTTTTATGATTTGCTAATGCATATAAAATATTTTTAAAAATTCACATATTAATTACTTTCAACCTAAACATGCAAAAAAGTACACTAAAAAAAAGACTATAATTACTTATGTCTGAATTGATCAACAGGGTAGAGGTGGAAGGCATTCCTCCTCTCTGGCCTTGAACAATAATAAACCTGTTGTAAGTTGCAAAGGTAGTTTTCTTTTTCTTTAGAATATGTTTTGTTGTTTCAGCTCTACAGAAATAAAGTAGAAAAAAGAATAGAGCTCAGCAATCGCACCGATATCAGTGCAGGGAGGGAAGAAGCAATTAAGAAACTTTTGCCACATTGTTAAAAGGTTGAGAAAAGAGGGACTAAATAAGAGGAAATAATAAGTGGTTTTCTGGGTTAATGAGAAGCTCTATTCTGTGGGGCATGGGAAACAGCATGATCATTTTCATTTGCAAATTGAAGCTAATGACTTGATTATTGGTGAAAGAGAAGTTCTAAGAACTAATTAAAATAATTGATACATTAATACTACTAAATGCACTTGCCTACCAGCATAAATAGACTTATAATTTGAGGGCATGTTCTGTGCGCACAGCAGCCTGGATGAGTCTATAATTTAAAGATCAGTGTTCAAAAAAAGTGTAAAAGACTGACTTGAAGCTAAAAGACACAGGTTAAGTCCCCTGCTAAAATGAAGACCAAATCCACCTTTTGAGTTCACTGGTAATTAACAAGCAGATTCAGGGTATGATGAACAGATCAATCCATCTGAAAATTCACTTGTCATTAGCCATGTAACATGGTAAGCATTGGTTTGGGAGTTGCAGATATAAGTGGCACAATTCATCCTTATTGGGATATATAACAATAAGTGCCTGACAAAGGCAGTGGGGAATTAGAATAAAGGGAAAGACAAGAGATGTTAACCAGTTGAATATATAGAGGGATAGAACAAAGGGAAAACAAAGATAAAGACATAAAAAAATGATTCAAAGTTTAAGTGAGGTTAATGAGAAAATAATCGAGGAGGAGACTTTGATCTGTGTTAAGATAATGAAGTGAGTTGGTCTTACTTTGTCCTTAATGTTCTGTCATGGCTCACAGCCATGTTCATTATGCATTGCAGACTGGGAGTGTGTTGGTCAAAGGAGATATTGGAACTCCAGGCATAGATGCGGACTTCACTCCCTTAACGGGTTCAATTAAACATTTAAATTGGCAATAACAAGGGAAACACTACAAGAGAAGGAAAAAAGAAATCAGACTTCTGGAGTTTTTAGATTCAGAAAGCTTCAAACCTGTGAGTTGATTCATTTGTATTGTAAATGGATTGGAAATATTACATTCTTTTAGAGTTTGGGTGCATATGTTATTAACTGCTTCTAGATATGCATCACTTCTCTAATTATATGCCTGTACTCATTGTTGTAGAGTTAAAGTCTTAAATTTTTTAAATTGATTTTTAAAGAGAGGGAGAGTACTTACATGAGAGAAACATCAATGAGAGAGCAAAACATTGATCAGCTGCCTCCTGCACTGTCCTTACAGGAGATGGATCTCATAATTCAGGCATGTGCCCTGACTAGAATCAAACCATCAACCTTTCAGTGCACAGTGAAACACCCAACCAACTGAGCCACACTGGCCAGGACTAGAGTTAAACTCTCCCTCCCCACTCAGATATCTGAAGTGTTGGAAGTATGTATCTCATTGCTTGTTGACATGCAAATAACACATATAACATATGGAGTTAAATGTCATTTCTTTTTATCTGGATTATTTGGGTTTTACCTGTTTTAATTAAAACAAAATTAGGATCAGCCAGGCCACATTTAAAGATTAAAATGTCTAACTAACCCAATGACTCTTTATGACAACTATAAGCGTAGATAATATGAAGCCAATTTATTTGTCATTGAGAGATCCATTCCATTGTGCAAGAAAGAAAAAAAAAGGAGAAATCATGTCTCAAAGACTAAGCAGAGGCTAAGATCAGGTTTTCATTCCAGGAAAAGGCCCATAAAAAGTGCTTTCAGGCAAAAGAAATACATGAAAAGTTATTAACAATCAATGAGCCTGCTATTTATCTAATACCAACATGTACTAGATATTGTGGTTTAAAAAACATTTGTATTTATTGTCATTTTTTTTTTTACTCAGCACTGTCAAGGTATTACTCTTTCCCATTTTAGAGGCAAAGGAACTCTCTCTACAATAGTAAAAATCGTCATGTTTTGTACTCAAGAATTATATCTGAGTCCTTTTAACTCCGTGATAGTTAATTTTGCATGTTAACTTGGCTGGACCATGATGCCCACATGTAGTCAGACATTTTGAGTGTTGCTATAAGGATGTTTCTGGATGAGATTGGCATCTAATTGTTGGACTTGAGTAAAGGAGATTGCTGACCATCATGTAGGAAGACTTCATTAAATCAGTTGAAGGACTGAATTAAAAATAAAAATTGATGTATCCTTACAAGAGGGACTTCTGCAGAAAATGACCTTTTGTTTTGAATTGCAATATCAGCCTGACTGGTGTAGCTCAGTGGTTGAGCATTGACCTATGAACCAGATGGTCATAGTTCAATTCCCAGTCAAGGCACATGCCCATTGGGGGGTGTGTAGGAGGAAGCTGATGAATGATTCTCTCTTATCATTGATGTTTCTGTCTGTCTCTCCCTTCCTTTCTAAAATCAATAAAAATATATTTATAAAGAAAAGCGAATTGCAACATCAATTCTTACCTGGGTCTCTAGCCTACCAGGCCACCCCTACAGATTTTGGACTTGCCAACCTCCATAATACCATGAGCCAATTATTAACATAGATATCCTATATAGTACAAGGCTAATATGCAAATCTCAACCAAACAGTGGAATGACTGGTCACTATGATGCATGCTGACCACTAGGGGGCAGATACTCAATGCAGGAGCTGCCCCTGGTGGTCAGTGCACTCCCACAGGGTTCACGGCTGGGCAGCACAGTGGCGGTGGTGGGAGCCTCTCCTGCCCCCATGGCCCACTCCTGCTAAGCCATCACTTGGACATCCCCCGAGGGCTCCCCAGACTGTGAAAGGGCACAGGCTGGGCTGAGCGACCCCTTCCCCTGAGTGCCGGAATTTAACTTACTATTATTCTGTTTATCTGGAGAACCCTGACATATAAATGCAAATGCTTGTTCTTTTCTGTAAACAGCTTTCTTTAAATATCTGTTAACTGACTAGACCACTTACTGATAGCTATGATTTTTGAGGTTGGGATATCACAAAAATGTGAGAAAATGAATTCCATATTTTCATTCCAATTCTGCATTCCCTCTTGTTTCAAGATTTGGCCCTCTTTGATCCAGCCTGATTAGGAAGAACACTGTTATTATCCCTCAAAAATAAGTTTTGTTGTCATGAATCCTCATATTAGCACAGATTATCACCTTCTCATTTCTCTCAGCCTTTCTCTCTCCTGATACCTAGTTACATCATACCTTTTATTAGCTTATGTGAAACTATATTTGCAAATTTCTCATCCCAGTCAGGTATATGCTTATGAGCTGATTTCTCCAAATTCTATATCAGGTTTATTGGTTCATCATTAGTTTATTAATTTTGTTTGATTCCAACTTCAGAACTTACCTTTAATTAGTCTTCCCAGATATATGTAATATGTCTGGCATATACAGCTTTATCCAAAATATTTCATGTATTTAAAACAAAAATTTGTGTTTTAAAATCAACTGCTACTGTTATATATCAGTTCTGTTGCCTAACAGTATTTTTTATCAGATGACATGGACTTAGTGTTGGGAAGATAGAAACTGATGTTTGGTGATAATGATACAGCAAGGTGTCTTTTTAAAAAGTGAATAGTGACTCATTGCCAGATCACATCTACTTAGAAAATAGAATCCAACAAAATATAATCAGGAGGGGCATTTTTGACTGATTCATTATTTGAGCTACAAAACTACTGAGAAAGTAAGTTTTTTTCTCTATTTGTCATCTAAGATTTATAATCAGCCATGGGTTCTGAGGCTAAATCATATTTGTATACATATTATATCAAAATATAATGTATAATAATGTAAATATATCATTTGTATTTTTATATACTTGTGTACATAAACATACTTGGGGGAAAATTTACCATGCAAGGCAAAAAGGATGTAAATTCAGAAAGAACATAACCACTATTACATTTATGTTCACAAACACATGCTTAGAAGGTATAGTCAAACAAAACACCCAGGTAAACATGAAATGAAAAGGCTTTGAATCAGAATCCTCTGTTTCAGTGTTTGTTTAACACTTACATTGAAAAAGTTAGTTGAACTTTCTGAGCCTTGATATCCTCATCAAAATAATGGGGTATACCAGTTCCAATCCAGGGGATTTTGTAGGAAGAGATGAGATTATTAATTTAAAAGTCTGAGTAGTATGCTATTAAAATGCATTAGTATCCAACTATCATTAAAATGTGGGTAAATTAAATATAATTCAAGAATATTAAGACAATTAGTTATCTCCATCTTCTCCAAGTTTCATGCTACCTAGATTTGGAAAATAAAATGATCAGAAAATAAATTACTCAAAAGAATCTGTACTTGTATCATCATATCTCATACAACAAAATTTAAATATTATACTAGGAACATAGTAAAAAATGTGTGAGATGATTATTTACTGGCACAAATGGATTTAGATGATTCTGTTGAACTGTTTTACCAACATGAGTAGAATCTATGTTTGAAAACAGTGACACAGAGTGGGTGTGTTTGAAATACATTCCAAGTTCATATGTCTTGTGATATATGTCAAACAAGAAATATGATAATTTAATGGAAAAAAGTAGAGCTCTGAGATTTAGTGACTCTGCTGCATGAATTTGAACAAATCAATTAATGTAGCCTAATTAATAAAAAAGTGCTCTATGCTTGGAGTTGTTAAAATCAAATTAGATTATTTAGGAAAGTAGTTTGAAAAGTTACAAGTAACATGCAAATAAGAGAATTTAATTATATATAATAGAATTTCAATCAATTTTTTCAGGTGCATGCCTTTTATATCTACCAAAGTTTCAGAGATTTTAACATTTATTTTTTGGAGTATCTACCATGTGCCAAAAACTGTTGGAGAGATAATGATGAACAGATGTTCTTATCATATACAGTCAAAAAGTTACAACTTATATTTTTCATAGTACTCAACACATATTTTTAGGTTGAGTGTTCTATAGAAGCTATTTCTTTAATAAGTGACCAAAGAAATAAGTTAATTAAGTTGTACTCACAGGACAAAAAAGATCTAATTTTGTGTTTGATATTTTGACAATGAAATCATAAGATTTATATATATATATATATATATATATATATATATATATATATATATATATATATATATATATATATATATAATATGTGTGTGTGCATGTATGTATGTATGTGTTTTACTGGTATTCAATTTTCTCAGACATTAATAGTCAAAACACTGTAATATTTTTAGCACTTCTTTGTATTTTTTGCTGACTTTCCTTGGACATGCCCTAAAAAGCTTACTTTTAAGTCAATATTACACATTTTAAATTAAGATGACTGTGGGGCAAAATAAAAGAGTTTGGCATTATTTTTAATTAATATAATTTAAGAACCAGCTGAAATTTTAAACATTTTAATGAGCATTATTTTTCAGGGTTGGAAGAATTCAAGGGTCTCTCCTTTAATGGGGAAATTTATTTTCACAGTAGTTTCAAAATTTTGGTTAGTTGATGCTTTTCTGACTTAATATTTAATGTGGCTTAAAGTTTTCCTCAAAATTCATAGTTCTTTATATTATGTCTAGGTTGAAATTCAAAATTTTCATCGATGCAAGAAGTTTTGCAAAGTGATCTTAACTTTCTTTTTGCATTCATTTTGGTTGTTCATACTTACCTGAGAAAATGATAGAAATCTCTGTTTCCATGGCTTTTCTAACACCTCTCCAAATTCACTTATATATATTTTTAATTTATTCATTCATGGACTCACAAATTATTTATTGAAGGACACTGTGTGTCAGGTGCTATTCTAGGTCCTTGGGTTATGCCAGTGGTGAGGTTTGGCAGCCTTGTCTTGATCCTAGAGGAAAAGCTATCAGTTTTTAACCTTTGCGAATACTGTTAGTTGTGGGCTGTCATACGTGGCCTTTATTATTAAGGCGTATTCCTCTTATATCGAATTTGTTGATTGTTTTCATTATGGAAAGATAGTGAATTTTGTCAAATGCTGTTTATTCATCTATTAAGATGATCACTTGAATTCAGCAGTATTGCAGGATAAAAATTATTATAAAAACAATCAATCCTGTTTCTATACAATGTTAATCTATTTTAAAAGAATAATAAGAAAAAAATCTCATTTATAATAGCATCAAAAAAAGTAAAATACATAGTAATTAACTTAACTGAAGAGATGTAAGATCTGTGCACTGAATATTATAAAACACTGATGAACAAAATTAAAGCAGGCACAAATAAATGAAAATAAATCTTTTTTTAAGGACTGAAAGAATTGATATTGTTAAAATGTCCATACAATCTAAAGCCTTGCATAGATCTAAGGCAGTCTATATGAAAACACAATGTCATTTTTTATAGAAATTGACATGAAAAATTTTAAATTAACTTAGATTCATGAAAGACCCCAGATAGCAAAGTAATTTTAAGGAAAAATAGAGGCACACATTTTCTTATTTTAAAATTTATTACAAATCTACAGCAATCAAACCAGCATAAAGACATTTTGGTACATCATGGGACAGAATAGAAAGTCCAGAAATAAATTCACATATACACGATCAAGTCATCTGCCAGAAACACATGAGGGGAAAGGAGAGAAAACAGGATATATACATGCAAAATAATAAAATTGGACCCCTATATTATATCACACATAAAAAACAACTAAAATGGCTAAAAGACTTAAACATAAGAAATAAAACCATAAAAATTTTACAAGAAAACAGAGGGGAAAAACTCATTGATATTAGTTTTAGCAATAATTTTATTTTGTATGCCCTCTACTGGGGATCAAGCCCACAGCCTGGTCAGGTGTTCTGAGGAATTGAACCGTGACTTCCTGGTTCAAAGGCCAATGCTCAACCCCTGAGCATTGGAGCCGATTGACCATAAACTGTGGGTTAAGGGCTCTTTCCTACTCAACCCTGCCAGGAAGCTTAGGAATTTGCACCCAGGAGCTCGTTGAGGCTGGCTGTTGGTTTCTACAGGCCAAAGGAGAAGAACCCACTGAGTCTCTGTTTCTTCCCACACATCCCAAGGGCCTTGATCTGAGGCCGATTGCTCTCTTTACATCAAGCAAGGCTATAGGTACCTGTAGCATAATTTTGGGAGAGTTTAGATCAAAACTATACTCCGAAAACTTGCTAGGGCTTAAGTAAGTGTTTAATATAGAAAAAGAATGAACAAATATCCCTATTGATAGGGATGTAAAAACTCTTATTCCCAGATGCATTGCTTTCAAAGGATTCTGATAAATAAACTGCATCCAAACACATTCAGTTTCTTTTCAAGTTCTGTCATTTCAGGACTTGGCAGCATCTCAGGTCATTATTAAAAATGACAATTATCTTTGAACAGAGAAGGCTGGCCACATCAACCGCCAGAACAAACTCACACACATAGTAAGGAATTGCATAGGGAAACTGTGGGATTTGGGTTATTATATCACTAATTGCTGGCAAAACATTTTTAACATTTGTTTTTTAAAATATTTAAAACTACCAGTCGCTATTTAGAAGTCTAATCTTTTATGGCCATGTCATTATTTTCATGCCAAATTTTATACACAGAGAATAACTAAGAGCATCTCTAAGAATATTTATAAAATGTGTTGAATGCAGTCTTTGTACAAAGTATGAGCATAAATAGAATGGTTCCATGTTTTCATAGGATTAGCAAAGTAACTGTTTTTGTTTTAGAAATTACATTTTGATAGTTTCTTATGTAACAGAGGCTTATTTTTATTTTTCATGGAAGAATTCCTAGGAACAATTCCTCTTTACATCTTTTAAACAGACTGACCTCAAGTATATAGAAACATGGGAGGAAAAGTTGTCATTTATTTTCAAATGCACAGTTACACCACATTGGAATTTTCCAGCATAAATATTTCCCCAAAGGCTTAATGAAAGAGTTGTAAAAATGTAGAAATGCCAGTTTAGAAAATTTTAATGCTGAACTGAATAAGCATTTCCTTAATCCAACCAATTCAGCAATCGATCTTCATTCAAGAGGAAAGCAATTTAAAGTAGTTCATCCTTTCCAGGCCCAAAGAGGAGAAGAAAAATGATAACTCTGTAGCAAAATAATATGTTCCTCTCAATTTGGATGTAAGCCCCATGTTTCCATTTCTTTCTTAGTATGCATTAGCACTACTTATTGAATATTCAATGTAATATGACTTCCAAAAAACTCTCAAAATCAGATTTGCAATTTGGAACTTCTATTTGCAGAAATGAATCAAGTTTATTTACAGCCAGTTGTATGTGAAATCTAATTATGTGGTTGTGTTTGAGAGAGAGAGAGAGAGAGGAAAGAGAATGTGCAAGGGCGATATTTGGTCTCAGGATTGCCTTTCATCCACAGAAAACCATGAAACATATCTGAATAGACATACAGATGGCCAACAGACATATAAAAAGTTGCTCAGCACCACTAATTATCAGAGAAATGCAAATCAAAACCACAACGAGATATTACCACACTTCTGTCAGAATGTCTACCGTCAATAAAGCAACAAACAACAAATTTTGGCAAGGATGTGGAGAAAAGGGGAGCCTCATGCACTGTTGGTGGGAATGCAGATTGGTGCAGCCACTATGAAAATATTATTCTGTATTAGTTTCAGATGTACAGCATAGTGATTAGAAATATAATACAGAATAATAAACTGTAATTGATATATAAAAAAACATAAAAAATCTGATACAATTGCTGAATCTTACATCCTGATAAGTGGAAAAATCCACTTGTTTACAAGTCCCCTCTGCAGGATTAACTTGCCAGGTGATATCTTCATTAAAACTGGTGGCTTAAGAAATAATGTTTAAAGGAAAACAGAGTGGCTTTGTCTACCTCTCTATTTATTTCCATCCCAAAGTTATACTTCTCCTTTCCCCAACTTTCTATATTCTCAATTTTTTTTCAAAAAAAAAATTGTTCTCAGTGTTATAGCTGGTAGAAATATACAGAGAGTATAGGTAAGTGAGTTTCATTCGGCTCTGCATTAACATATGTGTCTTCTGTCCAGAAACCCTGTGTTTAATAGTTACGTGTGACTTCTCCTAAACTCCTTCCAATATTACTGATATCCACAGTAATAGTATTAAGTCTGGTCACAAAGAGAACCACAAAAAATATTTTTTCTATTGACAAGCTATCACACTTTCCTAGCATTATATGAAATGCCAGGGCTGATAGACATTTGTTTTTAATTCATTGCCTTATTTTTTCCCTCTTGCAGCAAATGGTAAATCTCTTGTGATAAAACATATTAATAGAACATAGGAAACATGGTAGAAGTCACCATTGTCATGGTAACCTATATGTTTATGAGTCTCAGTTTACAAATGCATTTAGGAATATTAGTCACCCCCTGCAGTGCTTTGCAATCAGTCATGTTGGTGTTAAGGAAAGCAGAAGTGAGGATCAGTTTGATATCAGTTCTGATGCCCAGGGATTCAAGTCCCTTAAGCCATTAGAGGCAAGTGGCACCTTTTTGCACTCTGCTGTGCTGCCATGACTCAGCATCCTTCTCCTCAGTCCCTTCTCATGCAATGCAGAGACCTGCCACAGTGTGTGTGCATGTGTGTGCGTGTATGTGTGTGTACATGGTACATGTGCATGTGTGTGTACATGTGCTTTTGTGTGTGTGTGTGTGTGTGTGTGTGTGTGTGTGTGTGTGTGTTTTACAGATTGCTTTCAGCTGCTAGCTAGCTGCTAGCTACCTTTGGAGAATACTAAAAAGGAATTTATGCACCGGCACAGGTTTAGGTGAGTCTCTCTATACTTTTTCCCTTTTCAGTTTATGTTACTAGATAATTTATTGAGAAGAGGTCTCTAAGTAAGGTCTGTATAGCACCCAGTTGGAAGCATGCCACTAATCTCCTTTGGCATGATAAGATTATTCTGGTCTCTTTGGTTTTCCATCTTCCTTCTCTCTATTCCCCCTTTCCCTAAATCGATCCTCACTAAATAAAAGAACCAAGACATTTGGATGAATCAAAAATAGGTTTAACTTTAATAATTTACTATACAAATTCATAGCAAGCCTTTTAATGATGCCTAATTTTCTTAATGCTGTTAGTCCTCTGTAAGAAAAATGTTGATAATGCTACACATTATTATATTTGAGGGAGGAATGTGCTCCTGCAAGTAATTGCTTAATTACGTTAGTGGATCGTGTGCTGCCAACTTGATGTGCCTCTCCATCTGTTTTCTTTAATTTATTGAAGTGATGCCATTTGACAAAAGAGCAAATGAAAGTCTCATGAGATAGAAAGGAGATAGGTCAACAGACTCAAGGCTTTTGGGATGGATCATAGGGTTGTTCAGATACTTTAGTCCGCCCACTGAAGTGTAAAACCTTGACCTTCAATGTTGAACTCCTGTATTTAAATTCTGCCTCCTCTCATTTATAGATAAATAAACTCGGGAAAGCCTCGGTTTTACCAACTACAAAATGGTAATAATAATCAATTTAACTGACACAGATAAATAACTTTTTTCATGTGTCAAGTGTTTCTATAGGAACTGGATATACGAAGATAAATAAAAGCCTTAGTGATTGATAATTGCATTGCCTGTCTTCCTGATTAAGTTATTATGAATGTTAAAAGAGAACAAGATTATAAAACTCATTGAATTTTCCCCTGTTTTAGAAATGGTGACTCTTCCCTTGACCAAATTCTACTCAATTACTAGTATTCCTTCTTCTGTTGCATTTAAGGGTCTTTTTGCTTTGCAAAGTGTAAACCATTTATCATGCATGGCTTCCACCAACTGTGCTAATGGAATAAGATTAGAACTGGCTCTACTTGACGAACTCTGACAATCCCCACATGCATTTTTCACTCTCAGTGAGCTGCACACTGAGAATTATTCTCTGCCCATCTAAAACTGGTATCTTGACCGCTTGAGTTGGCTGGTGACGTCAGTGTTCCCTCTGTAAGGTAGGCTTGCTCTCTCAGCAGATGTAAAGTCTTTCCAAGTCATTGGTGGCCTAATGCTTAAGAATATATACTTTAGATTCAAACTACATTTTATTCAAATCCTACCAAGTATGAACTATAAATTTGGACAAGGTGTTTTATAGCTATAAGACCCAGTTAATATCTTTGTAAATTTGAGGTGTTAGTATCGGGTGCATTAGGTAGTGAAGGATAAAGGAAACAAGATGAATAAAGTGACTATTATAATGTTTGGTATATGATAAGTACTTCAAAATGGTAGCTTAAATAATATAGCTCAACCTATATTTTTACTATAATAAAGTTATAGCTATACATCTAAATTTCATCTCTTCATTCTCCAAGATATTTAGAATTGCTTTGCTGGAGTAATCATTTTAAAATTGTATTTCTGCCCTGTTTTTAAACTCAGGAATCAATGACTCCTAAAAAACTGCAGATGGTTTCAACCTTACTCTCAAATAAATAAATCAAATAGAATAAATTCATGGAGAAGTATAGAAGTGTCATGAAAAAGTTATTACATTGTTTGCAAAATTTTAAGTACATAAGAATAAATAAATGTTGGAAGGAGGGAATGTTGGTGGTGTGTTGGTAAATGGCTAAAAACTGGCTTTCAGTATAAAAAAATGAGAGAGAGAGAGAGAGAGAGAGAGAGAGAGAGAGAGAGAGAGAGAGAGAGAGAAGTGGAGACAGGGGGTAAGAGGAGGAGGAGGGAATGAGGGAGAAGCAAGCAAACAAACCTGATTTTATTACCTATTTTTATAGTATAAATACTCCCATCACAGCCTATTGCAAACTACTCACTCCATTCAGTTCACAAAATCCCTGAAAATGTTTAATTACGTTTTGCAAGCCAGCTTCAGCAATTTGTAACATACATCAGAATAATTAAAAACTTTTATCAGATTTTCAAACAGTATTTATGATGAAAGAATGGTTAAGAATGATTGGTTTTCAAAATGAAATCCAAACACCATTATTTCACATGTAAGGGTCTCTAAAATGTACCTCTATCTTATAAGATTATTTTGTTTTATTGCCTTTCTATTTTCTCTTGTGAAACCATATTAGATTTCTTTATCATTTTGCACAATTATAAATTAATTTAATTGCAATTTCTGTGAATACTCTACCATCTCTACTAGCCTAGGAGGTCCTCCTTGGAGAGGTTTCCTGTTTTCTTTTTAGTGTGTCTCCAATTATGCTGTAAAATAATTTCACAGCATTCACTGGCATTTTTATGGTTCTCAAGGCAAGGTTATTTTTACCACAGGGACAGTGAAGCTAGTCTTTGTTGGGGTGGCATTCTGATCTCCTAAAACAAGTTTTTCATATATGGCTTTCCTCTTTGTATTTTTTTCAGTGTCACTTCAGGAGTCAACTTAAAGAACCCTTTTCTTCCCACTCTTCTGCAATAAATAGGTCCTGCCTTTCTACTTCCTTTTCCAAGTCAGCCTTGGCATTTTTCTATTCTCTCTCCTGGCATATTTTTCTTGATTTCTTTTTCATCATATTAACTAGGTTATTTTTCTGTTCAACTTTATATACTGTCCCCATATTATATTGAAGCTCTATAAGTAAAGGATTTTTTGTCTTATTTATCTTATATCCAAAATAAAGAAAATAATTTTTAAATAAAAGAAAATAGACCCAATACATGTCCAAATTCATACAATTTATCATGGCTCAACTAAGCTTTGCTTGATGCATGAAGCCTTCTCTATCAATTTATACATGATAATCTTATTCCTCTTATCTCCGATAAGATTTATAATAATTATTTCCAGAATATGACTATTTCTGACCTTGTCTTTGGTTAACAACCTGTCATAACACTGTCATTTTTTTCTGGATTACTGCAATAGCCATTTATCTGATCACCTTGCTTCTTATTCCACCTCCCCACAATCCTCAATTTCTGGGTCAAATTTTAGGGGGTCAGTTTTTAATACAGAAAATATATTCATGTAGTTATTGTAGTATTTAAAATATCTTTTTTTTTTTTTAAAAAGGCGTTGATTTACATCAAAATGAAGACCAGAGGGAAGACTGAATTCTGGGTAGTGCACATAACTATTCCTATAACCTACCAACAATGACAGATTCAACTCATAATCTTGTCTACTTTAATTACTGCCTTTACATGATTTCCAGTGGAAGGAACAATTGATATTAAAATTAAGAGGATGAAAACCAAACATTCATTAGCTACTTCTTATGTGGTTTGCAGCTTGGTAAGCATGTGAGTGTATTTAACTCTATGTACCATTAATAAAATGTATAGCTATCATCCAAAAGTAAATATGGCTAACTTAAATTAAAATATCCCATGATGCCAATTTGCTTCTCTGTTGATGTGCATTCCCTGTTTTGGGAGGTTTTTTTGATCTGTGACATACTAGATTCTTGACTCTACCAAATATTCTTTACAAAAGATGAATAACAATCCACATCAAAGAATGGTTGCTTAGAAGAAAGATCAACAGAACTCTATAAATCAATGAATGCATAAATAAAATATAAGTGGTAAAAAAAGTGTATTAAAGTACCTTCCCCCAAAAAATTATGTTACCTTTTCCATCATTTACAGTACAAATGTGTATTTACTTCCTTGAGTTTTAAATCTCCTATAAGTTGCAAATAAGTATGCTAAGTCTTACTGTGATATTTGATCATTTGATTAACAAGTTAAGTTCATACTATTAATTTTTAAAGAAATTATTCTTTATAGATTTTTAGGCATTTTATAGATTGCTGTTTTAACTTTTCTGGAACATACTTTTAATAAACTAATTTTTAGAGTAGTTTTAGGTTTAAAGCAAAATTTAATAGAAAACACATAGGTATATATATATATATATATATATATATATATATATATATATATATATAATATACATATATATGTATGTATATACCTCCTGCCTTATCACTCATATCCTCCCATTATTAGTACAGCCCCTGAATGATACATCTGTTACAATTAACTTACATTGACATCATATAGGGAAATACAGCGAAGTTCGTTGATATTTAATATTTATCTGTGTTATGATTTTAAGCAGAGGATGAAAGAAAGAACATTATTTTCTGTAATAACTCACATCACATAGCTTGCACACAATTTATTCTTCATAAGAAGAAAACTTACTGAAAATCACCAGAGGCGCAAGGAAATGCTCAGATCTTGTTCAACTTTCCAACATAACATCTCTAGCATTTTTTTCCATAAAACTCCCTACTGGCAAATCATATAAAAAATGTAAACACATTTGATATAATGAAGTTACACACTGCAGTCATCTATGAAGGATTAGCTAATTACTCCTCTTTATCCTGCTTTATTTAAACTTAAGCCACAAAATTTAAAGCAGAGAATGAAACAAATTAGAAAAGAAGCTGCAATAAGAATGTTTGTTAATTGTATTGCATATTCAAGTTCAGGTAATTTCCCTTGAATCTTATATTTTTCTCACATCAACCCCATGAATTGAGCATAAATAAGTATTCAATTTCTTAACTCTAGATACATGACTCTACCAAATATTCTTCACAAAAGATGAATAACAATCCACCGGTGGAAAAAAAAAAAGTCCAGTGCCAAGAAATGACATCTCCAGGTTCCAAACCTTGTAAACAGCGTAGCCGGACCTAAACTCTAGGTCATTTATTCTGACTTGAACTTCTAGAACATGGGCAGGAATAATGGAGATTTATCTCAAAGAGTAAGAGCACTTCTTATTTAATATGGGCAACGTATCAAAGAAAGCAATAGAGGAGATGATGTGGAGGCCCAACGGAAAGAATTGTGGTGGCAAGGCTTCTAGTACTAGAGTTTAATGAAAGTATTACCATATTGTTGGCTAAGAGCATGTGAGGAAAAAGTCATAAGAGAGAGCAGTGGGCAAACAAGTGTTGGCCTGAGCTCAATTTTGCTGGGAACCTAAAACTGCTATAAAAACATGAAGTCTAAAAAACATGAGTGTTAAAAAAAGTGCTTTATCATAGTTAGAAGAATGACCCTTCTAGCTATTTCAACTGTGGTTAGATAGAAGTGAACCATTTTTTTTATTTTTTTTAATTTTTTAATATTTTTTATTGATTAAGATATTAAATATGTGTACCCTCTACCCCCCCCCCCCCGCTCATCCCCTCACCCCCCCGTTGTCCGTGTCCATTGGTTAGGCCTATATGCTTGCATATAAGTCCTTTGGTTGATCTTTCCCCCTTGCCCCCACCCTCCCCTACCTTCCCTCCAAGGCCCGACAGTCCAATCAATGCCTCTCCGTCTCTGGATCAGTCCTTGTTCATCAGTTTATGTTGTTCATTATATTCCACAAATGAGTGAGATCCTGTGGTATTTATCCGCTCTCCAGTTCCATCCATGCTGTGGCAAATGGTAAGAGTTCCTTTTTCTTCTTCCTCTTCTTAAAGAATACCTTTCAGCATTTCATATAATGCTGGTTTGGTGGTGATGAACTCCTTTAGCTTTTTCTATCCGTGAAGCTCTTTATCTGACCTTCCATTCTGAATGATAGCTTTGCTGGATAAAGTAATCTTGGTTGCAGGTTCTTGCTATTCATCTCTTTGAATATTTCTTGCCACTCTCTTCTGGCCTGCATGGTTTCTGTTGAGAAATCAGCTGACAGTCGAATGGGTACTCCCTTGTAGGTAACTGACTGTCTTTCTCTTGCTGCTTTTAAGATTCTCTCTTTATCTTTTGCTCTTGGCATTTTAATTATGATGTGTCTTGGTGTGGTCCTCTTTGGATTCCTTTTGTTTGGGGTTCTCTGCTCTTCCTGGACTTGTAAGTCCATTTCTTTCACCAGGTAGGGGAAGTTTTCTGTCATTATTTCTTCAAAAAGGTTTTCAATATCTTGCCCTCTCTCTCCTTCTGGTACCCCTATAATTCTGATGTTGGTACGCTTGAAGTTGTCCCAGAGGTTCCTTACACTATCTTCATATTTTTTGAATCTCTTTTCTTTTTTCTTTTTCGGTTGGGTATTTTTTGTTTCTTTGTATTTCAAATCTTTGACTTGATTCTTGGGATCCTATTGTCTGCTGTTGGATCTCTGTAAATTATTCTTTATTTCAGTCAGTGTATGCTTAATTTCTAGTTGGTCCTTTTTCATGTCCTCCATGGTCTCACTATACTCCTTGAGGGATTCATTAAATTTATCGGCGGTTTCCATAAAATTCTTGAAAAACCTTATAAACGTGGCCTTGAGCTCTATATCCAGTCGTTTGCTTTCCTCCGTTTCTGCCATTTGTGACCTTTTTCTTTGTCTCCGCATTTTGGCTCCTTCCCTGTGTTGATAGAGTGGCCCTGCGCGCCAGGTGTCCTGTAGGGCCCAGTGGCTCAGCCTCCCCAGTTACCTGGGGTAGACACTCTTGGTGCACTCTTGGTGCCTTGGTTGTTGTAGGATCACTGGGAGGAATTGACCTCCAGGCCAATTGGCTGTGGGAATCAGCTGTGTCTGAAGTGGGAGAATGGTCCCCCTCTGACCACTGGGTACAGTGGCTCCTGGATCTAAGGAGGTGCTAATTCAGCCCCTGCCTGAGGCCACACAGCAGGGGCCACGAAGAGGCTCAGCTGTGAAGCAATGCAAGCCGCTGCGGGGCCTTGGGCCTTCTCTTGGAAGTTCCGGGTCTGCCTGGCTGGGCTGTAGTTAGGTACATTCACATGCAAAAGCCTCTGCCACAGCCTGGGTGGGGCAGGGTCTCAGGGAGTCAAAGGGCGGTGAAAGCAGCTATGGTGATTCTCCGCACCCGGAGCCGCGCATCTCAGTGTCCCGGTAATGGCTGCAAGCACCTCTGAGGGAAAGCCGCCCTCAAGTTCGCCCGCTGCCGCCTGACAGACCAGCCTCTCCCCGTATGAGCCCTGGGTCCCCAGAGACCCGCTGGAACCGGAGTTCAGAGCAGTCGGGAGCTTGTGATTCAAAAAGACAGCTGCGTCCTCAGGCGCCACCCCCTTTCCGCGCGCGCGAGCCACCGCCGTACCTCTGCACTTCACCTCTGCAGCTCCTCTGGCTCTCAGCGTGCCCCTCTTTTCTTCTAGTTGTAGAAATTACAGTCAGCCAGCCTTCCTGTTGTTCTGGACGATGTTTGCTCTGACCCTTGCGGCATTCTTCAATTGTTGTGTGAGGCGACAATTTCCTGGTGTTTATCTATGCCGCCATCTTAGTTTCTCCCCCATTTTATATTTCTAATTGGACAAATGGGCAGACATTACAGGTAAGGAATTTTGAGGTGAACACAAGGATGCTAGATTTAACTCCAAAAATGGTGAATTTCCCAATCCTGAGTGTGTCTAGAGGTACAACTCTGAAAAATTAATTCTTGTAATGTGTGAGATGTAGGAATATGAAGCTGTATCTATACTCCATAATTCTAGCTTATTAGCTCTGATTACCATGGATACTTTTGGTGGAAAAATTGGGCCAATTCAAGGATTAAACAAAAAGCAGGCTAAGGTAAATTATTTTTAAACCTTTGTCTCCTGTGGGTGCAGCCACATGGCTCTGCCCCACCCCCCGCTTCCCTATGGTTATGAATTGGCATAAATGACATCAAGTGTTGAAAAGTGTGGAGCAGTTTCTGGCACACATTTTGCTTTGTTTTGTTTTACTTTTTTTAGGTTCTGTTTCCTCACTCTACTAGCTATAGATTTTTAATTACATTCACAGAAATGTTGCAGTGGAAAACGGTGGGTAGGTCCTATGTCTCATTCACCAGAACAAACTTGTTTTTATCTGGATTTCAATAAGTAATTACTATTGTCTTAGAATTCTCACCATTGCACATCATTAGGCAGTTTCTGGGGGTTTGATTCAAATTTATAATTCTGTGGGTCAAATTTGACTTACTACTTACTAGCTTATGGTAGGTGGCGGGGGAGGAGGGGTTTAGATTAGATTGGACCATAATATTTCTTCCAGTTCCTCTCCAAACTCCTCAGAGCCTGATTTTTCTGTTGGATAATCTGATTCTTTCTTATCATTTTGGTATGCAGAATCTTCAAGGAACTACTCAATCCTAATATTTACTGGGAGGTATAGCCTGCTTGGTCTTGCCAAGTCTACGCAAAATTCTTATCCCTATAAAGAGGGCTGGAGAGAGAAGAGCACTAGGGTTCAGCATGAAGAAGGGAAAAGTTAGCATTTCCAGCTTCATTTTGCTTCTTCTGTCCGTAAGATTACCTCTCCAGATTAACATTGGAACATTTTCTACTCATTTGCAAACATACCTTTTTGCATAGAAAAAAGTAAAGAAGGGAAAATAGAAGCTTGCTGGCATGTGGCTTATCAGCTCCTCTCTGAGGTTCTAATATAGCCAGCTGGAACCCAGGACAGTGTGCATTCCATTCCTGAACCATCTGCGGTTTGAGCTGCAACAGCTCTTGGCTGGCGATGGAGTGGGGAAAGGATACACTAAAATGGCTCAATGTGAAACCAAAAGACTTGGCAACAATACTTAACGACTTTCTTTTGTATATATATATATATATATATATATATATATATATATATATATATATATATATATATATATTTGATTTTATTTATTTCAGAGAGAGAAAGAGAGAAGGGGAAAGAAATGGGAACATCAATAATGAGAGAGAATCATTCATTGGCTGTCTCCTGCATGCTCCCTACTGGGGATTGAGCCTGCAACCCGGGCATGTGCCCTAACCTGGAATTGAACCGTGACCTCCTAGTTCAGTGATGGCGAACCTTTTGAGCTCAGCGTGTCAGCATTTTGAAAAACCCTAACTAAACTCTGGTGCCATGTCACATATAGAAATTTTTTGGTATTTGCAACAATAGTAAAACAAAGATTTATTCTTTTGATATTTAGTTTATATATTAAAATGCAATTTAACAAAGAAAAATCAACCAAAAAAATGAGTTCTCGTGTCACCTCTGACACGCGTGTCATAGGTTCGCCATCACTGTCCTAGTTCATAGGTCGATGCTCAACCACTGAGCCATGCCAGCTGGGCTACTTGTATTTTTTAACTTCTTCATTTATCCCTGATCACCTTTAGATTTTGAAATATAAAAGGATTAGAAAATGATTGTATTTATGCATATCTTAGCATATTTGAAGCATAAAACAAGGCAAAAAATATCAGCTCTTTAAATGTCTGCATAGCTAATTTTCACAAAGTGTGTGCCTTCCAAGGGCAAGAATCACTTCTAACTCCCTCTTTGGCCTACCTTTTTCCAATGGGTAATCATTGAGATCATTCAGTGAATGAATGTATAATATAATGTAACAAAGTCCCATAGGATATACTAAACAAGTTCTGATTCTTCTAATTTGCCTGGTAATCTTTGATACATTAAAATTCTTTAAATTGATACATTTAATTTCTTCTACATGTCTCTCTGACTTACACATTATTATGCTTAGAACAACTCTGAAAATAGTAATTGTGGGATAAACAGTCACATCAACACTCCAGTCTTGAAATTCATGTAACACATGAATTCTAACATAGAAAGTTTAACTTAGCAAGATGAAAACATTGAGCAGCCCAGTATACTTTCATTATCTTCCTTCTGCCCAGCCTAATAAAATGTTAACACCAATGCCTAGATCACATAGTTATCTCATAGTATTAATTGAAATATATACAGGAAACATTTACAAAATGTTTGAAAAATATCAATCACTTGACTGGTATAATCATGGCTACTGCTATTCCTAGTAACATGTAATATATTAGTTCAGAATGCAAATTCTGAAGTCAGACTTCCATACTTAAAAGGGGAACACCACCACTTACTAGCTGGTTACATTGACAAGTGAGAACATTCTCTCATTGCTTCTTTTTTCTCATCTCAGGGAAGCATCTTCAAATTAATTCCTAAATACATTAAAGTTTGTACATCCTTCCTCTTAAAGAAAAAAAATATATTTTCAATTAATTTTTTAAAATAATCCTACTTTCTGCCCTAGCCGGTTTGGCTCAGTGGATAGAGCATCAGCCTATGGACTGAAGGGTCCCGGGTCTGATTCTGGTCAAGGGCATGTACCTTGGTTGTGGGCACATCCCTGATAAAGAGTGTGCAGGAGGCAGCTGATTGATGTTTTTCTCTCATCGATGCTTCTAACTGTCTATCCCTCTCCCTTCCTCTCTGTAAAAAATCGATAAAATATATTTAAAAAAATAAAATAATCCTACTTTCTGATCTCTTGATAAAATAATTTTCTTAGAATTTTACCTGGTTGGACAATAGGGTTAGTAACACACTGATTTCAAAGTTTTAGCTATGAAGATACACTTAATTAACAGCCAGTCAAAAATAAATATTAAATTCTGAATAGTCAGCAATTAAAATAGCTGATACCAAATAATAAGAAAAAGAATCTGGTTGTATTGTGGCCAGCAACAATTGACATAACCACTTGAATATGTTTTGCTTATGAGGAAGAAAGGTCTTAGGTTCTTTAAATAATAATCATAAATACTTTTCCTTAGGTTAGTTGATTTTATTATAAACTGATTATAAATCGTTTACCTTTGAAGCAAATGTAGCAAGAAATCTCCTGCCTTGAGGGAAACATAATTCCTTTCAATTGGTATAGAATTTTGAGGTATTTGTTTTAATAATGCAGACCAGCTAAGTTGCATTGGTATTTTCCTTAAAAAATTCACATTTATTATTTCATAGTTTCTATTGGTCAGAAATCTGATGAAGGTAGATGGGGCCTTTGCTTCAGGGTTTCTCACAGACGACAGTCCCAGGCTGTGGTCAGATCAAGGCTCTATGTGGGAAAGGTTAGTTTCCATGATTATAGGAGATTCAGGTCTTCATGGGCTACTGGACCAAAGACCTGAGTTTCTCACTGATGGTTTGCAGTGACATGGGCCTCCTCAACATGTTAGGTTATTTCATCTGAGCAGAGGGGCAAGCAATAGGGCGAGCATGAGTGGTTAACAAGAGAAAAACAAACAAACAAACAAACAAACATCTGAATAGATTAATCTTGTACATGACATCCCATCATGTTCATTACACTCTTTTGTTAGAAGTGAAAAGGTCAAGCACACAATTAAGGGTGTGAGTAGTACTCGTGAGTATCATTGTAAACTTTTTTCAGAAGCTGCCCATCACATCCACGGCTTATAGATGAAGGGACTGGGATCTCATTTGGGTAACTACTTGTCCTGTATCACTTAAGTGGCTGCGTGAGGGTGGGAATCCATATCCTTAACTCTTACACTGCACTCCTCTACACTTCCATACTAAGCAGCAGCCGAGAGTGAAGGCTACACCAAGTGTACCTCCCAAAGATGGGTGATAGCAGGATTCTAGGAAGATGGTCCAAGAGGAATCGCCAGCAACCTGTCTCTGCACCAGACAACAAGTGCACTGACAGCATTTGTCTGATGTAACCATTCTGTAACTCTGGAGTCTCCTCAAGGCTTGCAACCTCCACGGGAAGGCTTGGCTAGTCAAGCACAGTTGGTTTCAGTCAAATTCATCTCTTAGCACTGTAGCAGCTAACCATCCCCCACTCCCAGGCCCTGGCAGGCAGTCACGCGAGCATTACAAAAGTGGCTTACACTGAGCTTATTGGAGTCAAGGAACACAAAAACTACCTTGCCCTCCAAACAGTGAAGATCTGTGCTATTATTGCTTTAATCTCAGAGGTACCGAAGATGCAGGCGGGCACTGTTGTTGTATCTCTCCCATTGGTTGCAAGCCCCTCCTCCTCCTGCTGAAGTGACTTCCAGGGGATTTCAGGGTCTGCTGTCACTTTTTTTCCTCCCCCTTCATTTTCTTTTCTTACCCTTCTTGGGAGCCATACGTTAAACACTAGGGCATTTCAATAGCAATTACAGGGTGGACCATAAGTGGCTTTACCATTTAAACATTGAATATATTTTTGTTTGTTATTAATTTTTTCATTTTTTAACAATATAAAATATAGAAAATCGGCATTTTTAAACTCTGTATGAAAAATGACCTCAATGTAAAGGCTCTCCATTTTCCTCTTTACAAGCACTGGCTCTTTCTACAACATTTTCAGGACGGCTCTTACCATGTCTGGCTCCAGCGCTTAATTGCGTCCCATATGTGGTCCTTAAGCTGCTGGATGACCTAGGCTTTAATTCATGCACCTACTGCGCCTTGTATGGGTACACATGTACATTTGTTTGCATGCGCTACAGTGAAGTCCCTGAAGTTCCAAGGTTGCCAGAACGCCTTCGAATGGACAGCCCTGGTTCTTCTGGAATGCTCTGCTGCAAAAAATATAATTGAAAACCTGATAAGGATAGAATTGAACCTGTAGAAGGCATTGATTAATATGGACATCTTAATATTAGGTCTTTAATATCATGAACATGGCGTATGTTTTTATTTATTTATGTTTTTAATATATTTTTTATTGATTTTCAGAGAGGAGGGGAAAGGGAGAGAGAGATAGAAGTATCAACAATGAGAGAGAACCATTGATCAGCTGCCTCCTGCATGCCCCACATTGGGGATAGAGCCACAACCCGGGCATGTGCTCCTACCGGGAATTGAACCATGACCTTCTGGTTAATAGGTTGATGCTCAACCACTGAGCCGTGCCGGCAGAGCTATTTATGTTTTCTTTAATACTAAAACATGTTAAAGCCAGAGTCTTTATTATCCTATTTGCATTTCAGTTCAAATTAGACATAGGCACCCCTCTGGGTACATGCAAATTATATATATATATATTGATTTCAGAGAGGAAGGAAGAGGGAGAGAGAGATAGAAACATCAATGATGAGAGAGAATCATGGATTGGCGGCCTCCTGCACGGCCCCCACTGGGGATCGAGCCTGCAACCCGGGCACATGCCCTTGACCGGAATGGAACCTGGGACCCTTCAGTCCACAGGCCTACGCTCTATCCACCTAGCCAAACCGGGTAGGACCATGCAAATTCTTAATAAAGTTCAGCTTGGTGATTAAAGTAAGGTGGAGTCTTAGTTTCGACTTACACCACCCATACACCTCAACTTCATAACCATTTGTAGTTGTTTGAACTTCTACATGTTAGAACAGAAGATAATCTCTGTTTCTACAGTATGCTGGTCACAGAACCAAGCTTTCCAATCAACATTTATGCGCTGACTTTGAAGTTGGTGTATCAATGAAGACACTCTGATTATGAAAAGAAAAATAATTGAGCACCAAGAGTTGAAGACTGAGAAAACCGACACTCTTTCTTTTAAGAGGTTCATAGGTGTCTATATAAATTTTATCACAACTCTTCCAAAACTTCAGACTTTAAAATGAAAAGCGTTATGTAACAGAGTAGACATTTTCAACAGTCCTTTTTATACAACCATAACTGCAGAGAGGAAATATCAATGACAAGCAGTTTGGCCATCCTTAAAACCCAGGAAGCAAGAGTCATGAGTCAAAGAGAAGCAATCACGGTCTCAGCACTGTCTGGATGAAGACAGTCTTAGACAGCAATCTTAGAATATTCATGTAACACCAGGAAGTCAGCTCTAAGGGGGAGATGGATTCCTAGGCTGATTTTGCCTGATGCCATAAACTATTAATTCTGATCTTTCTTATCTTCGTTCCACACCTGCCAAATATAATGTAGTTTACTGGGTCTTGCTGCAAACAGTGGCAGCTATGGTCAATTTAATTTGTTATTGGTGACAGATTTATTTAAAATTACATATTTCAAAATATACATTTTAGTTTCTACATGGTCCCTTGGGCTTATTGGGGGAAAAATTCACTTGTTGTGCAGATAAAATCAAATCACTGTAGGCATCAAATCACTGACAGCCCACATTATTTTTCTTATAGAAATGACTAAGAAAAAGGATATCAGATGACATTTATCATTCTACTGAGCACAGGAATATTCCCTCTGTATGGTCATTCCACCACAGATGGTTCTCTTTTGCCACATGATCTATGTCGCTGCATCTATTAAACATCTCCCCTGTGCCCATCATCAACATCACATCAGATCTCCTATTTGGAAAGAATTTTGCTGATGACAAAACACTGTTCACACATACTGTCTCATTTAATTCTCACTGTACAATTAATATCATAATTAGTATTCTACAGAGGCAACCATTTAAACTGAGTGGATAAATGACTTTCTTGGGTTTAACAAGCCTAAAAATGCTGAGACCTGGATTATAAGAGTTCAACAGTTACTGTGAGAAAGACTCTAGAGCAGCCGTGGGCAAACTACGGCCCGCGGGCCAGATCCGGCCCGATGGAAATGAATAAAACTAAAAAAAAAAAAAAAAAGACCATACCCTTTTATGTAATGATGTTTACTTTGAATTTATATTAGTTCACACAAACACTCCATCCATGCTTTTGTTCCGGCCCTCCGGTCCAGTTTAAGAACCCATTGTGGCCCTCGAGTCAAAAAGTTTGCCCACCCCTGCTCTAGAGTCTAAAACCAGCTCATTGCTAAATGATTATGTATAGAATCATGTCTTTACTCACCCCTTTTATTTATAGCCAGAGAGAAAGGCCAAATATTAGAGAAGGTTTCTATTCAACTTCCAAATGAAATCAGTTTGCTTAGAGCATTATAAGACCAAATAAACATTTAAATTTTTATTTGTGTCTCCCTTCAGTAACCAAATGTTTACTCACTCTGAAACTCTTATTGACTCATCTAAAAAGAGAATGAGCTGTAGACTATTTCTTTCAATGCTGACTAATTATTTAAGCTTGGAAGAAAAATGAAGAATACCATTAGCTATTTTTCATAAAATTAAACAATTTTAGAAACATATACAGCAAATTAGAAATGAAGCTGTGTACTCCTGACAATGGAGGGCTGAAGGTCTTAAATGCCATGGGTTTAAATCAATATTATGGATATATTAATAGTATTTATGGAGAGTCAAGAAAAATTGGCATTTAGTTTTTATGTAAAAGAAAAAGGTAAAATTATATAATAATAATCACTACCAAAATACATGTCTTGTCCCTCATTCTATGTAATAATATTACAAATGTATTATTCACTGTCTTGTTATTTGAAGTATTATTTTTGTTTATGGAAACTCCAGTAATTGCCAAGAGTGTCTACTATCTATCCAATGCTTCTCTTTACTTCTTTTTACATTTGCATTATATTATTTGCTTATTCATTTATATGTGCTTGTTCTATCAAAGTTAATTCTTCTCAGACATTGCTAAAACTTAGCAAATGCAAGCATTAAAGAAGATTAGACATTTCTGCTCTAATTTAGACTACACTGTAGATTTGATATGGCAGATCAAAAAAATATTTAAGATATTAAGGAATAGCTCCGGTTGTGCATAAACACCTTATATTAACCTTTTCTTGGTAAAGTTCCTAAAAGAAACCATAAATGATTATATTGGCAGTAAATTAACAAAAATAATTCTGCTTTAAAAACAGAAATTACTTTTTCAAGACCTGTCATGTAATGATATATATATATATATATATATATATATATATATATATATATATATTTGCCTTTTGTGTCAAGTATTTTTATTTATCATGTCTTCAAGGTTTATCTATGTTGTAGCATATTTCTACACTTCATTTCTTTTTTTAAAATCTTTAAATTCTTTATTAGTTAAGGAATTACATATATTTTATTAAATGCCTAAAGTGATTGGAAACTCTCAGCTGTATATAGATAAAGAGGTAAAAATAGGTATGGACATTTTTTAATTAGAGCAAATGCTTACTTGTTGCTCATGTCTAATTGAATGCAGCTCACTTTGGTATTTTTTCCAAGCAGTAAATCAGGGAGCAAGCAGCTTCGTCAGAACACAATGCTTCAATCTGTGTAGGCTGGGAATGCGAGTTTATGGAAAGCCTAAAGTACATTCTTCACAGCACTGTACAAGGGGTATATTACTTGTGCTGCGTTCTACTGGCAGGCACCAGGGGTCAACTGATCTTCCTGATTCCAAGAGCTGCATACTGGGGATCATGAAGATATTTGCAAAGTGCCAGTGGTCTCTCCCAACTGTCCATTCTTCTGGTAACCAAATTTATATATAAATTTTACTTCCCATGTTATGTAAAAATAATATTTTTAAGACATGCTTCTCAAATCACTCTACTTATATATGTTAGTCCTCATGTCTGCCTCTCTCAACCTACTTGCCGGCTACATTGAGGCTATTAGGAAAAAAACTGGAAAGCTATGCACTGAAGCTAATTATTATTATTATTTTTTTTAGTTAATCCTCACCCAGGGATATTTTTCCATTGATCTTTTAGAGCGTGTGGAAGAGAGAGAGAGAGAGAGAGAGAGAGAGAGAGAGAGAGAGAGAGAGAGAGAGAGAAAGAGAAACACCCATGTGAGAGAAACACATCAATTGGTTGCCTCCTGCATGAGCCCCGGGAGGTGCCTTCAACCACAGTATATGCCCTTAACCAAAATTGAACCCAGGGCCCTTTAGTCTGCAGGCTAACGCTCTATCCAATGAGCAAAACTGGCTAGGCCTAATCTTTTTTGAGTGATTTTACCGAACTTATATTTTTTGGAAACCTTTTGTTCACATATAATTTCAAATTTACTCTTTCTTTGGGGGTGGGGGGGGGGGTGGGGGGTATAGTCTCAGGAAGTCCTGCTTATCCTTATCCAGATCCACCAATTGTTTCAGTCTTGCACTATTCTTTTTTTAAAAATATATTTTGTTGATTTTCCACAGAGAGGAAGGGAGAGGGATAGAGAATTAGAAACATCGATGAGTGAGAAACATCGATCAGCTGCCTCCTGCACAGCCCCCACTGGGGATGTGCCTGCAGCCAAGGTACATGCCCTTGACCGGAATCGAGCCCCTTCAGTCCGCAGGCCGATGCTCTATCCACTGAGCCAAACCGGTTAGGGCAGTCTTGCACTATTCTATCCCTCTTCTATTTATCTATATTTACAGGCTTCTTTTTTACATCTTTGAAAATAAGTTGGATACTTTCTTTAGCTTTACTATCAAATACTCCCATGTGTATTTTTTAAATAAATATGCATTTTCTCCAAATAGCTTCTGTACAATAATAATCATGAAATCAGGATACTTAACGTAGGTGCAATATTATTATCTAATTCACAGGAATCCCTTCTAAAATATTCCTAACATTTCTATTTACAGTGATGGAGAACACAACTCTACCAGAATTCAAGGAAACCCTCATGAATATTTGATGAAAAGTTGAGAATTTTGGAATTGGGGAGTAAAACAATAATGATTTTTGAAAATTAGTATTTATTTGATTATATAAGTACATACACAGTGATAGATAAAATACTCTCAATATATTTTAATAAGAAAATTTAAAAATAAATCTTTGTTTTGATATAAATCTTTATGTATTCACAGTCACATATTTCTTAATATGAATATAATGCACTATGAATTTTTATTTTACATATAATTTATTCATAAAATAGTTAAGTATTTGATGAAAACAATGTTATAATGGCTGCAATTTTACAACATCTAACAAAATATTTAACCTGTGTCACTCTATTAAAAGTTTTATTTTTCAAAATTTTTAAGATAAGAAATAATATCAAAATGAATACGTTTCAATATAAACCTTTTTATCTATTGGTGTTTCCTTAGGGTAAATTATTAGAAATTTCAGATTAAAGGTATAACTACTTTTTAAAGACTTACAGTATGTATTGTGAAATTGCTATGCAGAAATATAACCCTTGGCATGCCCACTATTAATATTAATTTTAATTATTTTCAATTGTAAGAGTGTGATTGAAGGAAGCTAACACCTTTTTTTTATTTAGAAAGAAAAAAAATAAAACAAAAGTTTTGGTGTGAAAAACACTAAATGTCTAGAAAATGAATATTATATGAAATCTTGATCCCAAAGAACTCAATAATTTCTGAACAGGGTATGTGTGATTTTCTCATATAACCTAGTTTGTGCCATTTTTTTATTATAACATCTTTAAATCTGCAAAAAAGGTGATGACATAACACATATGTGTAGCTACCACATTTATTAATCTATTACTAATATTTTGTCATATATACAGCAGATTTTATAAATATGTGAATTATTAATTTGAAGCCTTCTTGAAGCATAACCCTCACTTTCTCACTAAAAGTTATCATTCTGGTCTTTATCTTGCCCATGGGTATTTTGTACATCTTAATGTGATAATATCAAGTTCAAATATAGGTTACTTTTCATATTTTAAATTTTAACAAAATAAAATTTGTTATTTTGTAGATATAAGATTCACTAGAATTATTGAGGCATAATTTTGACACATGCTACTCAATTTAACTTCTTTATAGAATTCAGTTGTTTAATTATGAAATAACTTATTCTGTTTACCTATGTGAACCTTTAAATATCTCCACCCCTATTTTGCTTGAGTTGTTTGTTATATTTCCCTTTTGTGCTACTAGTGTGGCAATAAGTGCATTTGCAAGAGTTTACCTAGAAGTGGAAAGACTTAGTTGAACATTGCATGTTGTTGTTGTTGTTATTTAACTTTATTAGATGCTACCTACTACTCTCCAAAGTTATTGTAACTATTTACATTTCAGAAGCAGTTTCAAGAGTAATTATCTATATATTGTATTGCCAGGGCTTTACAATCTCAGGTTCCTAAAGTGGTACCTTCTTGCTGTTTAATTGCTTTTCCCTTGTTAAAGGTAATGTGGGGCTTCATGTCTGTGTGTGTCTATGTATTTTTTGATCACTCACTTTATCTCTTCTATGCTTATATTGCCTATAATATATCTTGCCTATGTTTTTATTTCTGTTGCAAAGTTTGTCTCCTTCTTGTTAAAATTTAGAAGGTCTTGGTAAATTTTGAAACCTAACCCTTTATTATGTATATCTCTGGTAATGTTGCCTGTCGTACTTATTCATCTGCTATGGTGTGTGTTTTTTGAAACAAAATTTTGCATTTTAAGGTTGTCGTATTTATGCCTATTTTATTATTGGCATTTTTATTCGTTGTAAGAAATTCTTTCCAACACTAGAGATTTGTTTATAGAATATGCTTTCTTCCTCTCTTATATGCAAAGATAACTTTGTCAACATGTTTCTGGACTATTAAACCTTCCCACTATTGATTCAAATATAATATATTTTTCTAATTAGTAGATAAGAAGAACTTCATTAGTAGAACATAATAAGCTTTAGCAGACGGTAGGATCATTTCCTCTATCCTGCCCCTTTTTGAAATGATCCTGACTGTTCTTGGCCCTTTTTATCTTCTTTAATAGCTTAGAGTTTACTAGAAAAATCTATAGTGATACACTGGTTTTATATATTTTGTTTGCATTGAAATTTGAGATACATTTGAAGAGAATTGAGCTCTCCTGTTTTGGGCTAGTTTTTGATATTTTATCACTATTAGTTTTCCTTTGTTTATATTACATATCTCTTTCATTAAAAAAAGGCTCACCAAATTCCAATCTTCCACAAGATTATATAACATTCTATTATTAGTAGCGGAACAGTCTGCGTTATTACTCAGTTAACTTCTGTGTCCTAGGGTGTTGTGGAAGATTTTTATGATACTTGAGCAAAGAAAACGATTTCCCAGCATGCAACAGTCCTCAGGCTTCCCTTTTGTTATCTCTCAAGAAC
Organism: Myotis daubentonii; assembly: GCF_963259705.1. Taxonomy (NCBI): domain Eukaryota; kingdom Metazoa; phylum Chordata; class Mammalia; order Chiroptera; family Vespertilionidae; genus Myotis; species Myotis daubentonii. The sequence goes on along the minus strand of NC_081851.1, from coordinate 28,472,216 downwards.
CAAAAGACAATTCCCCGGCAGGACACAACACCCATACTCCACTCAGTCTTGAAAAGGCCTACAATTTGGCCCTTTAAGCACTTGACTTAGGGTCACTCAGGAATTTGGTCCAAACTCAAACACCTTGAAATGGAAGGAAACCTCTTGTAGCTTAAGATCAACATATCTTTTTCCACACCCACTGGCCTTTCCACACTAATCCCTCCCGCTCCAGGGACCACAGAGCTGCTGGTGAATAAGATGACCCACAACTAAGGGAACCCCTCCCTGACCCCAAAGGGGTCTTTTCATGAATCTTTAAGGTACTTCAAAGGCCACATTTGAATGCTTCTGTAATCCTCCTGGGTTTTAATATAACATTCTCAAATACACCAGGGAGAGTTCATTATCAAGACCTCCAGAGGCAAGGAGAAGGACAAGAATGCAAAGTATAAATGTACTCCAGTTTCAGAAATGTCCATTCCCTCTTGGAAATGTCTCTGTTTTTTTTTTTTAATTTAATTTAATTTAATTACATCTTGCCTTGTTGGCATAGTGTGTTATGTACCCCCCACTTTGAGCATCGGATGATTTCCAACTAGATAAATAAACTCCCCACAGTTGTCATCACAGTATTGCCTGAATCCTCTTACAAGTTCAAAATAAAATATCAATGGAATGCAAGTAAACAAAGATGAATGTAAAGTATGTAAACTAACTATTTATAATTTTCTGGCCCTCTAGCAACTTCAGTGCAAAATTATGGCTAATTTGTCTACAAATGTCAGGTGGTCATAATAATCTGGCCACTCAGTGTATATGTAATGATTGTATGTATAATCTCACTTAAAACAATGACACTAATTTTTTTTTCTGCTTTTCCCAAAGATTACAAAATACACACAGACATACAAACATAATGAAGAGCTACAGTTATATAATTTGCTGTAAGTAGAAAGTGGCAGAATTAAAGTTTAAATAGAATTACAACTTCACAAGAATCTGACTCTAGATTCTGGGTTCTGGTCTTTAAACCGTGATATTTGATTAATTGTGGATTGTATGTTTTACTTTGTAAATTTTAAGAGAAAAACATAAGTCAAATGAAATCAAATGAATAAAGATAACTTGAGTACTTATTGTATATCTTCCAATCTTCAATTCCATTTTTACCTGGTGTTAGTTGAGTATGGTTTAAATTGTATTCTGTATTTTCCAGCCCATTATAGTTGATGCTTTGTATTTTGCCTTCGTTTGTTTTAGTAATAAATTTCCATTTCTTATTAAATAGGCTATAGCATCAAGTGTTTTCATTTATGTCCTTTTGTTTTATTTCATATAGGCACTCAGTATCTCAAGCTGTCATTTCTCTGTGAAAACTTTCAGCTGATTTCTTTCTTTATCTGTTCTTCACAAAGAAAGAGGTATAATTACTTCTGTTCTAATTTTCAATAATAGTTTGGCTCAAAGTGCAAAAGCAAGTTCAAAGATCTCCTTTCTTTGAAGACTTTGTTAAAATAACAGAGAACCTGAATTTTCTTCAATCACACTACTTGCTGTCTATTGCCCCATTATTCCAGGAGATTCTTGCTCAGGAAAATTACTTAAACTCTATTACATAAATTTCCTGAAAACTCATCAAGTCTTTATTTATTTTTGTAATTTAATTTTTATTTTGTAATTTAAATATAGTTGGTATAAAATATTAAATTAGTTTCATGTGTAGAATATAATAATTCAACATTTATATACTTTACCATGAGATTACCACACTAAGTCTAGTACCACACCATGCAAATTTATCACAGTAATATTGACTATTTTCCCCTTTCCCTTTTTAAACATCCCACAACCCCACTGCCCTCTGGCAATCATAGTTTTGTTCTCTGTTTCTAAGGTCTGTTTTTGTTATATTTGTCCATTTGTTTTGTTTTTTAGATTCTTCATGTAAGTGAATTCATATGTTTGTCTTTCTATGTCTGACTTATTTCACTCAGCATAATACCCCCCATGCCCATCCTTATTGTTGCAAATGGCAAGATTTCATTATTTTTTAGTGCTGAATTGTATTCCATTATATGAATATGCCACTTCTTCTTCTTCTTTTTTAATCTATTTACCATTGATGAATACCTAGTTTCCTTCCATATCTTGGCTACTATAAATAAGGCTGCATTGAACATAAGGGTGCACACATCATACTCAGTGGGAAAAGCTGAACACTTTTCCTTTAATATCAGGAACAAGATAAAGAAGCCCACTCTCACCACTCTTATTTCATATAAAATTGCAAGTCCTAGCCACAGCAATCAGACAAGGAAAAGAAATAAAAGGCATCCAAATTGGAAAGAAAGAAGGAAAACTCGCCAAAGCTGGTTTGGCTCAGCGGATAGAGCGTCGGCCTGCGGACTGAAGGGTCCCAGGTTCGATTCCGGTCAAGGGCATGTACCTGGGTTGCGGGCACTTCCCCAGTAGGGGGTGTGCAGGAGGCAGCTGATCGATGTTTCTCTCTCATCGATGTTTCTAGCTCTCTATCTCTCTCCCTTCCTCTCTGTAAAAAATCAATAAAATATATTTTTAAAAAAAAGAAGGAAAACTGTCATTATTTGTAGATAACATGATACTATATAGAAATAACTCTAAAAAATGCACCAAAAATGATAGATTAACATATGAATTCAGCAAAGTAGCAGGATGTACTACATATTTCACGTTTTTACATACTAATAATAAATAATCAAAAGAAATTTTAAAAATCCAATTTATAATTGTATCAAAAATAATAAAATGCCTAGGAATAAATTTAACCAAGGAGGTAAAAGGCCTGTACTCTCAACACTATAAGGCATTCAAGAAATAAACTGAAAAAGATACAAATATGGCAGCTGGCCATTACTTTTTAATCAAATAAGTGCCCTTCACTGTTATTAAAACTCAAGAGATAGTGGTGAGTATCCCCGCCCGTCACACGGGAGACTGGGGTTCAATTCCCCGACAGGGAGCGAAAAAAAAAAAAGAAAAGAAAAAGAAAAACTCAAGAGAAAACCCATAATATAGTAAGAAGCTCTGTACTTTCCTTGAAATAACAAAAGTAAAATTTGGCTTTGGAAAAAAAAAGAAAAAGATACAAATAAATGGAAAAATATACTGTGCTCTAGACTGGAAGGATTATCATTAAATAACCATACTACCCAAAGCAATCTACAGATTCAGTGCAATCCCTGTCCAAATATCAATGCCATTCTTTTCAAAACTAGAACAAATAATTCTAAAATTTATATGGAATCAAAAAGGATCACAAATAGAAAAAAAAAAAAAAAATCTTGGGAAAGAGTAACTAACTTGGAAATATCAGTCTCCTTGATTTCAAACAGCTCTACAAAGCAAATCATCAAGTCTTAATAGAATCAACAGACATCCCAATACCATTTATCCATTGACCTCAGAAGTTTTCCTCCAAAGTTATAAACTATCATATTATGATTAGGGGTCCAGTGCACGAATTCACGCACCTTGAAAGGAACTGTGGGCCGTGAAGCTGCAGTGGGCACTTAAGCTATATTTTTAAATCCCAATGAGTTTGACCTTATCATTTCGCATTGGAAATACTACCAAAGTTTTGCCAAGATAGTGCCCCCCCTTAATGAGGTAAGTGATAAATTAAGCTTTGCTTACTACATGCAGTACTAGCAATGCCTGGAAAACAAACATTCCCATCAATTTTTGAGTAGTCTTCAATTCTCAAATATTAAGTTCCGGATAAAAGCATATAAAAGATATGACAATTAATATGGAAATGTAGCTAAATTAAATGGAAAATAAATGTAAATAAATACAAGTGGAAATCAAATAACTAAATTCATTCACAACAGGTAATTCATTGATTTTAAAACACTTTCCATAGTAGTAAAAAATTTATTTAAATTTGGATCTTTATTGGTTTCTTTTAAAATATATATTTTTGTTAATCCTGAGGATATTTTTTCATTGTTTTCTAGACAGAGTGGAAGGGAGGGGCGGGTATGGAGGGAAGGAGAGGAAGAGACAGGGTAAGGGGAGGGGGAGAGAAAGAAAGAGAGAGAGAAACATAGATGTGAAAGAGACACATCAATTGGTCGCCTCCCACAAGAACCTTGACCAGGGCTGGGGATAGAATCTGCAACCCAGGCACAGGCCCTTGACCAGGAAAGGAACTCATGACCCTTCCTAGCTCAGGCCGACACTCTAGCCATCGAGTCACAGTGACCAGGGTGGATATTCATCTGTTTCAAACTGTTTTGCATAGACACTATCTTTTCCTCTTAATTAAAGTGTCTCAAATAGTATTGCAAGTTGATATCAAATATCAATGCCAATGATGCAAGTATTAATGTCCAGGGTGAAGATTCTCTATTGGTATGTATTAAACATGTGAATAAAGGCCAGATACATCAGTTGGCATTTCACTTCACTCAATATAAGGGGAGGGGAAGAAATTGGATAACAAAATGCTGTGAAACTTTTGAACAAAAGAATATTTTTTGTCATTGTATTCTGCCACAGGAGTTGCCAGAAGAAGGGGGAGGGAGCGAAAACAACTAAACCCTGATTGTAATCTTGTGAATTAGGCACATCTATGCTGGTGAAATTAACAATATTCCCCAATGTTATGACGGTCTGCAGAATCCACGTATCAGGAAATTATACGTGGGCGCAATGCTTAGCAAACCCAAAGAGAATTGGAAAGAAATGCTGAACAAGACAACAAATGTTATAAAAATTCTGCTAATAAAGTTAAGGTTATGAAAACCTGGAACCAGAATTTGAATGATGTCCCTAAACAGGAGAATAGTTTTACAAAAACAGGAAATTATAATCAGAGAATGTATAAAATGCAGTTTTATATTTCTGACAAACATGAACTTTAGTTTTTTGTGGGTTTTTTTTTTTTGGAACAGTAGAAAGAAGGTAAGAGCTAGCTTCTTAGATGTCTTGGTAGTGGTGATGGTAAGGGCTTTATGAAGAATTTACACATTTAACAATTTGATGTGCTTTTTTGTTGTTGTTTTTATATATTCAGAGTTGAACCACTATCACTATAATCAACTTTAGAATATCTATATCACTTTAAAAAAACTTCCTCATTAGCCATCACCTGTCAGTCTCCCTATTACCCAACCATAATAACTATTAATATACCTTCTATCTCCATAGATTGCTATTCCGGACATATTTATAAAAATGCAATTTTATAATATGTGATACATATACACAATACAGTATGTGACCTTTTGTGTCTGGGTTAAATTCCTTAGCATGTTTTCAAGGTTCAGCCATGCATCAGTAATTTATTCATTTTTAGGGCAGAATCATACTAAATTACTTAGATATAAGCTTTGTGTCACATATCATTACATAGAGCCTGATATATTTTTCACCTTTTGGCTATTATCAATACTGTTGCTATGAACATTCATGTACAAGTATTTGTATGGACATGTGCTTTCAATTATCTTTAATACTCAAAAGCATAATTGCTGGACCAAATGGTAACTCTATGTTTCACTTTTGAAGATATGCCACTATATTACAAAATAGCTGTATTGTTTTAATTTCCACCAACAGTGTATGGAGGAGTTCAGTTTCTTTAGATCCTCATCAACAGTTTTCCTAGTGTGTCTGAAGTGGTGTCTCATTGTGATTTTGATTTCATTATCTTGATGACTAATGATGTTAAGCATTCTTTTATGGGCTTATTTGCTGTTTTATGTCTTCTCTATAGAAATGTCTAATCATCCAATTTACTAGTTTTGATAGGATTATTTGTCTTTTTGTTATTAAGTTGTAGACACTTTATGTATTCTAGATAAAAGCTCTTTACTAGATATTAGATTTACAAACCTAAACTTAAATGTAAACATAGACATACACATACATATACATATACATAAATATAGGTATAAATGTAAGTGCAAATGTAAACATGAACATAAACATGAATATAAAGTAAATGTTAATGTAAATATAAGTATAAATACAGATAGAAATGCATGTTTATGTATGTGATATATATAAACTGTGATGTTACTTGTAAACCAAATTATAATTTCTAAATTAAATTTCTTTTGCATGCACTGCTTTGTGTTACTAACTTCTATAGTTTTGTAGTCTATCTACAATAATGTAATCCCTTGCTTTGGATTGGTATCAAGTGTCACAAAAATAAAATGATTTGAATTTGATCAAATTCCAAGTGTACTTGAGCATATTATAGTTCAGGAACTGAGCAGCACAAATACAAAGCAAAGTTAGGGCCTCCACTGAAAACAGGTCAAGCCCAGAGCTAAAAGCAGGAAATAGAGATGGTTGTGGAGCACTTCTGATCGGTTAGATGAGGGACTTCGCAAAATGTCATCAAGGCTGTTTGCACTAGATAACTAGCCCTCAGTACGGGGAGATTTTGGGGAGATGAGCGCTCTTAGAAGAAAGGCTAAGCCTGATCATTTCTCCTCTATGCGGGCATAAGGTTTATCATTTGGAGTTTGCCAAGGTGCCTCCATTTTAAAATCTTTTCACACAAGCATTTGGCCCCAAATTGTTTCTGTATTCTTATATGTTAAATAACTTCACTGTAGTCACATTCTTTCAGTTTCATCTGAAAGTCAAGTCCCTCCTCATTTTTCTTACCTAATTACTGGTTATTGATTGACATTTTTAAAATCTAAACAGTCAAGCACAATAGCAATAACTAATGTTTGCTAATAGATTAGATGTGTGTAAGGGCTTTCTATGCTTATCTTTTAAAATCCATACAACACGCAAATGGATAAGCATGTCTAAGACCCCAACCTACAGAAGAAGATACTATAATTTCTAAGGGCTACTTTTTTGCCAAGAGTCAGAAAGTCAAGTCTATGGGTGGGCTGGCACTTGAATGCATGTCCATGAGCCCTCAGAGCTATGCCGCTCCTATGAATTCCATGGTCTTCATCAACTTGATTCTGCCTGTTAGAACTAATCTCAATTTAGGTTATCTTTTTGCAATATGTTTCATATATGTGTCCCTTCCCTGCAACTTGGAGTCTGTTCACATCTTTTGCCAAGTAAACATACTCATAAAAATTAATATTTTTTAATTTACATTCATCTGCATTGCTCCTTCACAGACAGGACATCCTTAATCAGTTGTTCCCTTGCTTTTCCAAAATCGGTATGTATCTTTCAAGCATATTTCGGATAACTATGTTGTATATGTAAATAGGCATTTTAAGCTTCCTGGAATACAAATTCATGATGTAATAGTCATACCTGTCTAATGATATCTCTCTTCTTGTATTACTCAGGAATGAGTATATTGATACATTCTCAAATTATCTTTTGTTTTCTTATTTTAAAGTAATGTAACATAACCATTGACAAATTTTACAAGCGTTTATTTATATATTACTCTGTAACAGTATTTGAGTTAAAAGTCGGGCATGTAAATTTGAATGATACCCTGATCTTGACAACAGAGAACACAAGACTAAAATTATATAAAATAATCAAATTTCAAATTTCTTAGCTCAGTCTAAAGGCATAATATCTCTTTCACCAGAGATATCAGTTCTCTCGGTAGTTCACATCAATTGTATTAGATAGAGCCCCCACCTTTATGTTACTATCTTTGCCCTTAACCTAGTGACTCACACAAAGTTATTAGCATGACTTCATATTTTATCTTATGTCTTAGATTAAACTCTATTATGATTTGTTTGTCTGAGATCTATATTTTTGTTGAGGTAAACAATATTAAGACTATCTCAGGCCCTTCTATATTGTGTATTCTTATAGGATTTTGGTTATATTGTTAAGATTGATTTGAACTGTTTCTCTTTTTACTCTTTGAAGATGATTTTTTTCTCTTTATCTGAAGTATTGTTTATTTGGTTATTCATTCAATCAACATGTACTCAGTAAATAGCATTCTCAAACTATTATGTTACATATTTTATGTGATACACAGATAAATGTAATATTCTTCATATGAGACAGCATGGAGTCCAAGGGAGAGCAAGGTTTACGCTTTAGTGATAGCTCTGCCATATACTGCTGGAGTAATATTTCACAAGTTACTTAACCACTTTTTTTTTGATTTTCTTATTTGTAATTTGAAGATAATGGTAATGATTGTCAGTAAGATCAAATGATGAATACAAGTACTCAATTAAAGCAGTGCCTTGCATGAGATGATTTGCAAAAAAAAAAATGTACCTATGCTTATTCATGATGATTAGAGTCTGTAGGCGAGAGTAGTGATATGTGTAACCACAATATTTCACTGAAAATTTGGAGGATAATGGAATTGTGTACAGTTGCATAGTTAATGAAAACCTTTGTCAAGGAAATTACATATGTTCTGATTTTGAAAACTAATTTATTGTGACAAAACACTTAATTTCTTATATTTATAAAAATAAAAAGATTTGATGTGCCTCAGTCATAATTTTGTTGGTTATTTAAATGTGATAATGTCTTCAAATGAACTTTTTAAATGATAAAATATTAAACAAACTAAGGAATTTTACTAAGTAATGTTAAACAATTCGTATCCCATTCCTAGTCTAAGAAACCCTGCTTTTCCAAACCAACGATGAGCATGCTATAGTTATAAAATTAAAAAAAATTAAGTGGTAATAAATAGCTAATGAAATGTGAAGCACATATCCTGCCTTATTGAACCAACATTAAACATTACCTAAGAATGGAAACCTTGACGACAGCCCATACAGTTCTTTTTTCATAGGAGTTTTAATCAACCATTCTGTGTCCATCAGGTATTTCAAAAAATCACTAATGCGGTTTTCTATACAATTGTCCTTCCTGATCTCATTAGAGTGGATGTATCTAGAAATTATAGAGCTGGCATGCTTCTTCCAGTCCCCCAGACACTAACATAGTGCTTGGATTTTAGATGACATGCATCATTATAAAAAGTTTTCAGTTCCCTATCCATTCTTTCACATTCCTGAAATAAAACCTTCATTTAGGACTGTTCAGTAGAGATATTTATGTAACATTAAAACAAGGAACTTAGTTTTGTTTTTTAACATGAAATGCCATGGACAGATGGAAGCCTTTTTTGAAAGGGGTAGTAAGTACATGTACTTTCATTCATCTGTGCTATGCGCTGTGACCAAGAACATCCTGCAGATGAAAGAATCAATATATTTTGAGCTGGAGACTTAAGTCTGCAATGTAAAAAGAAACAAAAAACATACAAAAAAAAAAAAGCATTACTGGAGTGCAGTATTTTGAAGCAAAAAGAAAAAGGGTGGGAAAAGAAAGCTTGTCTAAAACATTAATATAATTATTTTTCTTGTCCAAGCATACTTTTTGACATTGTTAACAGCATTAATGAGAATCAACAGTATCCTAAGTAGGGTACTAAGAAAATAAGATTAATGTAAAAAATGCAATAGGAACAAAATCGAAGTTATTATATAATTACACAAGAAGAAGGGTGATTACTTTTATACCAATAAATAAATAAAGAAAGAAAACTCTTTTTGAGATTAACATTTCCAAAGGAACTGAATCTTTAAAAGGATTTGTTTCCCAAACTCATAAGTGGATTAAGCCATGGGAAGTGTAAAAGTACATATTTTTCCTGCCTATAAAATATGTTTTACAAGATAGACCCAGGATGGATATGGCAAATTTTTTAGAAAAATACAAGTGGATTTTAATGTTACTTGTCTAAGTGTCTCTACCTTACTCCTTCTCTTCCTCCCTCCTCACCTCCCCCCATTTCTTTCACACACACACACACACACACACACACACACACACACACACTTGATTCAAAATATTCAGAATGTATTCTTTTATTGGTTTTATCCACCACTTCATTCACATTTTTATCATGCTACTTGTTTATTCTCCTGTGATCTTTTATAGTCTTGTTTTTTTTTAATATATTTTTTTATTGATTTTTTACAGAGAGGAAGGGAGAGAGATAGAGAGTTAGAAACATTGATGAGAGAGAATCATCGATCAGCTGCCTCCTGCACATCTCCCACTGGGGATGTGCCCGCAACCCAGGTACATGCCCTTGACCGGAATCGAACCTGGGACCTCTCAGTCCGCAGGCCGACGCTCTATCCACTGAGCCAAACCGGTTTCAGCTCCTGTGATCTTTTATCTTATTATTTTTTAAAATATATTTTTATTGATTTCAGAGAGGAAGGGAAAAGGAGAGAGAGAATCACTGATAGGCTGCCTCCTGCATGCCCCACACTGGGGATCAAGCCCACAACTTGGGCATGTGCCCTGACCTGGAATTGAACCATGACCTCCTGGTTCATAGGCGGGCGCTAAACCACTGAGCCATGCCGGTCGGCTCTTAGCTTATTTTTTATTACTATTATCTTTGTGTCTAACATGCTCTTCTCTGTTATAATCAGAACCTGGAACTCAGGATTAGTGAAAGAGTGCTCCCTAACTCTCAGCCACTCCAACACACAACTGTGTCAAGAAATTCTCAAAGAATCAGGAGTAGAAATAAGTTTATGATCTGGTATAATGAATAATTATCCAGATATTCCCATACTGATATTCCCATAACTTCTATTTCCATAGAAGTTATGAAAGACACACAGAAGTCATAAGAGATGAATCACTCTGAGGAGAAAAAAAACTACACTCACCATTTTAATCAGTCACTTATTCCCAGGTATCCCTGAAACTTCCTTGTTCCTCTCAACATCTTTTTTCAAAAAAGAAATTAAATATTTTATTCTCAGTGAGCTATGAACCATTTAAAATAGATAATCTGTAAAGATTGTCAACAGCCACGTGATATGAATGGTAAGACTCCGGGAGTTGCAGGTGTGAGCAGCTGGATGAGACATCAGACAAGCCTCCAGATGATGGGCCCTCTGGAGGGAGCTAAACCTTGCCCACGCCCAGGCAGGAGGGTGACAGAAAAATATACCTAAACACCCTTCTCAGGTATCCCACCTGTACCTGTTCTCCAAAGACATTTCACGTGCCTGCCCAGAAAGTCACATCTCAAAATGCTTTCTTAGATAGCATTTAGTTATCCCAAAAGGTTGTAACGCTCTTGTCTGTGCAATGAGAACATTCTGGGAGGAGATATTTTACTTGAAGATCAATATTAACTTTTGCCATGATCAGTACTCTATTGAATTCCCTTGCCATTTACTTTAGGTTTAGTTTGAAATGTCCTAGTGACATCAAATAATTTAGTGAACTTAACAACGGAGTCATGGTACCTTGGTAAAAAGCAGCTGCAATGTGTGAATGTATGTCAAAACCCAGAGGACACTGACTATTGAAGCAGGTGATTTCTCTTATGATGATAATCCTGCAGAGTCACAGCAGTTTTTTACAGATTGTTAACTATTTTAATAGTATTTTACATTAGTATCATGTGTACAGCATTGTAGTTAGACAATCATATAATTTACAAAATTCTCTCCCCTATATTTCAAGTACCCACCTGGCATTATACATAGTTATTACAATATTATTATCTATATTTTCTTTGCTGTACTTTACATCCTCATGACTATTCGTGACTACCAATTTGTACTTCTTAATCCCTTCACCTTTTCTTACTCAGACCCCCAAATCCATATCTCTGGCAACCATCCCTTTGTTCTGATTGTTTCTGAGTTTGTTTCTATTTTGTTTGTTCATTTTTTGTTGTTCTTTAGATTCCACATATATAAGTAAATCCTATGGTATTTGTTTTCCTCTGTTTGACTTATTTCATTAGTATAATACCCACTAGGTCCATCCATATTGTCACAAATGGTAATATGTCATTATTTTTTTTTTATGGCTGAGCAATGTTCTATTGTGTATATGTGCCACAACTTTTTTATCCACTTGTCTATTGGTGGGCAATTGGGTTGCTTCCAGAGTCACAGTATTTTTAACAAATGGAATCATTTCTACACATCTCATTTTGCCTGACCCTCAAAATAACCTTGTTAAGAGAATAATGGATACCTGGACTTTTCAGAACCAGAAAACGTTCTTATGGCAAGCAAAGTGATCCATCATCTTTATACTGGTAGTTGTTGCTCAATGGGAATTGGAGTGAGGGAACTTTGACCGGAACCAAGAGAGCCTGATGTGTTCCTTTCCTGTATCTCCAACCACATCTCATACCATCCTTTCTTTGCTCATTAAGATCAACTTGCTTAGCAGCACAATTTTTTTTCTTTTTTATATATTTTTATTTATTTCAGAGAGGAAGGGAGAGGGAGAGAGAGATAGAAATATCAGTGATGAAAGAATCATTGATGGGCTGCTTCCTGCATGTCCCCCAATGGGGATCGAGCCCACAACCCAGGCATGTGCCCTGACCCCCTGACTAGGAATTGAACCATGACCTCCTGGTTCATAGGTTGATGCTCAAATACTGAGGCACACCAGTGGGGCCGGCACCATTTTCTTAATTTTTTTACTTTCTGTCCTCAATGAATGTGCACCTGTGGTTCCTAATATATTCTTGGGATCTTTTCATTTTTGTTATCCTGACTGGTTCTTTGTATTTTTCAGGTGTCAGCCTAATAATAATTTTCATAGAGAAGCCTTCTCTTCCCACCTTCCTCTCACCCTTGGCCAAGTGTTTTCTTCTCATATTATCTTACCCTTTTCCTTAAATCCTCAATTTATTTTCAGATACCTTTTCAATGTTTATTGCCACCCTGTTCTAAAAGCTCCAGGTATGCTAGGTTAACATTTTCTTCACTGCTGCGTAAAAGCACCCCATGTACAGCACAATACTTGAGACCGTAAATGCTACAAAATACAAATGAATGAATGAGTAAATCTAGATATTATTTGCATCCTCATATTAATTTTCATATGCTATTTTGTATCCACTATATTAAAGCAAGATTTTGAAATAACACCTCTTTTTGTTGGTGAGATATATGTTTCTCACCTTTTACTAAATGTTATTTTATATGTGTCCTGTTATTTCTCTAGTTCTTAATTTTTTCTTCCTGAAATTACAGTGTTGTTTGGTGAATTCTAGAGGGAAATGATCCACTACTTTCTTTTTGGCCTGGGTGACTAGATGCTAGCTCTACCTGGACTTATAAAAAGCTCAGTTCCTCCTTAGACACCTTTCACTGTGACAAAATCCAGAGCTATCACAGTGAAACGCAGCCAGATTTTTCTCACTAGCTAAATATATGGTTGTTGCAAGGGACATATGTAAATAAACCTTTGTGATTCTTGGTCCAAATTCACTTAATTTACCTACAGGATACCAAGGAAAAAATCAGCATATAGAGCTAGATTTGCCTCCCAGACCTACAGTTGACAGTAAAACAGAAAATAAGCATATAACTCTGTGAATAACATAATTTCAGATAATAATGCATATGCTATTTACTTGAATTATGTATTACATTCATAGATTTTACATCATTTCGTATTTTTTGCATGAGATTTTCTATGCAGAAACCAAGTATTCTCAATTTGAAGGTTATTATATGTCCCTAGGCAATCAATAAATACTTGCTAAAACATACACACACAATTCCAGCAAGCTTTTATTAAATTGTTTTGTAAGGTTATATCCTCAAATGTGAAGTTTTATTTTCCCAAACCTGGTATTTAAAGGTTCATTTGGTTTAGGTGATTGATGGTCACAAAAGAATCACAGAAGCGCTAGCACTCCCCTGTGGACATAAAGATTAGGTGTCTAAAAGATGGAGAATAGGCCTAGCCAGTTTTTCTCAATGGATAGAGCATCAGCCTGCAGACTGAAGGGTCCAAGGTTCAGTTCAGGTCAAGGGCACATGCTCTGGTTGTGGGCTCAATCTCCAGTAGGGGGTATGCAGGAGGCAGCCATTGATGTTTCTATGACATAAATGAAAGTATATATTTTTTCATTTATGACATAAATGAAAGTATATATTTTTTAAAAATGATGGAGAATAAAATTTTCAGAGGATCTATATAAAATTGTCAAGTTAACTTGGAATGCATTTTCATAGTCAATAACTATAAGAAGATATATTTAGATAAAATTCTTTTTCTATGCTTTCTTCTATTAGTATAAGACTACGCTGGATTTAAATAAAGCAATGAAACAGAAATCATATATAAATATAGGAAGAATTGCATTATCCACAAACACCTGTTCAAATGCCTATAATTGTTAACAATAGTTTTGTCTTAGTACATTTGGGCTCCTAACAAAATACCATCAACTGGGTGGCTTATCAACAGGAATTGATTTTTCATTGTTTTGGAGGATGAGAATTCCAAGATCATACATAGCACTGGCTGATTTGAAGTCTATTAAGGACCTGCTTCATCATTGACAGCTATCTTCTCATTGTGCCCTTACATGGGGGAAGGGGTGAGCTAGTTCTGTGGGGTCTGCTTTGTAAGGTTACTAGTCCCAATCATGAAGGTTCTACCCTCATAACCTAATTGCCTCCTAAAGGTCCCATGTCTTAACATCATCACCATGGAGATTAGAATTTCAAAATATAAAATTTGGGGGACACAAACATTTAACCATAGTAATTATTGCATATCGTCAATCTGTTTTGCACTCAATCAACAACAGTGGGTCTCAAGCCTACGCTGTGTGGATTTGCATGCATAGCTAAGATAAGGTTTGTATAAAAGTTAAGCTCAATTGTTATTTCTGAAACTCTAGGCATTTCTAAGATAATAATTGCCCATAGAGATGACAGATGGACAAACAGTTAGAATTGGAGCAAAATAGCAATTTGTGAGAGAATAAGAGGGCTAGAGAAACAAGTGAGAGGCAAATTCCAGGTAGAATTTTTAAACATTTGAAAGCAGATCTCTACGCAACAAAGCATGTATGTTAAGTCAATGTGGTCAGAAGACACATTTCTAATATCTGGAGGCATAGTAAGTAGCCCTTGTGATAGGAGAGTGAGGTCCATATATTTCTTTATTCTCTGAGAAAAGCAAGACGAATCATGTGGCTAAAGACAGAAGCATTATTCCTAAATAGAATTCTTCTTAGGTAAGTCATACTTTCAAGTATCAAATGTAAGCTTTCTTCATAAAATCGCAGGTTCCTTTGGATCTGATGGATTGGAGAGAGTGATCTTTCCAATGAAGTTGGATGAATTGGGAAGTTTTCTATTTAAAGCTAGAAGACCAAGGTGCCATTTCCAACCTTCACGCATCCAAGGGTCTGAAGGTGTCCTGTGCCTCCTAGCTCCTCCTACTGTGCTTTGAGGACCAGAGGCTCTGGCACCCCAGAAGCTTTTGGAAATGCGCACTCTCAGGTCGTTCAGTAGATATAATGAATCAGACTCTATAGTTAGACACGATTCCCAGGAGATTTGTTTGCACTCTAAGCATTGAGAAGCACTGCTATTACACATGCTATTTTTAAAGCACTGAAGCATAGGGAAGCACATATTTTAGGCAGAGAAACCTAAAATTAAAGCCCAGTTTTTGACAGAAAGGCATGAAATTAAAATTGGATTTGTTTACAACTCAGTGATTTTTGCAGAAAACCTAATACTACCTCCAACAGTAATAATAATTTCAATAATGCCTATACAGTAGTAACAATAATACAACTTTGTCAATTACTCTGTTAACACATTTAAAATTATTATGTGCACTAACTTTTAATGTAAGAACTTAACGAAGGAAGTGTTGTTTTTTTGTTTTTTTTTTTAACCTGGGCTTAGAAAGGTGAAGTGACTTGCTCCAGGTTACTTGACTTATTCATTAGAGGGTTTAAATCTAACCCTAAATTTATTTACCATTGAAGCTCTATACCATTTCCCTTTTAAACCAAATCTCTCATATATAAAGTTGGAATGATATCTTGTAGGATTGTTTTGATGATAACATGGTAAAATACCAAAGGTAGTAACAAATGTTTCTTTCCTTCAGTTTTAATATCATTTTCCTGGCATGATGACTACTAGTTCTTTAAATAAATGGCTGCATGCACAAATATAACCCTAAACTTTAAAGACTTAAATGATCTAAAAGTAGAAATGAAATTAGCTGAATTCAACCAAACTGTTTTTAACAAGTTATTTAAAAAATGGTTATTTAACAAATAACTAGTGGTAGGATAAAATGTGCAATTTGATTTTGAATATATACACATATTTATAAATATATATATTGAAGAATGTAGGTGTGGTGAGTAACCTAGACACAGTAGAATAAGGAAACGTGAACCTTATTATTTAAAAAAAATCACTAGTATTCATATTTTAACTCCTTTAGACACACACACACACACACACACACACACATATGTGCACAACCTTGTACATTTGAAATCCTATAGAGATGGAAATTTAGTTTTGTAGTAAATTAAGTCACTATAAGGTAATTTTTCAATAATATATTTTCAAGTTCATAAAATGTATATATTGATGGAGAATATGCTTGGTTCTGTCTCTGAAAATATTTTTTCCATTCTGTCAATAGAGATTAATTTCACAAAACCGCATTGTTCCCATCCCACTGAAACACAGCCCTCTTTGAAAATATTTTCTGTCTCTAGTACCAGTGATTCCTTATCTATGGCACTTAATGGAAATTCTCTTCTAACCCTCAAGTCCATGAACACATTCTGTTTGAAGCAACATTTTAATAGACAGATCCAACTACCCTTTGGTTCCGTAAATGACTGAATATGGACAAAGTAGTTTAATCACCAATGAGCATTTAGCCAAGAAGTAATGTTCTTATCCCTGGACCAAACTGGCCATTAGCACATTATTTGCTATTGTTATCCAAAATTATTTTGGCCAATAGAAACGTTTATGTTGGACCTCTGTGTTCATGGACAACAATTGCCAAAAACTTCTAGGTGAGCCGAACCTGTTTGGCTCAGTGGATAGAGCATCGGCCTGCGGACTGAAGGGTCCCAGGTTCAATCCCAGTCAAGGGCATGTACCTTGGTTGTGGGCACATCCCCTGTGGGGGGAGTGCAGGAAGCAGCTGATCGATCTCTCTCATCGATGTTTCTGCCTCTCTATCTCTCTCCCTTCTCTGTAAAAAAATCAATAAAATATTAAAAAAACAAAACAAAACAACAACAAAAAAAAAACCTTCTGGGTGTCACAAGTGTATTATTGTGTACACCACACCATGTCCCCTGTATCAAGTCTTAAAAGAAGAAAAACTGCATTCCTCCTGAATAGCTGGTCTGGTTTGACTTATAAGAACTGAGAATCCCTTGACTCTCTGTTTCTTCTCTGTTTTTTAGGATGTTTGGAACCCAATAAATATACAACCCAGCTTAAAAATCATGCAAGTTTTGTGTTATACACAGCATTAATTGTCTAAAGGAATCATTATCCATTTTATACCTTATGGTGAGTGACTGTTCAGATTCCACTTCTTATTCTAAGTGTCTAGCAGTGGATGAACGAATAAGGAGAATGGGGTAATTTACCTGATCTAGTTCTCCAGGGGTCCCTGGGACCTTTGAGATCGAGTTCTCTGACATCTTCATATAGTTAGGACAGTAAAACATGTATTGGATATATAGAAACTCTTTTGCAATTAAATGAGTAGTTGCCTTTGAAAAATGCGTTACTAACCAGCTACCCAATAATTCTGTGGACTCAATATAGCCATCTGAAACATAATTGACTTATGTTAATGTGGCTTGCAGTGCTACATTTTGTGTTTCAGTAGCATAAATTTTACATACATTTCTTATGTACAACAACATGAATAGGATATACACTGAGTGGCCAGATTATTATGACCGGCCAGATTATGACCACCCCATCATTACTCGTTGGGCGACCTTTTGCCTTCAATACTGCTGCGATTCTTCTTGGCATTGACTCCACGAGATGTCAAAAGGTGATGCGAGGAATCTGACACCATGCCTGATGAATAGCACTGTCCAGTTCTGTGAGATTTGATGGTTGTGGAACCAGCTGCCTGATGGCTTTTTTAACTTCGTCCCACAAATGCTCAATTGGATTGAGATCTGGTGATTGTGGGGGCCACCTAAGCAAGGTAAAGTCTCCCTCATGTTCCTCAAACCACTCCTGCACCATACGAGCACCATGGCATGGTGCATTGTCTTGTTGGAAGAAGCCATCTCCATTGGGATACGCCATCAACATGATAGGATGAACTTGATCAGCAATGATACTTAGGTATGTTGTGCTATTCAGACATTTATAATGGTCTGGCCTTCTAGCAACTTCAGCGCAAAATTATAGCTAATTTGCCTACAGATGTTAGGTGGCCATAATAATCTGGCCACTCAGTGTATATATATATACATGATAATGATGTATGATATATACATAGATAGATAGATAGTTATATAACTGATTTACAGGAGCATTATGTCAGTCAAATGGGAAATATTGGTTTGTAAATGATGTTTTTCTCCAGCCCATGAATGTATTGTGCCATGAAGGCACATGTAGCAAATCTGGAATGAAAATACAAAGGCAAAAGACAGTGTGTTCTTGAGGTGTGCGCAGTAGTGAACTAAATATATTCACTGTTCAAGCTTCCTTTTGGCTCAGTTGGTCATCTACTTTACATAGAAATTGTAATTATAAGGATAATCCCATTGTATTTTTAAAATTTTTTTTCAAATCTTTATTACTTAATAACCTCAACCCTTCTTACAACTCATTCATTTCTTTTTCTTTAGTGAATGACAACTTTATTTCTTAAAGGCTGATGAAAAACCATTACAATTTTTAATAAAGAAAATACAACATCTCAATTAAAAACTATGGTAACTATATTTCCTCCTTAAATACTAAGTTTTCTAAAACCCAACTTAAAAACATCTGGCATGCATGTTTAATCCCAGCACAGTGGGTTGAAGATCAAGTATACATGTTACATACATCAAGGCTAAATTACAAATTATAATCATCATCATCATCATCTTCACATTTTCTTTCCAATGCATTTGTTGATTCATTGGCAGCATTTTGTGATGACACCATGTTAGTGATAATAAGAATGTTTTTGGATTCCATTAATGAAGGACTAATCAGAACATTCTAAACTGATATTGCAGAAATTGATGCTTTTTACAGCTGGGGACTGTGAAGTGGGCATCTGTACTGTAAACCTTTGCCCTGTGAGGGGCATCGGAGTCCCTACTCTAGTTGAAACTGACGTGGTTTGTGGGGTTGGTGTGCCAAGTGTGAGGGTACTTAGTCTGCTGGTAACTGAACCAACACTTAACCGTGGAACTGCTATTCTTCCCACAGAAACAGATGCCTTTTTTTGTAAGGATTTAAGTCTACAGTTTGGATCAGTCAAGCAATATCTACCAGGTGGCAGTCTAGGACCTGAATATGGTTTGATCAATGGCAATGGGGTTTGACTTCTTTGCCTTTCAATATCTAATAAAACATCTCTTGGGGGAGGAGAGTAAGAGACTGGTCAGCACAACACTGGACTGTCAACCGCACATCATCTGCATCAATGGTAGCTTTCTTAGCATGGTTTGGGTACATTTTTGCATCATCCAGAATTGAGGTCATATATAGGAAGGCAAACTCCAACATCTGATTTATAATTCTTGGCTCATATTCTGTAATCCCCACGCCCTTCAGGATTTGTGCCATCTTCTGTGCATCTTTCGGCATGCTCTCGGGAGAAGCCATCTTGCCAGAATCCATGCTATCTGGTGATCAGACTTCTCGAGCTAAATCACGCACGTTAACATTTTTCAGCCCCAATCTTGCTGCAAGTTCTTTGCCTAGTGTGGTTTTTCCAAGCCCTGGTGTACCCGTGAGCAGGAGGTGTGGAAGCAATGTGATCACTCATTCCTTTCTTGAAAAGGCAGTACTTATTTATTGGGAATGCTACTTTTTAACTGTGCTATCATATTATTTAGAATACTATTGTGTCGGTTGGCACCAGAGTTACCAAGTTGCCTAGGTTTTATTTTTGCGTCTAGCCTTATTTTCTCCATAAACTCACATTTTTTAGGGTGGGATTTTGTAGAACATAAGATTTTCAGGAGTGCATTTATGGTATTTTAGTAGAAACACCTGCAAATCTGTTGTTTTTGTTGGCAGCTTACGATAAAAAAAAATTGCTCCTTTTCATGATAAACTATCCAATTTGCTTATTTGATAGAGTAAAGTTTTGGATGACAAACAGATGTAAATCTGAAAATAGCTCTAAATATATACCTGAAATGCCAATTAGTATTGCACTGTATTGCTGATTGAACTGGTTGTTCATATTTGAAAACTGACATTAACATGTGCTATGGAAAATTAAAATTTATGTATCAATATGGAAAATATCAGGAATATAAAGACCAATTTAGCTATAATAATAAAAGGGTAATATGATAGTTAGACTGGACATCTTTCTGGGAGTCATTCCGGACATCCTCGGACAAAGCTGGGGCCGAAGCAAAGCCCGGATCCCGGGTGCCTGCCAGCGGCCAGAGGGAACCCCTGGGTGCCGGAAGGAAGCTGGTGCCAGCAGCCAGGGAGAAGGAAGGCCTACTTTTGCACAGATTTTTGTGCATCGGGCCTCTAATAAGAATATATAACTAAAATGATGTAACACCATTCTTGGCTGTTTGTTTATTTCTTGTTTCAAAACCATAGTTTTATTACAGGTCCATCTCTGAGGGAGGGTGGCACCAATACTCAGCTCAGGAGTAAATCCTGCCAAGTTTAAGCTCCCACAGGCATTCCACAGGTCATGGGTATGTGATGAAATTATATCTACTGATATGAGAAGAAAACTGTTGCAGAAATTTGGGGAAATTTTCCTCATTCTAAAAGAAAGAACAGCATTGTTGTATCTTATTCCTCTGTCCATTAAAGTACCTATATATGACACAGGTCTAGTATCTCATGAACATGAGGGCACCTAAACTGAGGACAACCCAAAGGCAGAGAGAAAACAATGACAAAAACCTGAGTCTTCAAGGAAGATCAATTACAAACCCTGGAGCCATTTACATTAAGTAGTTTGTTCTTCAGCTAAACACATTTTGTTATTTTAAAATATTAAATATATTTTTCTGTTATATTCAGTCAAATTTATCCTATTCCATCAAGAGTCTACTAATTCACAGATACCACACACACACACACTCCCTACATACAGACACACACCCATCATACCTTAACATGTGTACACATGCACATAACACACACAGAGACTTTCATGGAGATTTTATTTCCACATATTCCCAGTCGCCTTTCCCATCATTCGCTTGGATCTATAGTAATTTTTTTTTCCACTTCAAATTAACGGATTCACAAAGGGGCAATTGTGAATTTCTTCCTCTTTTTATCTAGTTTTTCCTATCAAAAATTGAGTTATTCATGATTTCAAACATCTTCTTTAATAAATGTAAATGAATATTACTAGACATGATTCTACTTCTGCTAACTTCACATGATAGTGTGGAGTTGTCAGTACTATTATCCATTACCCAGTGACTTTTGAGCATACACTGGTTTTGCCCCATATGATACCAGTATTTGCAATCTCTGTACTTCTGTGTTGAACTACCTTTCATCAACTCCCTAGCATAAAAATCTAAATATTGTCCTTCAGAGTAATAATCTTACTACCATTTTAGATCTTTAATATATTTAACAAGATTAATTTGACGTTAGCAGACCAGACTTCCCAAATAGTGATGGATAGTAATATATCACTTCTACACATATTTTAAAACATCTATCATGTACCATGTACCTTCAAACTGCTAATGATATATCAGTGAGTAAGACATTTCTATGCTCACTGGACTTAAATTCTTTTAAAACATTTTGTTAGAGATACAGAGTTTTTTTTAGTTATTTTAATGCTCATGCCCAACATTGAATGTGTGTGTGTGTGTTAAATCTTCAGATTGGTTCATGTCTTGTTTGTTTAGAAGGCCAGTATAACTTTGTGTTTTACTCAGTATCAAGGATTATGTGCCTATTTATGTGAGGCAAAGAGTTACTATATTTAAGAGACCAATATTTAGGGAGGAGAGAAAGAATGTAAGTCTATTGTAGGTTACTGAAATAAATACTAGACAGAAGTATGAAAAAATGCTCTATAAGTGCACATAAAGTAGTTATATGTTCTGTGAAAGAATAAAGGGAGGAGATATTTAATTAGTACCTAATTATGAATAGGAGTTTTTATATTAGGGGTACAGAATTAATAGAGAAGTATGCATTCTGTTAAAGGAAAATACAATTTCAAATTTAAAGTAAACTTGGACTTCAAATTTCACTACCTACCTAAATGAAGAGTATGGGCTCCAGGCACTAGGAGTCATTAGAGAATGTAAAGGGAGTGATGTGATCCAGTATCTCTTAGGGCGCTAACTCTAGTGGCAATGTGGAAACTGGTTCCTAGTGGAAATAGAATAGAGGCAGGGAAGCCATTGATAAGTTAGTGCAATGAATGAACCAGAGATGGATGAAGGCCTAAAATGTAGCAGGCCCAGATTGCAGATAAATATGAGAATTATTGATCTAGGCTTTCTAAGACAGAAAAGCTCTTAGACCAAAGTCTGTGACTGAAGATTAGATGAGCTGCCTTTAAGAATGTAATGGTTTCTTTGATCTCACTGCTCTAATCAAAAATCAAAGAATTGCGTGTGTGTGTGTGTGTGTGTGCACGCGCGTGCGTCCGTTTTGTGAGCATTTTACTGGTGAAGTAAAAAGATACATAATATTAAAATACCTTGTGCCATTTCAAATGCATTTTGGAGGGAGCAGATTTGTTTATGTAACATTTGGTGATGTTATCTAAACAAGACAGATAACAAATATGTTGGGATTACTATTCAAACAGAAACCACCCTGGACTAAGAACCGTTATGATAAGTGACTCCTGAGGATAAGGGACTTTTTATGGGTCTCTGGTATTTGCAATCAAACTACAAAGAAAATTGAAACTGCCATCAGTGATGGATAAAGCGGTACCCTGCCCCAGACCTATCTAAGGGAGCACTTATTCTATGTGCAGGGTGAAGCAACTGGCTTTCAATTTTATTTTCTACTCACTTTTCAGCAAGGCCAGAGTTGCTGTGTTTGTGTATTTATTTATTTATTTCAATCACACACTGCTCAAAAGATTTCGCTGTAGCAATCAGAAAGTACAAGGGCTTCCTTGCCTGCCTGTGTGTGACCAGTCATGGGCACTATTTCATAGTCAAATCCTGCTATGGAATAGTAAGTCGTCACCCATACCAGAGAACAAGCGACAATAAAAATAACTACACGATTCAGTTCAGCTCAGTGTTAGGAACGGAACATGTGGTCGATGCCGAGCAACAATCTGACCCCAGGGACTCTAACCAATTTCCAGAGATTGTACAGGTGCCCTGCAATCTTCCTTGTTCATTTGTGTACGCGCCTTACATGATTGCTCGGGCTTTCTGATGTTAGTTACTTTCCCAAAGGTCACGGGAAAAAAACAAAATATCAACTAATGACTTAGCTCTGGACGATCACCAATGTTTCATTATGTTTTGGCAGTTGAGTGAAGTTGCTTTTACTGCTTCCACAGAGCTTCCAGGGGAGGGCTATTAACCTCTTTCTTTCCCTTATTTTTTTTTTTTTAGTAAAGAATATATCGTAGTTTCAGATAATTAAGGTTATATTTTTATGCACATAAAATAGATCACCTAACTTCAAAATAAGTGCAAATGTATATTTCCCTTAAGCATTTGCTTTGCAGTATACTAAAGAACCTTTATTTTTTTATATATTTAGCCAGCTGGCTTATCATATATATGTATTATTTATTTAAAAACATTTAAAGCAATTCCTAATATGATGCCAAACCAGTTTGTTGACAAGTCAAAATCAAATTCATGCAGATAAAGTATATCTTTGTAAGAGTAGCAGATCTTTAAAACATTGTGGTAGAAAAAAATAATGTCTCCCCAACTATTCCTAAACGTTCATGCCTTAATCTTTAGAGAATGTTACATTACATGGTATAAATAATTCAGATTGAGGATTTTTCATGACTATTTGTTTATGACTTTCCCAGAAACATGATAGTAGTTCAATGCACTGTTTTTCATTTATATCATATGAATTTATTCAACGATGATTTACTAAAGGACTGCTGTGTTCCTGGCACTCATCTAAGTACTTAAAAATATGAATTAACAAATTATATAAAAAACACTGTCTCTATACACCTTCTATTTTTGTAGGATTTGATACATCATAGGATTTGATGTATTTAATAGAAAGTCCTCAATTACAATGCTACACACTATATCTTTTTCTAATCTCATCTGGTTATTAGATGATCACCGGTAATATACAGGAGTGTGCAAAAAGGAGGTTTGCAATTATTTGTATGGAAAATCTCTCCATATAAAATCCTAAGCTACCAGTCGACTGTTCGACCGTTCGACCGTTCGACCGTTTGACCAGTCGCTATGATGTGCACTGACCATCAGGGGGCAGACGATCAATTCAGGAGCTGCCCCCTGGTGATAAGTGCACTCCCACAGTGGGAGCGCCTCTCCACTGACCAACAAGCGCCAGACACCCGGCTCATAGCTGGTGAGCACAGCTGCGGCAGCACGAGCTTCTCCCACCTCTGTAGCAGTGCTATCCAGCAGCAGCTGTGGCTGGAGCAGGGCTTGGATGAGAGGGAGCTCAGGCTCCTCCCCAGCCGGCTGCCACTTCACACACTACTACATCCCTCGGGGGATGTCAGACTGTGGGTTTCGACCCAATCCCAAGTAGGCACCTGGCCTGTGGGGATCAGGCCGAACCCAGCAGTCCAACATCCCCTGAGGGGTCCTGGATTGTGAGAGGGTGCAGGCCAGGCTGAAGGACCCCACCAGTGCACGAATGCGTGCACTGGGCCTCTAGTAATATAATAATTAATAAATAATAATACAAGAATAAGCTGTGTTTTTTGTCACAACTGTAAACCTAATATTTTCCCCACTCATGTACAAAAAAGTGTCTAGGTCCACTAATTTAAACTAGAGCATTTGGGACTCCTCTCTGAGAAGGTAATATTTAGAATAAGACATGAATGAAAGAGATGTGGTCATGAGAAGAACTAGAAAAGAAGTGGTACTGGGAATACTGCAATATGATATATTACATTGCTATATCTGTACTTACAGTAGATGGGTTCACAACAGCATACTCTAGGCAGGACATACAGAACTTTATAGCAAATACTTATTAAATCAACAAAAATATCTCGTTCTATGCCTTTTTAGGCCATGGTAATGGACTGCATTGCTGTTCACTCATATTCTTTGGCACCTGAGGGATGTGATACATTCCTGCTCTGTGGGACTCAACAATGGCCATGTGCTTGACTAGGGGAAGGTATATGTAAGTATGATATGAGATTGATCTATTATCTATCACTTAACTATCATCTATCAATCTGTATCTATCTATCATCTATCTATATATTTATCGTATATCTATCTGTTATCTATCTATCTATCTATCTATCTATCTATCTATCTATCTATCTATCATCTACCTATCTATCTATCATCTATCTATCTATCTATCTATCTATCTATCTATCTATCTATCTATCAATCATCTATCTATCATCTACCTGTCTACAAGCAGAAGTAATGAGTGTCAGTAATTATTGGAAGTCTTAAGAACCAGAAAAATGCATAGTTATGCAAGCTTCCTTTCCTTTTTACTCTATAAAGATAACAGACAATGTTACCAGTACAGACAGAGTTTACTCTATGGCCTGGGTCTTAGCTTGAAACTGATGCAAAAATTCAGTGTGAATTTTTGAATATTGCATCTGTGTTGTCATAAACCTATGGGATTATGGATTTTTTTAAAGTATTGTGATTATTTTTTAGCATTGCCTTGCCTTTCCTGACAGATACAGCCAAATGTGTCAAAATGTCCAAAGTTTATCTCCTCTTTTTTTTAAGGATATTGTTCAGATTTGCGCTATCCAAAATGATAGCTGCTACCAACTACAGTATTTATTTATTTATTTTTTCATTCATTCAAATATTTATTGAGCAGCTAGGGAGATACAAAGGTGTTTAAAACATGGTCAAAGAGGCAAGATACATGAACAAGTCAAGAAAAGTTCACTGAATCACAGCAAAAGAAAGGTGCATTAGGAGACTGAGTGGGATTGCTTCCAGCCTGGAAGGGGGCATGGGTGAGTCATAAACCAGGAAAGGGCACTGAGATTAAAACAGAGACTTCAGTCTGGATTGTTGATGATACTCAGTAGGGACTACATTTGTCTCTCCTTTTCCTCTTTCCCCATCTTTGGGCTTAATTTACTGGAGTGCCCAGGATTGTTCAATGCGCCTTGTCTATACTTGCCTGCATTTTTGCTTTAATGTCTTCTATAGAACTAGGTCCTTTTGGTGTTTTAGGAGTTTTTTTTCCTGTTTTTTGAAGGATTGAAGGATTCTTGACCTTTTGATCTTGGTGCTGATGGTTTTGAGTCTTTTCCATTCTGATTTGATTTCTGTGCATTTTTGGCTGGAGTATCTCGTATGGATTTCTTTACTGGAGCTTTTTCTACTACTTCCTCCTCATCATCCTCATCATCTTCATCAGAAGCAAGTTTTACTTTTTCTGAAGAACCTTGCTAACACCTCCAGGGGCTGACCGCTTTCCAGACATACTTAAGAGTTTCACATCCTCCTCCTCGTCATCTTCTGACTCTGCATCTTCCTCCACAGCTAAGTGCTGTCCACTAATATGCACAGGCCCCGAACCACCCTACAACCGTAAGACCACAGGTGGTGTTATTTCAAAGCCACCACGGGAAACCATTGGCTGTACAGACATTTTCACAGTTGCCAGTGTTGCTTTAATTGGACTGCCTTCGTAAATCATTGCCTCTGCTTCGACAATGTGCAGTTCATCCTTTGCTCCAGCCCTAGACTGACCGTTCGTAAAGATAATTGGTGCTGATTTTCATCATTATCCACCTTAAAGTGATCATCTTTCTCAGCCTTTAGTTCACAACTGAAAAGGTAGTTCTGGGGCCTCAGAGGGCTCACGTTCATGTTCATAGAATCTTCCATGGGGCAGTAGCATGCACTTAGGTGAGAGGGAAGGCAGATGGAGATTAATGGCTTCTGTGGATGGAATTGCATGAGGGCCCAACTACACTATTTAAATTCAAATCAATTCAACCTAAATAAAATATAAAATTTACTTCTATTACATTAACTACATTTCAAGTACTCAATAGGTCACTTGTGTCCAGTGGATACCACATACAACAGCACAAAGAAAGATGATTTATTTTCTCTTTTAGTATAATTTATTGATTTCAGAGAGAAAGAGAGAGGGAGAAAGAGATAGAAACATCAACTTTGATAGAGAATCATTGATCAGTTACCTCATGCTGAGGTACCCCACACTGGGGATCAAGCCCACAACCTGAACATGTGCCCTGACCAGAAATTGAACTGTGACTTCCTACTTCATAGGTCAACGCTCAACCACTTAGCCATGCCAGCTGGGCGAAGATGATTTCTATCATCACAGAACGTTCTACTGAGAAGCAATGGCTCAGATTGTGAAAGACTTGGAGCTTTTCTAGCTTCCATCGTGTTCCCAACATATGGGGATGCATTCATCTTCTTTCTCTAGAAGTAGTTAAACCTAATCAAGGGAAGAGCTTCAATTCTCCCAAGTATTTTAAATCTCACTGTGTTCCTGTGTGTTTTTATTCTTTTTTATCTAAAACCAATTGAAGATATTGCTGGACCATTTCACACCTCACTAATGGCCAGACCCTCTGGAATTCACTAATGCTGTTACACACCAATCAATAACAATTAACTGCCACCACTTCAACTTGCTATTTGCCTGGTTCCAGAATTAGCAAGTGTGACACCCTTGGTTAATTGAGAATTACAGTGATTTCTGGAGCTTCTCAAACCAATTGATGTAGAATTTTAGACATGATATCCAAACGCACATCCCTTCTCCGCGTCCAGCACGGAGAGAGAGAGTGATGTAACTTCCTGTTACTCACATCCATGGATCCTAGCCAACAGAAAGCCAGCTTGCACCAGGGGTTGAGAATCAGGAAGCCAGTCAGCACCAGGGCATCTGATCTCTCCATTTCCGGTTGTCCTGGTCCTGTGCTATTCCAGTTTCCAGTAGCTCCTGATGGCCTAAAATTGAAAGTATACTAAAGAATATTTTTGTGCCACTTCAACTTACCTTTAAAATGTATTTTCTACTTCTCTTCATAAGGATGATTTTGTCACTGTTCATTGTATTTTTTATGGAATTCAACTATGGACTCTGAATGAATCTTCCCCTCTATCTACAGGTTAAAATCTCATTCAGAACTCAATTTTTCATGGCTCTTTCCCAGATCTTGTAGGCCACACTGATGATTGCTTCCACGGGAACATTATAGCAGTTCTGTGTACTCGTGTACTGGCTTTTTCTGTACATTTTATCCATTTGTTTAACAATTACTCATTGTATTGGCACTGATCTAGGTACTTAGAAAACATCAGTCAACAAATTAGACAGACAGAAATCACTGTCTCTGTGGAATTTGCATTTTACTGGGATTTGATATAGTTTAACAAATCCTATTAATAAAAGTCTATGCCCTCATGCCATGATGCTCTCACGCTGAAACGAGTGATCACCAGGAGGCTGCGTGTACAGTGGACATGCACGGATAGGCGGGGCTGCATGCACTCATGGGTGGGCAGGGGCATGACGCTGCGTGCATGGCTCAGAGGCAGGTCCCGTGGCTCTGTGTGGCAAAGGCCTGGGGGTTTTATGGCTCCTATTGGCACGGAGGCGGGACCGCGGCTCTGGCCTGCCTATTTGGGGCAATCCATCCAGGAGCCCTGGATGAGCGGATGGGGCCTACCTCTTTGGGGCGATCAATCACGGGGCTTCCACACTGTGAGAGGGCACAGGCCAGGCTGGGGAGCCCTCCCTGAGTTCACAAATTTTGTCCACCGGGCCTCTAGTGTAATTTAAGTTTCCAAAATATGGGTCCTACGTATGGTATCTTTTAAAATCTTTTTTGCTTCTAGTTTCCTAGAACATGCAGTGTTAATTGATGAACAATTTTATGTAGAACATCTCAATGAATATTGACATTCTACAATTTCAGTCGTTCATTCTCTCTTTCATTAAGCATAAAAAAGCTTTTAGTATTTTTAATTAGGCACAAAAATATTCTAAGTTCATGGCCCATACACACCTTAACTGGGGTCTGTTGGGGTTATAAACTGCTTTTCTCTTGTCTTCTGTGTCTCAGAAGAAATATCAAAGAGCTATCAATCAAGGGCAGGCACGCATTCCTGTGGTTCTGCCTTCTTGCCATTGAAATCTATCATGTCCTACGCTAAAATATCCAAGTCTGTGAGGAAAAGAAGTACATTTGTTTCTTTGTTTGTTTGTTTAAACAGAGAAAAATAGTGTTCTAACCAACTAGTAACATTGTTACTTGAAGGAAGCTAGGCTGATATTTTTCAAAGAGCATTTACTTATTGAGTTTGTCTTATCATAAGTTACAGATGGCTAAACACATCCTCCCTCAGCCTCTGCAATCTGATTCAGATTTATACTATGTTTAAATGTTACCTGCAAATAATTTCATAATCTAAAATATATCAGAAAACTCAAATAATCACAGATTTTAAAAAAAATGACAGTGAGTGTGGAGTACAAAAGAACATATAGAATAATATATGTTTTATGTATCCACAGAAGGGTTTTAGAGATTACATAAACCTTAGCTTTCTAAAATACTTTACAAGTTTACAACCTCTCATTGACTGGCCATTGCCTGAAATCCAACACAGATTTTATACTATGTTTCAATTATACTTAATAATATGAAACATAACTATTTATATTGTGTCTTAAGTGTAATTAGACCCAAGATATTACATATTTGAAATCTAATGTTCATGAAGATATAAAGATCAAATTATTTGAAGCATATTGTTCTAAGGAGTCTGTTTATTATATCCATTGGGATAATTTCTGGTTTTCCCTTTTATTCTTTTAGTTATAAATGATTTTGAATATGTTTTAACTTCTTAATGTGTACAATTAAAATATTTTTGTTGACTTCAGAGAGGTAGGAAGAGGGAGATAGAGATGAAAACATCAATGATGAGAGAGAATCATTGATTGGCTACCTTTGGCATAGCCCCTACTGGAAATTGAGCTCACAACCCAGGCATGGAACTGTGACCTCCTGGTTCATGGATCAATTCTCCACCACTGGTGCACACTGGCCGTGTTTAATATGTACAATTTTTAATTAATTCTGGACAAAATCATTGCAGTTTATTCTTCTCTGTGTCAGAATACCTCCTGTTCTCAGCTTATCAACAGACACATAGAGAATGCCCTGCAGGGTCTTGAACTGATTGCCACACTGGGTTGGCAACAGTGCTTGCCTCCATGAAGCTCCAACAGCATAAAAGCAAATAACTGGATTAAATGTGAAAAGTTCAGCTCACACATAATTACTGTGTTAAGGGCAATATTTATTGTGTAATGTGAGCTGGTGGATTTTCAAAACTCTCTTTTGAGGGCAATCATCCACCCAGCAGTCAACTTGTGGCTCATTTGTTCTTTCGAAGGAGAGATTACCACTTACGTTAAGAGGATTGCGAGAAGTCAGGGATGCCCAGTGATCTTTGATCTCCCTCCTACAGCTTATCTTCAGCAGATATTACCATTTCTAAAATACCACATTCACAGAAAATCTGCTTATTTATACGTTAGAGCTCTCTTTGGGAAAGTTGGATAAAAGGCCCACAAAGAGTATCCATATCAGAGGCCAGAGGGCAGTTCTTTAAATTGCATTTCATAATTGATTTTGAAAAAAAATATGGGCCCCAAAATGCACAAGAATAAAACAACATCCAATCTATCTTCAGGGATTTTCCTACTTTGTTTTAAGCTTCTAGGAATTATGCCAATAGATACACAGAAGTCTAGAAGGAGGAAACTAGGAACCTCCTGTTATTACCCAGAAAACCAGTTGGCAGGCAAGCAGGAAAGGTTTACATAGTTAACTTGATAATTTATTTCCTCTACACAATGGCCATTGCGAAATTCTAACATATATTAAGAGTAAATCACATGGCTATGCATTTCTATTTTATGCCATTTATTTCTTCCTCCCACACTGGGAGACAGTCAAACTACTCTCACAATGTTATTAATGAGAAAGCTGAGTAGAAAGCAGAAAAATCTGCTCCAGGTGACCCAGAGGATAAGACTGAGAGACAAGATTATTGCTCTCCTTTCTGACTGTAGAGCCTAAGAATGATCTATCACCTCTCAGAGAGCATGGCACTACTTTTAGTTGAAAAGCAAGTTAAATGGAAACATTCTATTTGTCCTTTTGACTTTTCGTTTTTCTTTTCCATGGTGTTTTGTGCACTTAGTTCAGTTGCCATAATCCATTACCTGAAAACTTGGGAACAATGAACAAAACTGATGTGTAAAGTATAAGTCCATACTATTTATAGAGCTGACTGTGTTAACAGTGGGGAATGTGAGGTGAGAATTTCCAGAGTACCATTACTGTCTCTGCCCATTTGATACATGTTTTTATGATTATATGTGTATGAACATCAAAATTGTATGCTGGTTGCATATAATTTTGTTATTAATGTTTTTAGTACTGATAACACTTTCTTTCCACTAAAAAATAATTCATTTAAGAATCAGAAACAGGAAGACTGAAAATAATTATACCTTACAAGAATTGTTAAAGGGAGTTCTTTAAGTGGATGTAAAAGGACATTAATTAGCATAAAAACATAAAAAATATACTGTAATTCTCACAGGTAATGGTAAGTATACAGACAAATTTAGATTATGTAATTTGGTAATTGTAGAGCATAATTCACTTAAAATTCTAGTTTAAAAGTTAAAAAAATGGATGTACTAAAAATAAACATAACCTGTTGCTATATATACAACACAAAACATGTAAATTGTGGCAATATTAACCTAAAATGTGAGGTGGAGGAGAAGTGAAAGTATAAAGTTAAGGAATTCTATTAAAGTTAAGTCCACAGAAACTAAGATGGCGGCATAGATAAACACCGGGAAATTGCTGCTTCCCACAACAATTGATAAATGCATCAAAAACACAAGCCGGACATCATCCAGAACTACAGGAGAGCTGGCTGAGTGTAAATTCTACAACTAGAAGGAAAGAAAAGCACACTGAGAGCCAGAGGAGCTGCGGAGGTGGAGTGCAGAGGTACGGGGGCTCGCGCGCATGGAAAGGGGCTGGCACCTGAGGACGTGGCTGTCTTTTTGAATCCGGAGGGAGACACAAGCTCCCGACGGCTCTGAAATCCGGCTCCGGGAAGTCTCTGGGGACCCAGGACTCATACGGGGAGAAACTGGTCTGTCTGGCAGCGGGCGAGCTTGAGGGCAGCTTTCCCTCAGAGGTGCTTGCAGCCATTGCCAGGACACTGGGACTTGTGACTCCTTAGGGTGGGGCTGAGGCTCCGCCACAGCTGCCTGCTCCGCCCTTTGATTCCTTGAGACCCCGCCCCGCCCAGGCTGCAGCAGAGGCTTTTGCATATGAATGCCCTGGCCATTTGCAACCTGTAATTACCTAACCGCAGCCGGGCCAGATAGACCCAGAGCTTCCAAGAGAAGGCCCAAGGCCCCACAGCGGCTTGCATTGCTACACAGCTGAGCATCATCAGGGCACTTCCAAACTCCAAAAAAAGGAAGGGGAATCTGCAGTTCTCTTCGTAGTTCCTGCTGGGTAACTTCAGGCAGAGGCTAAATTAGCACCTCCTTAGATCCAAGAGCCACTCTACCCCAGTAGTCAGAGAGGGACCATCCGGATTACAACTCTTCAGATCCATAAGGGACACACTCAGGGTGCAGTCTCAGTGAGCACCAAAGCCCCACTGAAGCAAGTCTTGCCCCAGAAGGGTGTCTCCAGCACAGAAGTTCTCCCACTGCAGACACAGCTGATTCTCACTGCCAATTGGCCTGGAGGTCAATTCCTCCCAGTGATCCTACAACAACCAAGGCATAGCTACAACAAGACTGTGCACAAAGCCCACAAGGGGGTGCACCAAGAGTGTCCACCTCAGGTAACTGGGGAGGCTGAGCCACTGGGCCCTACAGGACACCTAGCACACAAAGCCACTCTATCAATACAGGGAAGCAGCCAAAATGTGGAGACAAAGAAACAGGTCACGAATGGCAGAAACGGAGGAAAGCAAACGACTGGATATAGAGTTCAAGGCCATGTTTATAAGGTTTTTCAAGAATTTTATGGAAACCGCCGATACATTTAATGAGTCCCTCAATAAGTATAGTGAGACCATGGAGGACATGAAAAAGGGCCAACTAGAAATTAAGCATACACTGACTGAAATAAAGAATAATTTACAGACACCCAACAGCAGACAAGAGGATCCCAAGAATCACGTCAAAGATTTGAAATACAAAGAAAAAAAAAATGCCCAACTGAAAAAGAAAAAAGAAAAGAGATTCCAAAAATATGAAGATAATGCAAGGAGCCTCTGGGACAACTTCAAGCGTACCAACATCAGAATTATAGGGGAACCAGAAGAAGAGAGAGGGCAAGATATTGAAAACCTATTTGAAGAAATAATGACAGAAAACTTCCCCCACCTGGTGAAAGAAATAGACTTACAAGTCCAGGAAGTGCAGAGAACCCCAAACAAAAGGAATCCAAAGAGGACCACACCAAGACACATCATAATTAAAATGCCAAGAGCAAAAGATAAAGAGAGAATCTTAAAAGCAGCAAGAGAAAGACAGTCAGTTACCTACAAGGGAGTACCCATACGACTGTCAGCTGATTTCTCAACAGAAACCATGCAGGCCAGAAGAGAGTGGCAAGAAATATTCAAAGTGATGAATAGCAAGAACCTGCAACCAAGATTACTTTATCCAGCAAAGCTATCATTCAGAATAGAAGGTCAGATAAAGAGCTTCACAGATAAGAAAAAGCTAAAGGAATTCATCACCACCAAACCAGCATTATATGAAATGCTGAAAGGTATTCTTTAAGAAGAGGAAGAAGAAAAAGGAACTCTTACCATTTGCCACAGCATGGATGGAACTGGAGAGCGGATAAATACCACATGATCTCACTCATTTGTGGGATATAATGAACAACATAAACTGATGAACAAGGACTGATCCAGAGACGGAGAGGCATTGATTGGACTGTAGGGCTTTGGAGGGAGGGTAGGGGAGGGTGGGGGCAAGGGGGAAAGATCAACCAAAGGACTTACATGCAGGCATATAGGCCTAACTAATGGACACGGACAACGGGGGGGGGAGGTGAGGGCATGAGGGGGGGGGCAGAGGGTAACATGGGGACAAGGACACATGTGTAATATCTTAATCAATAAAAATATATTAAAAAATAAAATAAAATAAAATAAAGTCCAATGTTAATCAAACCATCATGCTGTATGTCTTACACTTATACGCTGCTGTATGTGCGCTATTTATCAATCAAAGTGGAAAACAATAATTAGCACTCACGTAGATAATACATTTACCAAGAATGCAGAAATCTGCCTTCTCTGTTTGTCACTAGAGGGTCTAACATGTTTAAAAATTTTAGAATTATTTCAGACTCTATCACTTAGTTTACTTTTGAAAAATAAAAATCAATAGTGTATGTTACTTAGGCAAATTTATTAAGTACTATTTATAAGTATCTACACTAATAAAAGAGAAAAATGGTAATTGGCGTACAACGATACCCTTTTCATTGGCTAAACAGGACTATATGCAAATTAACTGCCAACTAAGATTGGCAGTTAACTGCCAACAAGATGGCGGTTAATTTGCATATGTAGGCACAATGCAGGGAGGCGAAAGGGAAAGCAGGACGAAGCCCCCTGCCACTGACAGTGATCGGAAACCCAGGGGGGAGCTAAGAACTGGGGGGCAGGGAAAGGCGGCCCTGGGGCCGCCTTTGCCCTGCCCCCCAGCCATGATCGGAGAATCAGGCGCCTTTTCCACCCTGGCCAGTGATAGCAGGAAGTAGGGGTGGAGCCAGCAATGGGAGCTGGGCACGGTCGAAGCTGGCAGTCCCAGGAGCTAGGGGCCCCTTGCCTGGGCCTAAAGCAGAGCCCACGATCGTGGGGCCACTGCAGCTGTGGGTCCCCGCTGCCCGGGCTGAGCCTCAGCCAGAGGTGTCCTGCAGGGGCAGGGGTGGAGCCCGTGTGATCGCGGTGTCCCCCGCTGCCACTGCAGGCCCCCGCTGCCCGGGCCAGATGCCTAGGCCAGAGGCATCAGGCCTGGGCTGGGGCCAGAACCAGTGATGGGGGGAAATGAGGGTCCCCTGCCCAGGCCTGACGCCTCTGTCAGAGGCGTCAGGCCTGGGCAAGGGGCTGATCCTGCGATTGGAGGGTGATGGGGGTCAAAGCCTGAGGGTTCCCAGTATGTGAGAGGGGGCAGGCTGGGCTGAGGGACACTCCCCTCCGCCCCACACCCAGTGCACGAATTTCGTGCACCGGGCCCCTAGTATTTTATAATAGCTCATATTTAATAATCTTTCAAATTCAGAAAGATATATTTATAAATTCCCTTACACATCAATATCTGTTCTTTCTAGTCCTTTATTTCTAAAATTTATTATGAAAAGTTTAATCTTTATGTTTTACCTATATTCATCAACGATAATCCACATCTTTATGTTTCTCTCCACACATGCACACACACACACACACATTCATTTTGAACATCGGAAAGTAAGTTGTAGGTATCATGTCATTATATTCTTGTAGAAACAAGGACATTCTCTTACATAACCAAGGTCATCACACTTAATAGATGTCACATTAAAACAGTATTATCCAATATTTCATTTAAATAAAAATCCCCCAACTCTACCAATAATGCCCTTTAGTTCTGTTTGCTTGTGTTCATTTCAAGATTTTTTCAATGGATGTAAATTTCATTTATTTTTAATATTATATATACTTAATCTTTTTTTTAAAATATATTTTATTGATTTTTTACAGAGAGGAAGGGAGAGAGATAGAGAGCTAGAAACATCGATGAGAGAGAAACATCGATCAGCTGCCTCCTGCACACCCCCTACTGGGGGATGTGCCCGCAACCCAGGTACATGCCCTTGACCGGAATCGAACCTGGGACCTTTCAGTCCGCAGGCCGACGCTCTATCCACTGAGCCAAACCGGTTTCGGCTATACTTAATCTTATTTGCTCTTCAATACTCATCTAATTTTTGTCACTAATGGCATTGACATTTTGTATCGTTTATTTCACTTGTATTGTAAAATATCTCAATGTTCCGTATTTTTCTAATGGCTTCCTAATAAACAGATTTAAATGGAAAGTTGACGTTAACTGCACCTTAGTTAGGGATGCTGCTGCATGTGTCCCACTGCACTACCTCAGGAAGCCCTAACATCCCATTATTCTGTTATTGGTGATGCTCAGCTTGAGTACTTGGTTGGTGGTTCCTCTTGGTTTCTCCATTAGAAGGGGAACTTTTCCCCGTTAATTAATAAATGATCTGGGAGCTAATGTTTAGGATCAATGTTTATCCTATTTTCTGACAATGTTTCATAAGTGCTTTCTGCACCCATTGATATTCTCTGCCTGAATGAAGCCTTGCATTTGGTGGGGGTACAATTGCAAATTTTGAATTCTGTAATTTCTTCCCCAAACACTGACTGACATTCTTCTACAGACATTCTTCTATAGACAATCTTCTATAATTAACTCCCTTTCCTTTTGTTATCATGTTGCTATGGATATAGAAATTTATTTTGGTTATGGGTATTAAAATCTATTACAATTATTATTTTTAATGTTTAAATTGTCCCCCAATTTGCTCTTTTGAACTGGAAGGATGGAAAATATTTTGAGTTGGCAGCTGTGTTCCTTTAGCAAGTCACATAGTGTTTCGGCCTCTTCTTACTTTTTGACACAACAAACTATATTAGGCTTTCTTTTTACTTTCTCTGACCCATATATGTCATTACTTGAGATCTTTTTACTGAGCAATGGTATTTAGAAATAAATATATGAGAACTAAATGCAGTAGTTGCAAACTGGGGAAACCATTTCGCCATGTTGGTTGGGTGAACAGAGCTATGAAATAACTTTGTAAAGCTATTATAAATTTAAACTGATACCTCTAGTTTACATCTAACACTATACTCAGCCACCCTTATTCTTAATCACATCTCATTGTTTGCAGAGGAAAATCAAGAAATGTTTCCATGTTTACTTCTTTTCTGTCTTTTAACATACACATATTGTTACAGAATTAATATATTAGTGGCACTATCAAAACAAGTCAATTAATACCCAGTTCATCTTTATACTACTTTTGCCTTTTGAATATTTTTCATTGAGGACATCAAATTAAACATTATGCATTGAAAATTTTTTTGGATTAATTCTGTTTTTTTCTATGTGGTTATTTTAGTTTCAGTGTTTCTTTTCTCATTATGTTATCTATTAATTTTGTTTTTGAAAATGTATAAAATACACATGGTTCAAAATTAGGTAAGAAAATTATAGTAATAGAAAAGTCATGGAATGTTTCAAACCATCACATAGAGTATGGTTGTGTGTGTGTGTGTGTGTGCGCACGCACGCTCGCATGCACATGTTTTATTGCCTGTACATAACTTCATCTACTGCAGATTCGTGTTGTAAAGCTATTATAACTTTAAGCTTTAGAGACTCACAAAAACCGCTAGAGTATACAATTTCTTGTTTCCTGTACCATGGCATTTTCAGTACATTCATACCCTGCTATGAGAAATGTGACTGATAGCCCCTAGTTTATGAATTGGTAAGATGGACATATCGTTTTAAGAAATGTGTTTATCTTATTTCTATGAAAAAAAAATAGAAGAAA
Source organism: Myotis daubentonii (assembly GCF_963259705.1). Classification (NCBI taxonomy): domain Eukaryota; kingdom Metazoa; phylum Chordata; class Mammalia; order Chiroptera; family Vespertilionidae; genus Myotis; species Myotis daubentonii. The sequence goes on along the minus strand of NC_081851.1, from coordinate 28,434,347 downwards.
ATGATATCATCATGGTTTTGTTTAAATTTTTATTGTTTAAATTATAAATGCTTGTTATCAGTTTAAATAACAAAGTGCAGTCATACACTACATAATGCCATTTCAGTCAATGATAAACCACATAGAGGACTGTGCTAGAGCATATATCCCAGGTGTGCTGTAGGCTAGACCATCTATGTTTCTGTAAATGTACTCCATAATGTTTGCACAATGATGACATTGGATAACAATGGGTTTCACAGAACTTATACCTTTCATTAAGTGGTGAATGGATGTAGTTGCATATGTATATACACAATACAAATAATTAATTAGGTAATCCAATTATTAATTTATTTGTTCCATTATATAGATTGAATATCAATTATGCATATCATGGTCACTTTGTGGTTACAAAGGAAACTAATGTTAATTGGAAATGATAGTGGCTAGAAAATTGTCAGGTGAAAATGTTTTAGCTTTTAATATCTAAATTCTATTATACCAAGTATAAAACTTGTACATACACTTACATGTAAGCACCATATTTTTTTATTAAAAAACTAAAACAAAATTTGTTTTCCCTGTATGTGATAATTTTCTCTACACTGTAAATTCTAACAAGCACAGTAATACTAAGAAGCAATTGTATTAATTTAATTATATTAACTAAATTATTGCACATCTAAATAACTTTACACTAAAAACAACAGGAAAAGATTTCAATTATGTGGCCCATTAGATCAAGAAGTTAGTATTTATTGCTTTGCCCTTCTTTTCGAAAAGCAAAAATTAGTTGTATGGAATAAACCTTTATATAAATTAAAATGTATTTGGGGTTTTTAGTTAATTATGACTTGTTTGTTATAACAAATTCTCTATGAATATACATAAGCTTACATTTCCCATTATGGTTTAATTATACAGTCATTAGAAGAAGGAAATTATAGTGAAAACAGTTATGAAAAATGGTAGATCATCTGCAATACAACTCAAATTAAGTCATTTTAAAACATGATTTTGTAGGTTCTGAGGATTTTAATATATATTTTTAGCCTAGCTATTGTTTAATTATGGAATAATACATAAAATGTTTGATTGAGATACCATTTGTGTATAGTCTGGCATTGACATTTGTGTTAAGTATAGAATTGTAAGTGTGAAATTTCAATATTCAGTTTTCTTGCATTTTCTAATACTGAACTTCCTCATTTCCTTGTAAAGAAATCTTAATCATAACACATTTTGCTTTTCAAATTCTGTCCTCCTTATGTGTAAGTAATACATTGTAACATTATTATCAAATACATATTTTCTCATTCATATGGGGAAAATCACTTCCAATGATCTAAGTGTATTTTCTTGGGTGAGGACAGTGTGTGTGTGTGTGTGTGTGTGTGTGTGTGTGTGTGTGTTAAATTATATTCAAAAAATGCAATGTTTCCAGGGAATCCACAAATCTAGAAACTGCAGTCTATTATCTAAATGTAATTCAGCAGATACTACATGCATTGTTCAGGGCACTTAATAGAGAAATGATTTTGATACACTTTGTCTTTGAGCGATGATGTGCTGTCAATGCCTATACTATAGGCCAGAATTTATCACAGAATATTTTCATAAAATTTATGAATTTGAGATAAATATCATTAGCCTGTGTCACAAAGATAAAGTCTAAATTACTTGGTTCATCTCTGAAAACAAAGACTCTAGAATAGTGATTGACACATAGCAAGCAGTACAAAATACTTGTTGAGAGAGAAAAATAATTAAATGAACTAAACATAAATGAATAAATTAAGGAATGGTATTTAGAATTTGTCAAATTGCAGCATTTTTGATAGACAAAGTAGTAAGAGTGCTCTTTGAATAATTTTCTAGGGGAAAGTGTAGTCAATTTAGTATGGTCATGAGAAACAACTATTATAAAAAATTTTAAGTTATTTCATCTGAGAGTTAAATAACCCCTCTACTAAAACTCAAAGTAGATAACTTTCTATCTAACAGACTTAAATTCCACATAATCCTAATTTTTGCATAATAAAGCATAGTAAAATATAGTGCCATAGGGTGAAGAAAAATATCTGGGGTCTTCAGGATTAAGGATACTAGAGGCCTGGTGCATGACATTCATGCATTGGGGGAGAATGGGGCCCTTCAGCCCAGCCTGCACCCTCTCATAGTCCAGCACCCCTCAGGGGATATCCTCTATCTGGCTTAGGCCCACTCCATGAGGAGCGGGACTAAGCTGGCAGGTAGACATCCCCCAAAGGGTCCTTACTGCTTCCATGAAGGCGGGAGAGGCTCCTGCTACCGGTGCTGTGAGCCTGGCTTCTAGCTGAGTGGGCTCCCCCTGTGGGAGCACACTGACCACCAGGGGGAAGCTCCTGCATAGAGCATCTGCCCCCTGGTGGTCAGTGCATGTCATAGTGACTGGTCATTCTGCTGTTTGGTTGATTTGCATATTAGCCTTTTATTATATAGGATTTGCTCTGATTTCATGGCAATCCTAAGTGATTCAAAATACCCCAGAGATCCACAGGTCTGACCCAGCTAATGGAAGTGAGGTAATAAATGTTATGTTGGCCTGAGTTCTTCCCTTATCAGGGCCCAGTGTGTTGAGAGACATACTGTATGTTTATCCAGTTCTTGATATATATTTGGACTACATACTAAACAAGAGGAAAAATACCAGATTAGTTCCCTGAACCATGGAATGCGGGATATTATATTAGGAAAGTTCATCTGTTCATTAAAAATATGTCCTTCCCTACCAGATTATTACATCTGGAGCAATATTTAGTGATGGGATTTATCACTCAACTTAAAGCTTAAAACAACCAAAAAATGAAAGAGTTGTATCCATGACACTGTACATCAAGCAATGAAGAGAGGTAACCCCTGAAAGATGGGAAACAAATTAGAAAAGACCTAGGATAAACCACATTTCTTTGAAATAATTTCCTGGCTAACTGCAGGGAGGGCGGAGCTAGACAGAGTCCCTGTGTTGAGGAGAAGAGGCTAATTGTGTGGTGAGAGCAAGGTGACCAGTGCAACAGTGAAGAGCACCAGAGAGGAGAGAACAGCACAGAGATAGGTATCTGGGACTCTGCAGAATATTCCATTTGTGCGTTAAGTGTAGTACTGATAAGCAAATATATGCACCACAAGAATTTGGGAAAGAACCATCTGAAAGAATTAAGGGTGACAACAGAGGACAAGGGGTAATGCCTATTCCCAATGCCCAGATTAGAGAATCCCATGGTTCATGGGCATTTTGAACGGTATAAGGAAGGCCCTGCTTCAGTAATGGAGATAGTTGGCCGACAGAGCCCTGGTATAGACCCTGGTATAGACCCAACTAACCACTTAATAGGTTTGAAAGAATAAAACTTATTTTACATTACTTAAATGCCGCAGACAGATCTCAAGGATATTTATATTCCTCTACAGTAAAACACAATAATTTACAATTCACAAAACCTGGCATCTAATCAAATGTTACATGGCCTAGAAAGAAGTAAAAAAAAGTACAAATCCAACGAGAAGATAATTAAAATTGATACTAATTCAGAATTAATTCAGATGTTAGAATGATCAGAGAAAGACCTTTGAAGTTATTAAAGCTGTACTTTGCAAGTAGTTAAGTAGAAGCAGGGAAGATATAAAGTGTATAAATAAAACACCTAGACATGAAACTACAGTATGTAAGATGAAAACTATATGGGTTGGCTTAATGGCATGTTTGACATCACAGAAAACATTAGTGGAGCTCCAAGACATAACAATAAGTATTATCTTGAATAAAAGGCACATGCATACAAACTATTTTTTTAAATGCATAGAGCATCAGTGAGCTATAAGCCAGCATCATGCAATCAAACATAGAGTTCGAGAAATTCCTGAAGCTGAGGGGACAGAAATAATCACCAAAATTGCTCAAAAGTTATATACAGCAGGAAAAAAAATCCCTTCTTCAGTGCCTCCTAGATTCTCCAGCTGATGCCCTAGAAATTAAAATTACTAAAGACATATTAACAAATAATAAGAAAGGTTTATTAATTTGTGCAGTGTGCACACATGTGGGAGAAACTCAGTGATGAGTAACTCAAAACGTTGGTTAGTACTTAGGCTTGTATAACAACTTGAATGATAAATTATTAGAGAAGTGGCAAGACAAAGGAAAAGGAAAAGGAGTTTAGGTTTCTAGAGGCAGCAAACACTTGGTAGGTAGATAAATAGAGAAAAGTAATGGAAGATAAAGTTTATTTTATTATAGTTTGTTGCAGGCCTTATTTCGTGCCTTATTTTAGGCCTTATTTCATGTTCGTCACGGCCATAAAACTTCTGGGAGAGGACATTTACACCAGTCTTCATTTCCCAGAAATTTCTGCTTTGTTCAGATAAGGGAAGTCCTGGGAAGGCTTCTTTCTGCATCTTTAAATTATCAGTTGCCTTCAGCTCAAATTATTCCTTATACTGAAATGGTGTATTTGGGGGTGACATATTCTCATTCTCTACATATCTAGGAACTTTAAGAAACTTCAAGCACCAAAATATGAAGAAAACTAATGCAAGGCACATCATTATTAAATTACTTATAACAAATGATAGAGAAAAGTGTCAAAAGTAGACAGAGTAAATGACAAATTATTAGAGAAACAAATATAAGAACAATGGCACATTACTCACGTGAGCAATGTAAGTGGAAACACTGCAGGACAATATGTTTAAACTCTGAGGAGGGAAACCTTTTTATCTTAGAATTCTATACAGGGCAAGATACTAAGATGATAGATAAAAAACTAATCACAACTATGAATAATTTACAATCACATTAATTAATATTATAATTAATGTAACTAATAGGCAGATATTATAAGATTTAATAAAAAGAAAGAACCATCTCTCTGCTACCTATAAGATATGCTTTATATAACACACAGGTGGATTAAGTTATGGGATTGAAAAACATATTATGTTAACACAAAAGGAAGAAATGTTGGAGTGGCTATATTAATATTAGACAAAGTATATTTAGAGCTGATATTATCAAAAGGTATAAAGAGATCATTTCAAAATGATAAAAGGGCCAATCCTCCAAGAAAATATAGCAATTATAAATGTCTATGCCTTTTATAAGAGAATTTCAAAATACATTAAGCAGTATGTTTCACAGCAATACAAGTAGAAATAAACACATTTATAATTACACTCTGCGACTGCAGCACCCATTTCTCAATAATTGATAAAAAGTGAGCAGAAACTAAGGACAGAAAATTTGAACAAATACAGATCATATATTGGATGTAATACTATTCTTGAAATATGTAAACATCAAGTCATAAGTACAGTAATTATAAATCAAGAACAAAGAAAAAGAGCGCTGGGAAATCCACAAATATTTGAAAAGTAAGTAGTCAACTTCTAAAAAAACTGATCAAAGTAGATATCACACAAATAAGTCATATTTCAACTGAATAAAAGCAAAAAAAATCTCAAAAATCATGGGTATCACCTAAACCAGTAGTTAAAGGAAAATTTATAGAACTAAAAGTCTATATTGACTAAAAATGTATCAAATCAATGACCACATCTTCACCTTAAGACCTTAGATAAAAGCAGAGTAAATTAAACACAAAGTAAAAAAAAGGGGGGGGGGATTACAAAAATTGTTGTGGAAATCAATGGAATAAAAAACAGAATGCTAGAAGATAAATTAAATGAAAAGCTCATTATTTGACCTTTGTATAGATCAATATAACTAATAAATCTTTAGTCTGAATGATCAGAAGAAAGAAGAGATAAATTAACAGTATCACTAAGAATTCTCCAAATGTTAAATGTATAATGAGAGAATTCTATGAATAATTTCATGCCAATAAATTCAACAAGATAGAGTAGATAAAATCTTTAAGATACTAGCTGTCAAAACTCACCCAATAAGAACTCTATAACAAAAATATCCCATCTTTTCCAGAAATTTAATTTTTAATAAAAAATATATCTATAAAGAATATTCCATATCTAGATGGCTGTATGGGTAAATTTAAGAATAATTTAAGAAAAAAATATCAATTCTACACAAAGTCTTCCAGACATTATAAAGGAATCATTGCTTCTAATTTACTCTATGAGTTTAACAGTTACTTTATAGCCAGACCAGAAAAGATGTTGTGGGAATATCAAATCCAACAGTATGTAAACATGATATATCATGACCAAGCAGGATTTATCCTAGGAATGCAAGCATGGATTAACAATAAAAAAATAATCAATGTAAAAGGGTATAAAGGAGATAAGTGGTGATGGAAAGAGACTTGACTTGTGGGGATTAACACACAATGTAATATACAGATGATGTATTATAGATTTATACAACTAAAATATACATATAATTTTTTTTACCAATGTCACCCAATAAATTCAAGAAAGAAAGAAAGAAAGAAAGAAAGAAAGAAAGAAAGAAAGAAAGAAAGAAAGAAAGAAAGAAAGAAATAGAAAAGCATTGAGATGGTGGCACCACAAAATGATATTGAGGATTACATGGAGAGAAGAGGCTCCACTATTCCACAGAGAACATGTAACATGAGAAATTATTAAATTATCTTAAGATATTGAAATTCAAAGGCTGCTTGAGGTTATAGCATAATCTAGCTTATTGGACAGATATATTTCAGGAAACCTTGGTCAATTCCTAGGATTGCTTTTGCTACTTTACTCTTCCATGAATCTCAATTCATGCGTACTACTGTTGTAGTCAGTGACTTTAATATATATGCAATCTATGTGGCTAAAGGAAAGGGGAAGCAAAATCATATGGAATGGGTTTTGTAGTTTCCAACAATAGGCAATTAATTAATTACATGACAGAATATTTATAAAAATCTTAAAGATACTGTGACAGTAACTTAGAATGTAGATATGAATAAGCCCAAATCCTTGCTGTTGTGAGTTCTTCTTTCTAGGAGCTTTATAGATAAATATATTAATAAATATGTATATATATTAATGTACATATATATCACATATATCATAAAAACTCTAATTAAAAGTTCTTACCAGATTGAGAAGAAATACAAAAAAATGACAGATTTAAGGAGAAGAGAAATATATTTAAGTGTTATTATGAAGGAAGAAGTTACAGGAAGAAATAGTATTGATAAATTCACAAGCATTTAAAGAATTGGAGGAAATTAAATATAGCTAAATCATAATATTTTTTTGATTAGCACAATTTAAAAATACAGAAAAAGACAGATTATGGATTACAGAGAACAAAAATCAAAATGGGAATGTTTGGGCTCAAATTTAAGTGAATGGGAATCATTTCTGTCATTGAGGGATAGGAATAGCATGCTTACTTTGACTTTTTAAAAGATAATCACATCAAATAATTAATTATATACAAAGATTAAGGAAACTAATTTGAAAAATATTGAAATAATATTGGAAGATAATATTGTAAACAGTTGATAAGGACGTGAGACAGATGAGTAAAGAAAGCAGGACCTAAAAACAGGAAAACAGGACTTTCTGTGGAATAAGGAAGAGAGGGAATTCAAGAGAAACTGTCAAATGAGTGTAAGTAGGATATGCTCCTTGGTAGATTTCTGGGGAAACTAGAGAAGTAGGGAGACCAAGAAGAATGCATGAGTCACATAAACCCAATTCTGCCTCTGCCTCTTTGGTATCTTATTAGCCAGAACAAATAGAACTGCTTTGAGTTTCAATTACTTCATGCAGAAAATGGGGACAATACTATTTCATAGGGATATGGTCGGGATTATACACACAATTAACAATTATAAAGCTAAAGATTTATTGCGTGTTTATTAGGTTGTCAGGCATTAAGTAATTTATGTATATTATTGATTTTTTACATTATTTTTATTACCGTTGTACATATGTGTAATCTGACACACAGGCGTGTTTATTTTCCAAGTAAGTCGAGATATAAACATAGACTCGCTGCATTCTATAATCACTTGTCAGTAAGTACTTAATAAGTATTTGTTTTATAAATCTTGTAATAAAAATTATAGTTGCATTTACATTTACTCAAAACCCAGCTTGATACCAGTGTTGGAATCTGAGAAACCAATCTGTGCACATTTAGCATAAAATAAAGGTAACATCAGAAAGAGGTGACAGTTGAAATCATGATGTGGATGAAGCCATCTAAGAAAGCCTATACAATGTTATGCAGTCTAAACATGGACACTTAAGGAACAACCACCTTTAGGCCATCAATAGAAAAGTAGTCAATAGAAAAGAGGAAGATAGTGAAAAATCACCTTGTTTACTTTTCCTTTTCCAATGAATTTGACCTTCCTCTAGAATGGCTTTGAATTATTGTTTCAGTTGACAGTTGCACGATTCAATTAGCCTTCATTTGATTACCTGAAGGACTAAATGACTTAAGTCACAGCTACTATTTACAAGTGAAAAATACATGTCAATATTCTTGTCTCTCTAATGAACTTAATTAGTTCTCTCTTTCTCCTCAACATGTCTTGATAAGATGACTCATTTTCTAGAATAACAAAAACTCAAAACCTTCTAATTTTCACATATTTAATTATCTAAGAATGACTTGGGCAGACCAAGTTGACTTGACATTTCAGTGATTATAAATGAGGTAAATGGAATGAATAGTGACTCCCTGGATTATGTAATAATGGTAAAACACCCCTCCTGAGAACTATTTGTTGAAGTATTAACTTAAAATGCATATAAATACCAACTATACCCTTGGAACAATCTCCTGCTAAAATATAATTCTCAGGGAAAAGATTGCCAGTCTTCTAAGGTCATAGAAGGGATAATGTACATGCACTTCCAAATAAAACAAGTTTTGCATGGACAGGGCATCTAGCATCATTATGTGCAATTTATTTGTTTAAGCTCCAACATTGAGACACAGACTTGCATATTCAAGTCTTCCACATGATTTGTTTAAGAACTTACTCTGGGGTGTTCCAATAAGGGCTTAGGATATAGTTTCATTTCTCTCTCTGCTCTTACTAAGTTTGGAATGATGGGCAGTTATTCTGAGTTCTTGAGGCTTCAATTTCTCCACATATAAATTAGAGAAGACAATTTTATTTATTTCAAAATTAGTTTTGAGACTTAAATGATAGTAAGACAAACATCTTTGTGAAATTATTAACTTTTTATACTCTAATTTTAAAAACTTTAATGAATACTTAAATTGCAAATAATTCATCTTTACAGTAGAGGTAAGGGAGGGAGACTAATTTACTAAATGTGGTACACTGATTTATAAACAGAAAAATTTTTTTAAAAGGCCTAGTTTACCTAAATAGATCACGGTAGCATCTTCAATAGTTATTCTACAATATTTCTCTCTTTCTTTTTTTTAAAAAGATTTTTGGGAGCAATTCTAGGTTTGCTACAAAATTGAAGGGAAGGTACAAAGATTTCCCATGTACTCCTTGCCCCCATACATGCGTAGCCTTCTTAATTTATCCAACATCACATATCAAAACAATACTTGTGTTTGTTTTTTTTAATCCTCAACCAAGGATATTTTTTCCATTGATTTTTAGAGAGACTGAAAGACGGAGAGAAACATCCAAGTGAGAGAAATACATTGATTGGTTGTCTCCTGCATGTGCCCAGACCTGGGCCTGGGCTGGGGAAGAGCCTGCAACTGAAGTGTGTGCCCTTGACCAGAATCAAACCTGGGACCCTTCGGTCAGCAGGCCGAAGCTCTATCCTCTATCCACTGAGCCAAACCGACTCAGGCTAAACAATGCTTTTATTTTTATTTTTATTTTTTTTATTTTTATTTTTTTTACCAAGGTTAAACTTACATTGTCACATCATAATCACCCCAGGTCCTTATTTTACCTTCGAATTCGTTCTTTACAGTCTATGGTTTGGATCAATGTATAATGACACATCTCCATCATTACATGCCATATACAATATTTTTACTGTCCTAAATACTCTCTGAGCTTTGCTTATTCATTTCTCTACTCTGCAACCCCGACAACCACAGACGCTTTCATTGGCAACATCATTTTGCCTTTTCTATCATGTTGTAGGTGCATTTTGTAGCTTTTACGGATTGGCTTCTTTTATTTAGTAATATGCATTTAAGTTTCTTTGTCATTTTTTATGACTTGTTAGTTCATTTTTTTTGGCACTGAATATTTCATTGTCTAGCTATGCCATGGTTTATTTATTCATTCCCCTATAAAAGAGCATATTGGTTACTTTCAAGTTTTGGAAATTACGAATAAAGCTGCTATAAACCATGCTCAGGTTTTGTGTGAGTATAATATTTCAACTCCTTTTGGTAAATTCCAAGGAATAAGATCCCTGGATCAGATGGTAAGAGTTTGTTTAGTTTTGTAAGAAACTGACAACAGTCTTCCTAAGTAGCCTTCCTATTTTCCGTTCCCATAGCTGCAGTATTTTTGTGAGTATGAAGAACAGTTTATTCTTGTATTATTACTTATTAATGTATTATTCTCCATATGAGCGACTGAAACTTACTTTTGTACACTCTGTTTATATAAATAGCTTAGTCAGAAATACAATAATATTTAACAAATTATTGACTTTTATCTGTACAGATTGCCCTGGGTGAACTGTTCAGAAAGTTTGTGTCATATAACAATGTTTCAACCTTAAAACTGAAATGCCAAGTAAAGAGACAGCTTAGACATACACAAACCACACTTAGAATATAATTTAAAAACAAAATTGAAAAATGGTAAGACTATAGAACTGATCAAGTCTGCATTTACATTAGGAAGATAAGAATGGGTTATCAGAGGATAGTTCTTTGAAATTTGGAAAGCAACTTATGGGTGTGGAACTTTGGGGCTATTAAAAATGAAGTGCGACTAGTGTTTGAGGTGTCTTATTAAGTCTAATAAGCAGGCACTAATTCTGAAAGCATTAAATAATTTTCTCAAATTTTTATAGGGAAAGAATCAGAAAGTAAAAGAAAATATTAAATTATTAAAGATTTTCCGTGGGTTGGTTGACGCCGGATCTTCCTAGGTGGCATTTACACGGGTGTCCTGCTTTGACCTCTCTGTTGTGCACTCTCCTGCCTGTCCTGAAGGATTTTGAGTAATTTCAGACCTTCACATTCCTGGCTGCACAGAGATCCACTCTCCCGTCTTTTCACGCCCTATGTTTGAGCTCTGCAGGATGATGAGGGCTAATCTGAAAATCTGCAAAACCAATGATGAAGATTTAATGATTCAAAGTCCCTCCATATTAGGCTGAATGCCTAGCACAAGTGAATTTTTCCCCATAACAAATTTCACATTTATGTAAGCAATGGGCAAAATAAAAAAAGTAAAAGGAAGGAAAAAGAATGTCTTCTTTTCTACTAATGGTTATGAGCAACATTAATACTTATTCCTATATCTTTTTAGATCAACGTGTCCACAGTGAGCTATGGTGAGAATATATGACTTAGAGTCAAACTATTGAGTTTAAATGTAGGTTGATCCATGTAATTAGTTACCGTGAGCCTGTGCCTAGGTTGAAGAGGTTTGCTAACATGCTCTCGCCTTGCATTTTATTTCTTGTTAAATTTTGAGCTGGTTGGCTTACAACCTGCCTTCAATTCATCCTCACAAGACATGAAATATTCTCATACAAGACTTTTCCTTTGAGGATTTATTAACTAAATAAAATTAACTCAAACCTAAATAGAGTTATTGAAGATTATAAAATTCAATTTTTAAATTTGGTACTCAAGATAATTTCACAGAAAATAATTATGCTATGATATATTCTGCGTTATTTTATTTTACAGTATAATTTATAATATGCTATGTTTGGTTCACATATTTTGTTCTTAAATGTGCATATCTATTGCATGTTGTTAATATTCATATTAAATCTTATTATCCAGTATTTATTATAAAATTGTTAAAGTTTGTTTTACATTAAGTTATTTTTAAGAATCAATAATTATTGAAGCTTTATATTGAGGCAACAAATATATTTGTAATAAACTAACTGATGGAAGTTCCAAATATATGGGAAAAAGGAATTTTTTACTCTTTTTTTTTAGAATGTGTATGTTATTTGAAAAGAAATATTTGAATATCATCTTGTTCAAAAGACTGACTTGTTGCCAGTATTGATAGTATTATACTGACTTGTTATGACTTTATCGGCATTACCCATAATCTTTATTTAGACACCTGTTCAGCGATGACAGGAATGGCAGGGATTAGCTCCTTAAGTGGGCTCAAGTTGAAGCCATAGAGCAGAATTTGACCAAGGACTGAGACCACCATCTATACTTAGTGCAAAAATAAACTTGACATAACAAACTAGACTTGTTCCCACAAGCTTTATAGGATTCAGGAGATCATTCATACATGCAGAAATTCCATGAGAGACATATTTCCAAACAGGACTATGTTACCATATTTCTTGAGCACATTTAGAAATAGAATTGCATCAACACCTATGAAAAATATTTAGAATTAAAGAACACTCTATATTGATCATAATTTTGCCTGTCAAACACGTATTTCATCATTAAATACATGTTTTTAAAAGTCTGTATATAACATAGTACTTAATAATTTCAATATTTTCTTAATGTACAATTTTATTTTATTAAAATTCAGGAACTGAATAGAATAGACTACCAAGTTATAGTTGCAAATATTAATTAATTTCATTATATTTAATCAAAGCCATTAGAGGGGATGGTAGATTGGTTTTCTAAACCAGCTGTATCCAGTTAGAGAGAATATTAACTCTAGTAACTCTTTATAAACTGTTACTTTCCTCTAGGAGCTGGGTAAGCACTGAAACTTATCCCTTACAGCTTTGGCCTGCCCTGTTCCTTTCAGAGTTTCCATTCTGCTCTGTTATTCATGGAACTAGTGAGTGAACCAACTCAAGTGACCCAGGGAAGACCCATCATAGCAGTGAATAAATTCCCCTTAATGTTCCCAACATATACAAACACAGTATGTAAAATTCTGAATAATTCATCATAATCCATGCTCAGCGTTTCTGGCTATAGGCAAGGTGACAGGACAGGTAAGAAGGGCAGTCATTAAAGACTGCTTTCTATAAATTAAATGAAAAGATGGTTGTTGAAATATACCCTTGCTAACATGCTGGGAATGTTCAGAAACTGGGTAAACACACTTAGGTTTGATGAACATCAGCTATAGGTTCCAGGGGTGGGCAAGCTTTTTGACTCGAGGGCCACAATAGGTTCTTAAACTGGACCGGAGGGCCGGAACAAAAGCATGGATGGAGTGTTTGTGTGAACTAATATAAATTCAAAGTAAACATCATTACATAAAAGGGTATGGTTTTTTTCCCCAATAGTTTTATTCATTTCAAACGGGCCGTAGTTTGCCCACGGCTGGTTAGACCAATGGTTCTCAACCTTCTGGCCCTTTAAATACAGTTCCTCATGTTGTGACCCAACCATACAATTATTTTCGTTGCTACTTCATAACTGTAATGTTGCTACTGTTATGAATCGTAATGTAAATATCTGATATGCAGGATGGTCTTAGGCAACCCCTGTGAAAGGGTCGTTCGACCGCCAAATGGGTCGCGACCCACAGGTTGAGAACCGCTGGGTTAGACTATCCTGCTGACAACAGAAGCTAGAACGTATTGAGGACTATTGAGGACTACTGTGTCCATAGAAAACTACAGATTCCTGCCATGGTCAGTCTTATTCAAGGCTGCCTTGAAAACTTGGTGTTAATCTGGCCAATGTACTGTACACCTGAAACCAATAAAAAATAACATTAAAGGTAAACTTTAATTGAAAACGTAAAAAGAGGTTTCCATTAATATTGAGAAAAATTTGAAAGACATAAGTTTTGGGATTTTGGAATACAAAAGCTATTTCTTGGCAACCTTGTAGCCAAACTTTCTCTCCTATCCCAGTTTTATTCCTCCTTTGTCCCAGACACATCATAATAAAAATGATCTCACTTTTGATCTTCACCTAATCAGTCTCTGTGTATCTAAAATATTCCTGGCTAATAAACAATGGATTCTTTTAAACAGAATAATCTTACACAAGGAAACTGACAAATACTTTTAAAAATATCTTGCTTTAAATAAATGCTCTCTGATTTTTGTTAGAGTAATAATTAAAACTCTTACCAGATCATAGTATGCCCTCTGCATTCTGCTTCTGATATCTGGGATGTTTCATTTCTGTCTTCTCTTCAATTTTTGTGGTTTCCTAAGTTGAAGTCATTCAGTTCCCCATCTTCACATACTCTCTTCCAGAGGGAAGCTTTTTTTTTTTTTTTAATATATTTTATTGATTTTTTACAGAGAGGAAGAGAGAGAGATAGAGAGTTAGAAACATCGATGAGAGAGAAACATCGATCAGCTGCCTCCTGCACATCCCCCATTGGGGAAGTGCCCGCAACCCAGGTACATGCCCTTGACCGGAATCGAACCCGGGACCTTTCAGTCAGCAGGCCGACGCTCTATCCACTGAGCTAAACCGGTTTTGGCCAGAGGGAAGCTTTAGCATGCTAATTGCCCCTGCCTGAAAAGCCCATACCTTCTCCGAACTCTCTGCTCCTTTCCCTGGCTATCTCCTGGTCATTTTCAGATCTCAGTTTCCTCAGGAAAACCTTCTCTCATTTCTCAAATCAGGTCAAATTATTCAGAAGTCATCATCCACAAATGAAGTATTATAATTACTTTACATATTTGGCAATAACGGATATACTAAACTTATTATAAAGTTATAGCTGTAATAGTTATTTTCTCTATACATTTCATCTGATTTAACTTTTTCTACATGTAATTTTATTCAGAAGTATTAGAAAATAAACTGCATTAAATTCACTATTATAATTTTAATTAGAAGAATTGGCTTTCTTTTATGATGAAATCAAAATATTTAATATTTGATGTATATTAATAATAAATATATACCATGAGTTGACTTAACGCTAAGGGAGTTGTTATACAAAGAGATACTTCTACAAAAAAAAAGAGAAAAGAAATAGATAATTTTAAGTTACCAGAGTAAGAAAAATCATGGTGATCATATCTCACCTATTTCATGACAACTAATGAACCTGCCCTTGAGAATTTGATCTTAAGGATATTGCTGGTGGCTCTAATGAGGGAAATTGAGTTTAGACACTGAATCAAATCTGCCACCCTACAACTTTTACTTAATAGTCTTAATCTGACTGTCTTTCTGTAGGCCATAACATAAATAAATCTGGTAGGTAATAGTATTTAAAGTAACTAAAAGCACATTTTTTTTCCTATTTGTCTTTTCTTCTAAAAATTCCTAAAATCTTCTAAGTTATTTTTCCTGAATGATACAGTTTGATAAAAGTTAGGCTTCTAAGAATGTCTTGAATTGAATTTAAGGATCTTGATAGGGTCATGTCTATTCAATGTCCAGCTGATATTTTTTATACTCTATATCAGTTTGAGCAGCCTCCAATACCTTAGTTGATGATAATCACCTTGTAGGTGCTGCTAATTTTTGGTCTAGTGAAATGTTATATAGGTAGTATTTTAAATCACATTTTATCTCTTGCTCATTTTCAAGTTCTACCTGCAGGGTATTCTTTTTTTTCCCTTCAATTATTGTATTACATTAATGATTATCATATTTCTGGAAATTTTAAAGTTAGGGACTTTTGTCATCACTTATTTGTTACATCACTTTTGAGCCACATGCAAATAATTCCAAACTTACTATAGGGAATAAGATATTTTAAGCTACTGCCTATTAAAAGAAAATGGTGGGAGAAATTGACCAAGACATTTGCTGACAAATATATTTATTTTTAAAATTAACCATTTTTAATCAAGATGCTTTTTTTTCCTGTTTACAGATGACTGCCTCAATCACCCCTTAATATCGCTTTTCCTTAATATACCTAGCAAAGATATTAGAGTATAGCTGTGCATTACTGATTGCTTTCTGTTTATTTACTCATCTATCCTGTGTCCATATGCTATACGAATTTAAATCTGTCAAAATCTGCATGACCATCAGAATTTTTTTGGTTGCTATTTTGCTATTAGGTTATCAAATGAAACTTAAAAATCTAAATGTTTTTATTTGCACAGATCTTTTTTCTTCCAAACCTATCTTCTCTAAAAGCTCTGACACAAACACTCATAAAATAGGGCAGCTGAGACCAAGTGGAGATTTCTTGTGGTCAATTAAGCAGGAAGCGTGCTTTCCCCGCCAAAGCTTTCAAATATCCTTAAGCTGAGAATATTTTATTAAAGGGGTTATTTTTCCTTTAGTAGCTGAAATATGTCTGGGCTTCGAAGTCATATATAGTCCTTAAGGGTTCCTTGGAGAGAATGCGTGACCTTTATCATCAACACGCTAAATGAGAACACCATTGGCATCGCTGTATTATCATAAAGCACATTTAGAAACCAGATTTCTAAAAGGGCATGAAATTGGCATAATGGGAAAGGCCAAGTACGAGTCCCTGTGGAATTGTCCCATGTATTGATGAGACTGCAGATCAACTAGAGAGGGAAAATTTTCCTCATTTAAATATCTGCAGGAAATTGAGCATGAGAATATGAAAATAGGATATCATTGCAGAGACCAAACACTAGCCATACATACAAGTTAAATTTTCTTTTACAGATAATAACAAGTCAAGGCTGATTGATTCTATTATAAACACTTCTTAACCTGCACTCAGTGACCAGTCAATGAGATGAAACACAGCTGATTGTAGAAGATTAAGTTTAGATTACTTCCATGTGAGTAACAAACACTGCATTACAGAAAAGCATTATGATACTTTTAAGCAAAAAGTATTATGAACTCACGGCAATAACTTTATATCACTTAAAATGTATATGCTACAGCAGTATAGAATATGAAGGTTTGCTATAGCATCAATAACTAAGTTAATCTTCTTACCTTAGCCTTCCCAATTCGTACACACACACACACACACACACACACACACACACACACAAATAATATTGGCCCAGAAATGTCAGTCTAATTTCTATTGTGCCTTCAATAACCCAGATTAGTTAATTTTTATTGAGAGTTGATATATTAAGTAGCTTACAAATGACATTATATAACTTTGCCAATTTCAATATTGTTCATTTGACCATTTTTAAGGTGAGTAATCAATGCATGCTATATATTTAGAATGAGATTTTTTTTAAAGAATAGCAACAGATTAAGGGGATAAGAAGTAAAAGTTTAAACAACTATTACCTAAGTAGCTATATTCAGAATTAATAAGAATTGAGAAAAAAATCAGATAAGAAGACGTAAGTGATATAAAGACGAAATAAAATGTAGAATAAGACTTCATAAAGCATTATAGGTGCTTTTGCTTAGTGTGAGTAGTTAATCAATGTTTCCTCGGTAGATAATTAAAAGATCAAGCAGGAAAACTCTTCCAACCAATTACATCTTGATACTTGTAAATGTCCATTGAGTGAATTGAGAACAATCTAAAATGCACTTGGCATGTGGATAGATATGTGACTTTGTACACAAGCGAGGTTAACACAGAGGAAGGAAGACATCTCTATTCCACTCAGGGAGGGTATAAGATTGAAAGTGAACACTGAAATCATTTTTAATGGTACATAATGTATTCATTTGGCATTCTCAATCATTGCCTCTGAGTTTATGTTATCACAAACAGAGCTATCACAAAATCCTTGTGATTGTGTCTTTAAGACTTATGTCAGAGTTTCCACTTGCTACAATATCCAGGTGTGAGTTTGATAAGCCTTAAATACACTTAATTAATAATGCTCTGTGGTACAGAAGAGTGAGGACTTTTATCATCCACAGTTAAAAAAAAATCCCTGTTTTTTCCAATTCTACCACCATACTACACATTATCTATACAAATTTTACCAACTCATAGGTGCATTTTTATGCTTTCATTTTGTTCACTAGTGAGATTGCTTGTCTTTTCAAATATTCTACTTGTTAGTCACTTTAATTTGTCTCTTTAATACTTTAATCCATTGATGTATTGCCAATTTGTTTTCAATAGAATTTCCCCCTCTTATTTTCCTGTTGACTGGAAATAGTTTTTTTCATGTTTGCAATATTAATCCCTTGTTGATTTAGGCATTGACAAACTATTTTTAGAATCTATATCTGATCATTGATTTTCAATGTGACTTTTTATACAGAAACGATTTAATAATAAAGTATGTCAGTATAATTAAACAACTTTTAAAATATAACTTATATTTACATATTTTTCTTTTATTTAATAGGACCCTCCAAACCCATGGCCACAGGTATATTTTCCAAAACTGTTCTGGGATGATTTTTTGCTTGTTTGTTTTATGTTACACTTTGTTATTATTTCAAATGCACCTAATGTTCAATGTATGTATTGTGAATAAATATATTATTCTTAATACTTATATCACATTTAATACAATTAATTGCTCATATTTCTAGTTTGGTCCTATTTTTAATCCTAGACATTAGTCATTTGTGCTCTACTGTTTATTGTTTAGATTGGCCTATTCTTGTTTATTTTATTACTAGAGGCCCAATACATGAAATCTGTGCAAGCCTTCCTTCCCCAGGCTGCTGGCACCAGCTTCCCTCTGGCACTCGGGATCTGGGCTCCCTGGCAGCCCTGGCTTCATCTGTAAGGCCGTCTGGAAGGAGGTCCGGTCTAGTTAGCATGTTATGCTTTTATTATTATAGATTATCATTTCACAGAAAAAAAATCAACTCAAAAGAATAAAATCTCTTGTATTACATTTTATTAACTTATGTTCAAAATAATTGTATCTGCTTTCTCCATTTTCATACCCTGTTGTGCTTCTCTTTATATTCTTGATATTAGATGTTTTGTTTAAAACTGTCCATCATTTTATTACCCTGTCATGTATGCTCAATGGTTAGAGCATATACCCACCCATCAGTGTTGTGGGTGTGATCCCCATTCTGCAGGTTGTGGCTTGTTGGAGAGGCAACCAATCAATGTGTCTCTCTCATATGGATGTTTATGGATTTTTTTTCTCTCTCTCCTCCCTCCCTTCTACTCTTTCTAAAAGTCAATTAAAAAATATCCTCAGGTTAGGATTAACAACAACAAAAAGTGTCCATCATTTTTAAGCATTTAAGGTTATAAGTATCTTTTGAATTACACATTTTTTCTTTTCTTTTTTAAACTCAGTTTTAAAAATTAACCTCTGTCCTGTCAGTGTGGCTCAGTGGACCCATGAGCCATGAGGTTATAGGGTTCCATTCCCAGTCAGGGCACATGGCAGGGTTGTGGGCTCAATCCCTAGTAGGGGACGTGCAGGAGGCAGCTGATCAATGATTCTCTCTCATCATTGATGTTTCTAGATCTCTCTCCCTCTCCCCTCTTCTCTGAAATCAACAAAAATATGTTTTAAAAAATTAACCTCTGGCATGCTTTTGCTTTCTTATCTGTAATATGCTTTTGCTTTCCTATCTATAATACCAAGTTATATTTGCACAAGAACAAAACAAACTTTAACCTCTTTATTTTATCAAAGACTTTGAGGAATATTTAAGTAATACCAAAAAATATTAGAAAATAAATTTGAGCTATAATATCAGTGCTTCACCTTTACCATCTGCAGCCCTGACCCTACCAGCATTACTAGTGCTGAACTCATTATCTTCACCCACAAACTTCTGTTTAGAATACTCTTCTGCCCTTCTTTTCAACCTTGCATTCTTAGCTTTGTATCACTTCATTTGGTCTTAAATGTTTTCTTACAGAAATATAAAATGTTCTGTTTCTTTGTAATCCTCCTAAGAATTATATATTTTGAACATTGGTGTTGCAGTGGTATTTTATTCATAAAGCAGAAAAAGTTCAGTCTTTGAGTTTAACCTTAAATGTCTATCACACAGATTGTTGATTTCTTTGTCAACATTTTTTTGTTTTGCATATTTTAATTTACCTTCATTCGTTTTTTTCGATGATAAGAAATGCAATATAAAGAAAGGTAAAAAATAACTGTTTACTTGCTCAAGCAATGCAAAATACATTGTCACTTAACTTTTTAAAGAGTTTTCTATACATTAACAAAGGGGAAACACATGTCCTACTGGCTTTATATAAAAGCATGTATTAAATTTAGAGGATTTTTATTTGAAACTTACAACAATTAGGGTCAGAAAATTTAAGGAACTGGTGATTTCAATGCCTCAATAAGGATAAATGAGTTGATACATTAGGAGAAAGTGAAAGCAAACACAGACAGGCACTGTTCTCCAGGGCAGCTAGCTTTTCATTTGTCAAAGACACACTGTGTTTGTACTATTGTGAACCTAAGTGATACATGTGAGCGGACCCAAAGCACAGGATTTCTGAGACCTCTGTATAGACTACTAATCGTGTATCTAAAATCAAGCTCTGCACCCTGCCATAGCAGATGAAAACCATCAATCTATATGTTTTCAATAAATAATGCAGAAAACTTAGTAAAGGAATTCTCCAGGGGTCTTTCAAACTTTAGACAGTATATTATACATTGCTGGTAAATACTAGTACATTTTTTAAATCTTGATCAAGGGACTGTACTACAGTTGTAGGCACCTAAGAAATAAGTATGAAAAATGTAATAAACAATATCTGCAGTCTCAATTTTATCAAATGAGTCAGCAGTTTAGCTCCTCCCACCCCTACCACCCAAATAAGAAAGCAAGGTGAAAGTGAGGAATAAAATGTATAATATATATTATAAGGAGTCTGAAATTTGGTGTGGGACCATTTAGGAAAACAGGCTAACCAATGTGATAATGAATAGGACTGATTTTAACAGTCAAGACTAATAGAGATCAACCAAGGGACTTGTATACATGCATATGAGCATAACCAATGGCTACAGATAGTAGGGGGGTGAGGGAATGTGCTGGGGGGTGGGAAAGGCCGGGGAGAGGTCGATGGGGGGAAAAGAAGACTTGTGTGATACTTTAAATAATAAAGATTTTAAATTAAAAGTATATTAAAAGAAGACTAATAGAAGTCTGCATATTTTCATGGTTTTTATTTAATTGATAGAAAGATGAGGGAAAACAATCTTTAATTTCATTCCTAATAATTGCTAAATTGGGCATTTAACAGCTAACTCCATGTTTGCATTTATAGTTTTATGCAGTTAAAAATAGGGATTTTA
Organism: Myotis daubentonii; assembly: GCF_963259705.1. NCBI lineage: Eukaryota > Metazoa > Chordata > Mammalia > Chiroptera > Vespertilionidae > Myotis > Myotis daubentonii. Next base: position 28,413,200 of record NC_081851.1, on the reverse strand, counting down.
GCCCTAGCCGGTTTGGCTCAGTGGATGGAGTGTTGGCCTGCAGACTGAAAGGTCCCGGGTTCGATTCTGGTTAAGGACATGTACCTTGGTTGCAGGCACATTCCCAGTGGGAGGTGTGCAAGAGGCAGTTGATCAATGTTTCTCTTTCATCAATGTTTCTAACTCTCTATCCCTCTCTCTTCGTCTCTGTAGAAAATCAATAAAATATGTTTAAAAAAAACACACAGAAATTTAAAAAAAAATAGGGATTTTAATCTCCTCTCCCAATAGTAAGTGCTCTGCTGGTTTCCAGAACCTCAAGTACAGGAGGAATGACTGGTTGTGGAAAGGAGTCCACAGATGCAGCAGTGCTACAGGCAACAGTCACATGTGCTTCCCTCGCTGGGCTGTGAGTTGACAAACTGTAAATAGACGCTGAAGGGAGATCATTGTGACTATCTTGTTTCAAACAAACCAGTGCACCAGATGTCATCAGACATGATCCACATACCATCTACAGTGTCATGTACTTATAAAAATACTTCTCTTCTAAGATGTCAACAATAGAGACTCTGCAGCTAAGGACAGAAAAAAAAGAGGTAAAACTAATCAATATTCTTTACTGAGATTCAAAAAGTGCTTCTATTTGTTTCTTTCAAAGGATAAAGAAGCTTCCATAAATCATGCATGGAATTGTTGGCAAGGACTCAAAATTGGCTGGTGAAGGAAACACCTACAAAACTTATAAAAAATAAACTCTGAGAGAAACAATGGTAGATTGGAGCAATTGTAGGAAGATTTTTAACCGAAACTCTGATCCCATGAATAATACCCATACAAGGCATGCAAGAACTAGGCTCATTCTTTCCATCCCTTTCTCACTGTTGCCCTTTAGAGTCCCTCTCAGCCTGGAGCGAGCTAAGTCCACATCTGATTGTACTGTGTCTTGGCACCAGACCTCATGCTGATATGGCTACAAAGAAGCTGAGAATTTACTCTGAAGATGGGAGTTTAGTTTTAGGATTGTTTTTCTTTGAAAGTGGGATAAATAATAGCATATTATTTGCTGATCGAAGTGATCTGTTGGTAAGAAACAAGAGAGAAAGCGGTACATTGGTCACCAAGAGGACAGGAAGTGTAGTGCACCATGCAAACCTTGATCTTATCTAGGACACAGAGTTCTGATCAAGAGTAGCAAGGGGAGAGAATCTATAATAATAAAAGCATAATATGCTAATTAGACTGGACGACCTTCCAGAGGGAGCCAGGGCTTCGAGGGATGGCCATGTCCAAGGTGCCAGAAGGAAACCAGTGCTGGCAGCCGGGGGAAGGAAGGCCTACTCTTGCACCAATTTCGTACGCCGGGCCTCTAGTATACTATAAAGCCACAAATACATGTTTGCATCCTATTTTATCAATGTCCTAATAAGAAACAAGGCCAGATGAAAGTGAGGATGCGAGTTGTGGTTTTGGAGGTTTAAAGAAAGAGAAAAAGGTTGAAATATCCTTCTAGGAAAATAAGTGAAAGCCAGTTTGGGAAAGGTAACTGTATAATTATCACATGGCACATAGGACCTCCTAATAGGATTAACCTTCATTTTATAGCAATTTTTTAAAAAATTATTAAGTGGTGTTTTTCTTATGCTATGCTAAGCTGTGCAGGTACATGTGGCAAGGAGATGACCGGTTAGAATCCAGATTGCCTTCCCAGGTAATTACAACACAATGAGAAAACAGAGAGAAGATTCAATAATAAGTCAATGTACTAGAGGTACTCACTGAAAAACAGATAGGTGATGGTGGGGATAGTCAAACATGGATTGCTTCAAATTGAGATTCTGAAGGTTTTTAAGTAGTGATTAGTGATGTGGCCAGAATCCGGATTATAATCATGGTGTTGAGTGGTTGGAGGAAGAGTGAAGACAAATCACTGGGGAAAAGAAAGTGAGGAATTGAAGGGTCAGGGAAGTGGAAGGATCATCTATGTGGATCTGAAAACACAAGGAGCAATGACAAAGGTGGTATTGAAGAGAGTGACCGCAAACCAAGGGCAAATAAATAAAAGAATATAGTCCCTGTCTCTGGAATCAGTTGATAACCATCACATGGAAAGGTACTGTCCTTAATTGAACAGCCAAAGAGTGTGGGAGCATGTGAGATTAGATAGAAAAAAAGCTTACTTTCATAAGTAGAGTCTCATGTGTTATCCAGACTTTGGTGGATTCAACTTATCAAGTGTTTCATTACAAACTAAATTTTCAGCTGAATATAGGATGATAGGATTTCGGAGATATACTATTTTATAATAGCCAAGTTTAAAAGGTATTGATAAGTAAACCATAATGGCACATAATTATATCAGGAACATACATAGGCAAATGCAAGGACACAGTCTTTGCATAGACCACTTTTTCTGGTAGGTAGATGCTGCAAACAGAATTAAAGCCTTTTGTAGTTTCGCAGGCAGTTTTATGAAAAGGATACCACATATATGATAAAATGTAGATCCCAGTTTACTTGCACATTATTGGTGGATTGTTGTGTCTGGTTGGCTTAGGCATTTGTACTATGGAACAGGAAAGAAGACAAGGGTAATATATTTCAAAGCTTTAAGTTCAAAGCTAATGCATATGTCAGAAACAAACAGCCTTTGTTGAAGCAAGGGTTCAGAGGCCAGCATTATCGGAGGGCATGCTGCATCTTTTTCCCGTAATCCAACCCGCATATGCTGGAAGTCTCATTTCTCAACAAAGCTTCTCCAGAATTTTGCCCATAATAATCGCTCTTCCTTTTCTAAGTGCCTATTGTGTTTACTTTCTTTACCACACATGCAGCTAGGACATGATAGACAAAGAATAAGTTTATGCATTTTCTATGGCATTGCCTGGGAGGAGTAAATGCTCATGTTCTGGGATAGTATGCCAAGTTCAGTTACTCCATTAGATATATATTGCCTCTATAGCCCAGATTTTCCTCTGAAAGTATTAATTATATTTCAGCTTAATGATTATTTCACAGGGGTTTGTGGTTTGTCTCTTTGTTGAAAGATGGTTACTACCTCAGTTTGGTGAGTAGATCGCTGGTCCCAGGGAGGACTGCCAAATGAGACTCCAAGCAGCTCATAGTCACCTCATTTGCATAGTGCTTCATTAACACCATCAATATAAAAAGAAGCACAACATCAAAGACTTTTCCAGGCTTCTTTTCTTAGCTCAGGTAATAGAATGCTAAATGTTACAGAATGACAGATTGGCTGACAAGTCCACTTGGCCCATACTATCTACCCTAGTTCTGCTGGTCCTGTTTGGGTTAAAGAGCTTACAGGCCTGCCAGAATCTCGCAGATTGTTCCAGAAGGAAATTGATCCTCCTGGGAAATAGAAAGGATTGAGAGATTTATTTTAACTTACATAACATTCCTATAATTGGTTTGAAAATAAATATGTTTATTCTGCCAAATAATACATTTCAAGAATCCTTAGTGTCAGCTACAACAAATATCTATAATTGCTACCTTTCCTCGCCCCTAAAGAAATCTACAATTTTAATTATTCCTAAATGTCTGAGGATGCTAGTTAAACAGAAGTTGGGAAGGTAATATAGAAGCTGCTAATTAGTTATAAATGTATTATTTATGTATGCCTAAAATAATATTTAAATAACCCTTATGTTAACAATGTTGTAGAATTAAATTTTAATTGGATATGGTCTCATTGCTTTTGAGATGCAGTGAAGTTTATTTTTTATTTATACATATTGCACTTTTTTAAATATGGAAATACAGAAATATCTGTCCGCCAAAGTTTATTTGCTTAAGAATGTGGTCCATAATCAACCTCACTCTACTTGCACCAAAGATTTATACATGAATGCATGTGGATGCCTTGATTTCTCCAGAAAGCATATATTCAAAATTATATTCAGACTAGAGACCTGGTGCACAAAAATTTGTGCACTCGGGGGGGGGGGTCCCTCATCCTGGCCTATGCCCTCTTGCAGTCTGGGACCCCTTGGAGGATATCCACCTGCTGGCTTAGGCCCGCTCCCTGGGGGATTGGGCCCAAGCTGGCAGTCAGACATTCCTCTGGCAGCCTGGCAGCCCTTGGGGGGTGTCCACTTACCAGCAGGGAGGAGACTTAAGCTGCAGTCGGACATCCTTAGTGCTGCTGAGGAGGTGGGAGAGGCTCCCGCCACCACCGCTGTGCTGGCAGCCATCAGCCTGGCTTGTGGCTGAGCAGAGCTCACCCTGTGGGAGCACACTGACCACCAGGGGACAGCTCCTGCATTGAGCATCTGCCCCCTGGTGGTCAGTGTGTGTCATAGTGACCAGTCATTACCAGTTGTTCTGCTGTTAGGGTCAATTTGCATATTACCCTTTTATTATACAGGATTTCCTTCAGTACTCTGCCAGATGTCAAAAATTCAAGGACATTTCTCAGATGTATTTACCAAGCAGTAGCGAATGTTATAGGTATATACATATCAGCATACTTTCTTTCATCTTTCCCAATCCAGCTGTAATTTTATAAGAATAGAATTGATCCTACATCCTATAAGTAATGAAAACAATACAGAATCTATTTAACCTCTTGAAAAGAAAAATGATGGTGAAGTCCAATCAACTAAGGGAGCAATCAAAGTAAAGAAGATAGAAAACGAGAAGCCATTCTAAAATGAACAAAGACCCACTAATGCTTAGAACTAAGGCAGAACTTTGGAAAATATAGTAATATTTTATATTTGATTATAGTGAAGGTTATAGAGATGTATGTATTTGTCAAAAATATAAAACTGTACATGTAGAATTGATAAAATTTGTTTTGTATAAATTAGTTGTCAAGAATGATAATATTTTAAAGAAATGGTTATTATTCTCTTTCTTTTAAAAATGTTTTTATTGATTCAGAGAGGAAGGAAGAGGGAAAAAGAGATAGAAACATCAATGATGAGAGATAATGATCTATCAGCTGCCTCCTGCACACTGACTACTGGCAATTGAGACCTGATTGAGAATCAAACCTTGACCTTCTGGCTCATATGTCAATGCTCAACCACTGAGCAACACCAGCTGGTCAAGACTGGTAATTTTTTAAAAGTTGCGTTAAGCCATGTCTTTATTTATGTCACCTTAGAACTTAGAACAATGTCAGTGTGTTTTCAATCAATGAAATCTAATCACTTAAATTTACTTGGTAATTGTCTATGTATTCTGTAAATAAGAGTATAGCAAATATTCGGTAAAATAGTATAAAATATTTTTTATATTTATATAATGGACATTATAAATATTCCAAATATTTATAATATCTAAAATAAGAATGAGGTCAATATAAAGTTTGTTTTTGGAGAGGAGAAACCAAGATGGCGGCATAGGTAAACACCAGAGTTTGCTGCCTCGAACAATCACTTCAAAAATACAACTAAAAGACAGAACGAACATCATCCAGAACCACAGGAAGGCTGGCTGAGTGGAAATTCTACAACTAGAAGGAAAGAGAAAAGCTTACTGAGACTCAGAGGAGGTGCAGTGCGGAAGTAAAATACTAAGGTACAGAGGCGCACAGGGAGCAGGCTGGTGGCTGAGGGTGCGGTTTCATTTTCAATCGGGAGGGAGTCTCAGGCTCTGAGCTCCAGTTCCGGGCAAGTCTCTGGGGACCCAGACTCATAAGGGAGAAATGGGACAGTCTGGCATCGGTCAGAACTCGAGGGCAGCTTTCTCTCGGAGGGGCTTGCAGCAATTGCCGGGACACTGAGAAGTGGGGTCTCTGAGGTCTGGACTGAGAGCAGCCATAACTGCTAGCCCCGCCCTGTTGATCCCGTGCCCCGACCAAGCCCCGAATGGAGGCTTTTGCTGGATAGCCTAAGGCAGAGGCTAGATTAGCACCTCCCTAGAGATCCAGGAGCCAGTGTATAAAGAGTTCGGAGTGGGAACATCCAGTTTGCAGCTCCATGGAACCATAAAGGACACATTCAGGGGGCAGACTCAGTGAGCACCAAAGCCCCATTGAAGCAAGTCTTACCCCAGAGGGGTGTCTCTAGAACAGAAGCTCTCCCACTGCAGACACAGCTGATTCTCACAGCCAATTGGCCTGGAGGTCAATTCCTCCCAGTGATAGCTACAACAATCAAGGCTTAACTACAACAAGACTGTGCACAAAGACCACAAGGGGGTGCACCAAAAGTGTCCTCCTCAGGTAACTGAGGAGGCTGAACCACTGGGCCCTAGAGGACACTTAGCACAGAAAACCACTTTATCAACACAGGGAAGCATAAAAAATGCATAGACGAAGAAAAAGGACACAAATGACAGAAATGGAGGAAAGCAAACTACTGGATATAGAGTTCAAAACCACACTTTTAAGGTTTTTCAAGAATTTTCTAGAAACTGCCAATAAACTTAATGAGACCTACAAGAAATCTAATGAGACCCTCAAGGTTATGATAAAGGACCAACTAGAAATTAAGCAGACACTGACTGAAATAAAGAATATTATACAGACTCCCAAAAGCAGACTAGAGGATCGCAAGAATAAAGTCAACGATTTGAAATATGAAGAAGCAAAAAAAAAAACAACAAAAAAACACCCAACCAGAAAAGCAAAATGAAAAAAGAATCCAAAAATACGAAGATAGTGTAAGGAGCCTCTGGGACAGCTTCAAGCGTACCAACATCTGAATTATAGGGGTGCCAGAAAAAGAGAGAGCGCAAGATATTGAAAGACTATTTGAAGAAATAATGGCAGAAAATTTCCCCTACCTGGTGAAGGAAATAGACTTACAAGTCCAGAAAGTGCAGAGAACCCCAAACAAAAGGAATCCAAAGAGGACCACACCAAGACACATCATAATTAAAATGCCAACAGCAAAAGACAAAGAGAGAATCTTAAAAGAAGCAAGAGAAAGAAAGCCAGTTACCTACAAGGGAGTACCCATACAACTCTCAGCTGATTTCTCAACAGAAACTTTGCAGGCCAGAAGGGAGTGGCAAGAAATATTCAAAGTGATGAATGCCAAGAACCTACAACCAAGATTATTTTATCCAGCAAAGCTATCATTCAGAATTGAAGGTCAGATAAAGAGCTTCACAGATAAGTAAAAGCTAAAGGAGTTCATCACCACCAAACCAGTATTATATGAAATGCTTAAAGGTATCCTTTAAGAAGAGGAAGAAGAAGAAAAATGTAAAGATACAAATTATGAACAACAAATACACATCTATCAACAAGTGAATCTGAAAATCAAGTGAATAATCTGATGAACAGAATGAACTGGTGATTATAATAGAATCAGGGGCATAGAAGGGAGTGGACTGACTATTCTTGGGAGGGAAAGGAGTGAGGGAGATGCAGGAAGAGACTGGACAAAAATCGTGCACCTATGGATGAGGACAGTGGGTGGGGAGTGAGGGCGGAGGGTGGGGTTGAACTGGGTGGAGGGGAGTTATGGGGGGTAAAAAGAGGGACTATCTATTAATCTGAACAATAAAGATTTAATTAATCAATGAATCAATCAATAAATAAATAAATAGACTGGGCATGCCCTGCCTGGTGTGGCCCAGGTGGTTGAGCATCAAAAGAAAACAAAAACAAAAACAAACAAACAAACAAACAAAAACAATAAAGAAGTATTTAAAAAAATAAATAAAAGACCCATTTATATGCAAAAAAGTATATAGATATATAAAGTTTGTTTTTGGAGTTAAATATGCTTATAAATATAAAGTAGCTAGAACAGATTCTGGCATATACATTTTATGTTCCAGAACAGCATGCACCTTGCACAAAAATATTATATCTCCTGAAATATTTTATGTCAACTGGTTCTATTTAAGTTACAGTGTGAGATGAAAAGCTAAGAAAATATTTTTATGAGCTTATAGGAACATCTTATATATGACTAAACATAGGTTCAGATGTTTTACCTGATGGAACTTAAATGAGAATAGGACCTACGTGTACAAACGTGAAGACACCCACTCTAAAAATATAAATATGTTTTTCTTGTTTATTTGGCTTTCAATTTAATCTGTCTGGTCTTTTGTGCCCAGATCACATAAAGATAAATAATCCATGAATATGTTTAAAACCTTATGAATTATCTTTTTATGACATCAGAATAGGTCTATCAAAGATATTGCAACTCAGTACCAAGAGAAAGGCACATATATTGGGACAAAGTGCATCTTTCCATGGTCCATTTACAAATATAACAGGTTGGCTATGGCCATCATCTACATGTGCATGGCCTTGGAACTATATTTAAACTCATATTTCTGTGTCACTGTCATAAATTGTTGCAATTTGCTAGTTGTTATGTTATATGGATTTTCACTTTATTGAATCACATTTTAAGTTAATTTGGCTCATAAAAGAGCTTATGGTTGTTGCCCACATTTTTTGTTAAATATGTTTTTATTTATTTTAGAGAGAGAAGAAGGAAGAGAGAGAGAAAGAAACATCAATATTGATTGGCTGCCTCCTGCATGCCCCCTTCAGGTGACTGAGCCTGTAACCCGGGCATGTGCCCCGACTGGCAATAGAAACGGTGACCTCTTGGTGCATCGGTCAACACGCAACCACACCGGCCAGGCTTGCCCACTCTTTAAACTCACCTCATCCCCAGTGTCAACTTCAGTGACACGGTCACTGTTACTAAATTCATATTCAACATGTTTGTAACATGGGCAGTCATGACCTTTGGAATCTTTGAGATATGTGTTTGGGTTTCAGTTCTATCACTTGGAATCATTTTGACTATGTCCATTTTTCATAAGGTCTGCAACCATTCAATTTACTCAATGGAATGAAGAGTAATACTATTGCTACCTCACAGGTTGATCTCACATGGAGAATAAGTGAGATAATAGAGGTAAGATACAAAGCAGAGTGTCTGAAAAAGAGTCAGTACCAGTTGTGACCACTGTGAGCACCATTGTTAATGGTTCTTGTGTGTGTGTGTGTGTGTGTGTGTGTGTGTAAGAACTTGTTAGCAAAAATGTATCTAGATGCAAGATGGGAAGATTGGCATTGTCAGAGAAGCTTGACTTTCAAAAGAAGGATTGGCAATCTTTTAGTGTGTATTGCTATGTGTTTTCTTTCCCTTTTGCTTTCTTTTTTTTTTTGTATAATAATGTGAGGAAAGACCAATTGAAATAAATCAAAAATTTTAACAAAGCATCCCATCACCTATGTCAATGAAACAGATAAGAACTGAGGAGATGTTTTTCCCTCAATATATTGCCTAGGGGCAAAGTTGACTTGATACTTGGTTTCTGTTTCATCATCTTGATACTTCATTTCTGTTTCATTATCTTGATTCATCATGTTTATTCTTATTGCTATATAAATTCACCTAAAGAAACTAAATAGATAAAAAACCCCACAAATTACATCAGAATTAAAAATAAATATTAGTCAGTTTAATAACCAAAAAAAAAAAATAACCGAACAACTTTTGACAGTTTAGTTGTATCTAATTGTTGTATCTACAGGATATTTCTCAAAAATATGCAGACTTTCAAATGAAATTTCCTGTAATATTAACCTTGGAAAAAAGGCAATTTAATTATGCTGCTAAGTAAACATTGATTTTCAGGGAAACAAAATTAAACAGTTATATTGTAAAAAGTAATTAACCAAGCCTGTGTAGATAGCACCATCTTTGGTAGGGCCACCCAAGTTTGAGTTAGATAGGGGCTAAATATTGGAAATCATAGTCAATCAATGGCTAGTACTTAGGTTTTTTCTGGATGCATCTTTTTCTCACTTCACTTGCCACTGTCAGATACAGCATTTTCCTCCTTACTGATTAACTAATTTTAGGAAGCAATTAAAATATACCTTTAAAATATGTATAATGTTTCTCTACTACAGTTTTCCCCAAACTTCTTATAAACAAAGAACTATATATTTTAAATAGGTGAATGAGACATTGAGGGTCCCACTATCTTATTTGAACCACAGAAATTACTTGTAGAGCTTATGTTTGCTAGAATATATTTTGGGCAAAACTACCAATTCAGAAGGAAATTTCTTTTAATGGTGAATAGGTTTTTATAGCTTTTTATCTAAGGTTCTCACTCCAACTCTTATCATATAGTTATGGTATTTCAGAAAATTATTTCTACTCCCAATATCCAATTTTTCTTCCCTCTATAAAATAAGGATCTTATTGTATGTCTATAATATTACTTCCACATATAAAGACTGAAATTCAATATGTAGACTTGATTTGTATGTATCTACTTTACCAATTTGCAAACATTACAGAGTGTCTATGATTCAGCATGGATCAATCTTTTCTGTGAAAATATTAAGATTTTCATGACTGCTGAATGCTGCTGTCTAATTTCTCATCACATTTTTTACAGCCCCATACATATTGATGAGAAAGCATCAAAGTTCAATACCCCAAGAGTCACAATTCAATCAGTTCAAAAAAAAACAGGAAGGAATTAAACTATGACAGCTAGACCATAAATGTCAGATTAATTCACTTTCACTTTAATATTGCAGGCATTAAATATTTTAAGAAGTGATTTTTCTTCTAGATTGAATGAAAGACCTGGATAATGAAAATGCTTTTATAAAAAGGGGAACAGTGATTCTCAGGCCTGGACCGAGTCTGCATTATATACTGTTGAGGCTTTATGGACTTTCCTTCTGAAATTCTTGTTATCATATGGAACTTACTTTATGAGTTCCAGATTTGAAGGCTCAGATATCTTTTTGCGAGGAATCTGAATATATACTTTCATACAGGTTTTTTTCCTGAGTAGTTCATAGATGGTTCTGGCAAGTTAGCTCATGAATTTAGAGCTGAGGCTTGTCAGTGTTATCAGTTCGACCAGTTAATTGTGCTGCTTCTCTGGCTAAGAACTTCACTGGCATCCTGAACCCTCATAACTTTGGCAGCAAAAGGAATCTAAGTGAGCATTGAGAACTGTGCACAATCCATGATGTTATTGACAAACAAGTAAGAGTTCATGCACCGCTGACCATAGGGAAGAATATAACTTTCACACAAGAAAGGTAGTATATTTTAAAAGCTGAATCAGGGTGCCCATGATTTAGGAAACTGCACAGCCTGTAATTTCTTGTCCACAATAAAAGTATCATAGGAGTTTAGTTCTGGGTGACTCATAAAAAGTTAGAAAATTACAGAAAAGGATCTATAACACATAACAATTGCTCAGTCAGTAGAGGAATTAGGAAAAATGTCCTTGAGAAAAATGTTTGGTGTCAGTCCCCTGTGTAAAAATAAAAATAAAAATAAATAGTACTTGTTTTCCCGCAAACATTCTTATAATCTTATTAATAGCTACACTATGTTCTATAAATTCTAACAGAAATTCGTTTTAACAGAACTTGTAATTTTAAAACAAGGCATTGTTTGATGACATGAAAGACACAATATATTAATAGCCATGTTTTAGAATTTAAGTAGTGTTTTTCATCAGGATTTGGAAGGAGAATTGTAGGATAGGGAACTGGTAGTAGGTAGATTATCCTACGTTATTTTCTTCACTATGGGGGAAAAATAATAATTAAAGCCTTTTAGTATGATCCTGTGTCTGTGGTCCGCTTTTTTTTTTCCTTTTGTGAGTATCATAATTCTTTGAGAACTCATTATGTTCAGGGTAATGTCTTCCTGAGAATACTTTTAAGGGAAGAGAAATACATCACCCAATTCTAAAATCATTACACTCCTCCCTGAACCATCAGAGCTGCTATATATATCTTCGAGATTTCCAGTCAGAGTGAGTGTGTGATGTCCACGTCCAACATTGAGCACACCTGTGGGAGCCCTGGTCAGAGTACTCCAGATGCTCAAGACCTATTTGCCATACGCAGGTACAGAAGCAAGGACACAGTGATTGCACTGTATACACTGCACAAGTGTGCCTGTCTGCAGCCTAACAATTGCTGTCACCATTTGGCAAGAAGCCCGTTTTGTCTAAGTTGGTATAAAGATATGTTATTGACCAGCAGAGGTGAGGCTGCTTTTAAGTAGGGTGTGGCTGCTTGGTATGACTCCTATATCACTACTGTATTACAAGGACTGCTTTGTGTGGCTGCTATTTTGTGAAGCTACTTTGAAGAACTGTTTTATCCAATGGTACCTGCTCGGAGTGGTCCTAAGCCCTCAGTCGGACATCCCCCAAGGGCTCCCATACTGTGAGAGGGCACAGGCTAGGCTGAAGGACCTCCAAAGTGCATGAATTTTGTGCACCAGGGCCCTAGTATGTATGTGTGTGTGTGTGTATATATATATATATATATATATATATATATATATATATATACTAGGGGCCCGGTGCACGAAATTCGTGCACTGGGTGTGTGTGGGGGGGGAGTGTCCCTCAGCCCAGCCTGCCCCCTCTCACATACTGGGAGCCCTCAGGCATTGACCCCCATCACCCTCCAATCGCAGGATTGTCCCCTTGCCCAGGCCTGATGCCTCTGGCCTAGGCGTCCGGCCCAGGCAGCGGGGACCTGCAGTCGCAGCAGGGGGTGCTGCGATCGCGCAGGCTCCACCCCTGCCCCTGCAGGACGCCTCTGGCTGAGGCGTCCGGCCCGGGCAGCGGGGACCCGCAGCTGCAGCGGCCCCGCGATCGTGGGCTTCGCTTTAGGCCCAGGCAAGGAACCCCTACTCCCGGGACTGCCAGCTTTGACCGTGCCCAGCTCCCGTCGCTGGTTCCACCCCTACTTCCTGCTATCACTGGCCAGGGCGGAAAAGGCACCTGATTCTCCGATCATGGCTGGGGGGCAGGGCAAAGGCAGCCCCAGGGCTGCCTTTGCCCTGCCCCCCAGCTCTTAGCTCCCCCCTGGGTTTCCGATCACTGTCAGTGGCAGGGGGCTTCTTCCTGCTTTCCCTTTCGCCTCCCTGCATTGTGCCTACATATGCAAATTAACCGCCATCTTGTTGGCAGTTAACTGCCAATCTTAGTTGGCAGTTAATTTGCATATAGCCCTGATTAGCCAATGAAAAGGGTAGCGTCGTACGCCACTTACCATTTTACCATTTTTCTCTTTTATTAGTGTTGATATATATATATATATATATATATATATATATATATATATATATATATATATATATTATTAATTGCTAAGAAAAAATAGGATACTGGTAAAAAATAGACAAAGTAAATGAATCAGCAATTCTTATGAAGGAACTATAGCCATCGAATAAAATAAAAAAATATTTTAATGAAAATTATTGGAGCTCTAGCTGGTTTAGATCAGTGGATAGAGCATCGGCCTGGGGACTGAGGGTCCCTAGATTTGATTCTGATCAAAGTCACATGACCAGTTGTGGGCTCAATCCCCAGTAGGGAGTATGCAGGAGGCAGGGGATCAATGATTCTCTCTCAGCATTGATGTTTCTATCGCTCTCTTTCTCTCTCTTCCTCTCTGAAATAAATAAAAAAATATTTTTAAAATCACTAGATACATTATAGAAATGCAAATCAAAAGATATAAATTCCACTTCGTTGGCAAAAAACTTTAAAGTCTTACTATATAAATCCTTGACCAACTTCCATTACACAGGAATGTGGTGGGGACTAAGTGTATTGCATTAGAAGTGAACATTTGAGGATTAGAGGCAGTGCTTTAAGTATCTAAATTAGTATGTCTTCTTTTCATTGCAGCAAGTGGGAAATCACATGCATGTAAGAGGTGGATAATTGCATTTGTGATCTCTGATGACAGAGCCAGGGCGGGAGATGCTCCATCCGTGAGGCCCTATCTATAATGAAATAATGAACTGAATCTTCCACATATACTCCCCTGCCCCAGATAAAATAAAAATAAAAAAAAGAAAGAAAACAGCATGAAGTATAAGTATCAAACAACACTTATGCAGCCAGAAAAAATAAACAAATATGGCAGATATTAATATTTAAATAACTTTAATACCATTGTTTTCATAGTGTGTAATAAGGAAAATTTCCTTATCTGCTTTTCAAAGTTGTTCATTTATTAAACACTCATTAATATTATTTCCTTTAAACATTATTTTTTACCATATTTCTAACAGTCTGCCCCCCCCCCCCCAATTAGGCAGTCATACCTACTACCATACCTGCTTCTCAAAAGCAGAAAATGAGGTAAGAAATTCAATATAGTGGTTTCTATGCAACAGTGATTCTAGGAAGGAAGAGTAACTATCAAGGAGAGTGTCACAGAAAAAGAAGAAGAACAATAAAGAATACATTACTACTTAGCAGGTTGCCACTATGCAGGAACTTATGGCTGTTCTGTAGAGAACCAGGTGAGGCTCCTCTACAGATAGGCCAACCAATGGATTCTAAAGCAGGAGTTTGGGTTCCAGTCTCTGCTGCTTGCTGCTGCAGCATTAGTTTGTTCCCAAGTCAGAGTGTCTTGCATGCACTGAGACAATTCTCATGGCCCCAAAGACCATGGGTAATGAAGCAGCTAAGGCACTTGAGTGCTTGAGATAGAAAACTGTGACCAAGCAAAACAAGTGTCTACCAGCTGTGTAGCTCAGCGTGAACTCTGAGGTGTGCTGAGAGGGATGGGGGTAGGGGGAGGAGGATGGGCAACCAACCTCACGATCTGACTCATAACTTCTTTATTTCCAAACTTACCCAATTTCTACACTTCCAACTTTATCTACCTCGCTTCCATTTTTTAAAGTATCTGGTGACCTGAATGGATATGGTAAATTACAAGATAAGAAAACACACAGATTAATTGACAGTAGCCATTCTGATAGGTATGAGATACTAATTAATAAAAGAGCCTATTTTCATTGTCCTAAAAATATGCCATGTTCTATCTATTTATCTCCTTCCCAATTCCTGACCACCACTAATCTTTGCATTGTCTCCACTCATCTCTGCATTTATCTTCTTCCAGGATGTCATATAGTTGGAATTATGAAGTAAGCAGTATTTTCATATTGTTTTCTTTCACTTAGTAATACACACTTCAGATTCTTTAATGTATTTTCATGGCTTGATAGCTCATTTTTTTCTTAGCACCAAATAATATTCTATTGTCTTGGTATGCTGCAGATTATTTATCCATTCCTTATTGAAAGATATCTTGGTTGCGTCCAAATTTTGGCAACTATAAATAAAGCTGCTATAAATGTTTGTATGCAAGTTTTTTGTCTTGAAAGGACTGGTTTTGTCTATAAATGTTTGTATGCAAGTTTTGTCTTGAAAGGACTGGTTTGCTCCATTGTATTGTCTTTGTTCCTTTGTGAAGGATAAGTTGAATGTATTTATGTTGGTATATTTCTGGGCTCTCTACTCTTACATTGATCTGCTTGTCTATTTTTTCACCAATACCTGACACTGCAAAACAAAACTTAACTGAGTAAATTTGAAGATTTAATTGTCTTTAAGTGATTCATAAATTGGGCACCATTCCACTCAGCAAACAGAAGTATATTCAGAGGAGTTGTACAACATAGAAAGTTTTTATAGGAGGAAGAGTGGGCAAGGGATACATTAAGGGTTTTGTTATTCACTTTTAAGATGAAATTGGGAGTAATTGAGAAACATATTATTTATTGTCTAAGAAAGTTTCTCCTAATAAGCTTATTTAAAACATACATGGGAACAAATTAAATAAGCTCTGGCGTTTAAATTCCACACTTAGGAGTAGCACTGAAATTAGCAATAAAATATAAATACAGGAAAACACCTCTATTAATATTAGAAAGAAGGAGGAATAAAATTTTATGCAACAAATTCTGAGAAATTATTTTTCATGAATTGCAAAAGGAAGTTCCAAAGAATCAAGTGATGATTTGTCCCCTTAAAAACATAATCTCATAAAGAAAACAAGAGAGAAACCAAAAGTCAAATGAAATTAGACTAATCAGGAGAAGGCAATAACTTTTGCGTTTATAGATTAGAGCTAAATGCAAAAATCAGAGGGGAAGAAAAAGAACCAGAAGAGAGACAAGATATGGTTAACAACTTGGTAAATATGAAAGATATGCAGATGTGCAATACACAAAAGAGTTAAGGCAGTTCCAGGAAGGCTCCAACCAATCAGACTCTTGTCACCTTTATGTGTCATTTGCAGTGGGGTGTGGCTTCTATTCTCATGGTCTAAGATGACTGCAATAGTTCCATCCCTAATATCTTTGCACCAGGTTGTAGGCTGGAGAAAGGTGTAAGAATGCTATGCCTCATTATTTCCAGAAGAATTCCCAGAATACTAAATATCCATAAACTACATTTCTCTTTATAAAACAATGATATAATTGGTTGTTTACTTAATCTTTATATTGACATCACTAATTCTCCAAAGCTAAATTAGTGTATTTGTTAACCAAGGAGATATCATTAGAAATTCCTTTTTCTCACACATTCATGAAGTTAAATGAAACCTAGTATTCTGGTGCACTAATTGTTGATAAATTTTATTTCATTAAATGAGACTATGTTGGGTCCTTGGTATAATGTATTTGAGATAAAAATCAACTCAACACTAATTTTGGTTCTAATTTATTTCACAAAGAAAATCTTTTTTAGATTGAGTAGAATAAAATAACATTAGCAATGGGAAAGAGGTGCAAAAATGCTCTTAAAGATGGTCAGAGAACACTATTTCTCTAATTAAATTTGATGATCTCACTTGTTTGATAATTTAATGTTATCCCAGATACAGACAGAGTTCAGGGATGGGATATCTTGTCACTGCTTTGAATATATGAGGCTGTTACTGAGGAAAGCATTAGAAGTATGGTGTTCAGATTTATCTCAGTAAAATTTACACACAGGCAGATAGAATTTTCAAAACATATTACGGTTTCAATCTTGAGAATATTATAAAACATAATCAAAGGGTAAACCAAAGAGTCACCTATACACTTGGCAATGACAGAGCAAAATGCAAAATAAAAAAGTAGTAAATTTTCAAAGAGGGTAAAAATGACATCTGAAGATCACCATCTAGAAAGATATTTATTATATTTCAGGAACTGAAACATAATGATAATGTAGATCTAGCCTAGAAATTAAGTGACATTCGATGTGTGAGAGAGAGCATTGACTTACAGACCAAAGTAATGATTTTGTATGTTATCTTAAGTACAAAGAAAAGCTATGAAAATTTTCAGTAAAGAAATGATAACATTAGTTCTGCCTTTTTAAAAGAACTATCATATGCTGAAAGTATTGGAACAAATACATTTGTAAAGCAGGAAATCCATTAGAAAGATATTACATTAGTTCAAGTAAATAATATGTAATGATAGCAATGTTGGGAGTAAGTGTTCAGACTGAGAAGAGATTCAGTCTGTAGAATCACAGGCCTTGAAATTGAATGCACTTGGCTGTGCGGGAGGAGATGCCAATCACTTTTCTCAGCTTCAGGAACTGTCTTCCCACTGTCACTCTTGCCATCATCCTTGTCGATTTTAATACCTCCATGGAAAATTCACCCAAAATCCTTATTCCTGAAGAGCTTGACCTCATTTCCAATGAACTTCTCTTCATGTTAGCAAATAACTTTCAGTTACCCCCTAGGCCAAGCATGTCAAACTCAAAGGCCGACACGAGCCAAATAAACAAGGTGTAAGTTCATGTGGGCTGCCAAAAAACAAAAGCTTCAATTTTCATAGAAACGTAGGTTTATTTCGATAGAGACATACTGAATACAAAGGGCTGAAATAAATGAGCAATCATTAACATAAAATATTAAAATGTTTTAATAAAAGTTAATATTTTTCTTGAACATTAACTTACCAGACACTGAATAGCTGAACAAATTAATAAGTTTAACACAAATAAAACTATTCTTTTTGTTCTCCAAAAGCAAAATATTTCCTGTTGCGCACACCAAACAAGTCAGTCCAAGACTGATGACATGGCAATTGGCTGCTAGAATATTTGCTGCTAGTATGAGCAGAGAAAAATGGTGCACCTGCGTGTACGGCGTGTAAGGGAAATGAATGCAACATGACTATAGTAAACAGTCATTAGCAAATGTTGTAGTTAGTTATTAATAATTATGTATAACAGGATATTGTAAAAATTAAGTTACAAAAATTTTTAATATATTTTATTGATTTTTTACAGAGAGGAAGGCAGAGGGATAGAGAGTTAGAAACATCGGTGAGAGAGAAACACCAATCAGCTGCCTCCTGCACATTCCCTACTGGGTATCTGCCCGCAACTAAGGTACATGCCCTTGACCAGAATCGAATCCAAGACACTTGAGTCCACAGGCCGACGCTCTATCCACTGAGTAAAACCTGTTAGGGCAAGTAACGAATTTCTGTTAAAACATTTCTTACATATTGGCTGGCCGCAAAAATATTCAATGTGGGCCGAATGCAGCCTGCAGGCCGCGTGTTTGACATGCTTGCCCTAGACTTTGACATTCACAACAAATTAATCAAAATCTAAAGTTACTTTGTTTCAGAGTCTCACTGTATGCAGACCACTTCTCAAAGCTATCCTTTCCATGAAGTATTCTGGTTTATTGGCATACATATTTATCTTATTTTTAAGTCATATTAGAGGGCCGAAGGGAAAGAAAGAGAGAGAGATAGAGAGAATTTAATGTGAGAGAGATACCCCCATCAATTGCCTCCCCTACCAGTCCCACAACCTAGGCATGTGCTCTGACCAAGAATGGGACCCACAACGTTCCAGTGCATGGCACACCACTCCAACCAACGGACCCACACAGTCCAGGGCCATATATATATATTTGATACATTAACTTCTGTCTGCCATTTTTCACACTAGGTTCATGTGATTTATTATTTCAATAATACTCTAATTAATATGAAAAACGCCCATGCCATTCTGTTAATTCCTTGATTCTCCTGGCATTCTGGTTGTACCCAACTATTAGTATTCATACTGTTTAGACTTTGATGTTGTAGGTTTTTGTGAGTTTGTTACCACTTCAGAAATGACCTCCTGGTTTAAGAAGATATTAATATTGTCCGCAAAACATTCCATCACTTCTAGTCAGCTTTTGCATTACCTCCAACATCTATTTTAGTATTTCTCCATGTTCTTCAAGTGTCCTACTCTTTATGTCCTCCAAGCATATTAGCAACAAACTTCACAGAAGAAATATATATTAACTTGGAACTGAGACTTCCAGTTTCAGATCAATTGTGTAAGGAACATGAAAATTCTCACTCTGTCCAACAATAAATTAAAAAAAAAAAAACTGGAAATCAACAATTCTGCATACATCCATCAATTCTGTCTCCTAAATTAGAGGCACACACAAGCAGACATAGAGAATCACAACTCACCAGAGTAGAAACCCTGGAGCAGAAGCCTCTGCAAGAACCAGTTCCCGGGCAGAAAAACATAAAGGATCATTGGTTAATTTCTAGAAGTTTCAGAGTGGACAAGTCTGACATTAAATGTTCCCTGGATGGGCCAGCCATAAGAGACCCTCAGATCTTTGTAAGTTTTACCTCTAACACCTCCACAAGGTTTGCACAGTGAATACCAGGGAAACATTCCCGAATGCTGTGGTTACAGGGATCCCAGAGACCCCAGAGAAGGTGTTACAGGACGCACCCTGAGTAAGAGAGAGCTCCCTGGTTCTCATCTTCTCACATAAATGAATTTAAATGAGAGATCCTGATTGCATTGTGATAATGCCGACTTATTAAAGCAAGCATGTTTATGAAAGAAGCAAGGCAAGCAAACCTATTTCACTGGCTCAGCGTGCAGATGGGCATCACTCAGTTAATCTGAGGAGTGAGGTGGGTGGGGGTATGAAGTGTTTCATACCCTCCTGGCTGTAGGTTTCAAAGTTCCTCTGCTGAATATCTTGGTACACATTAATACTCAAGGTCCCTTCTTACTTTGTTGTGGCCTTCCTAGAATCCATGAGGAGCACATGGTACGAGAATGGAATGGACAAAATGCAGGAACAAATAAGCAACGTAAGCAGGAAGATGGAAATTCTAAGTAAGAATCAGAAAGAAATGTTAGATATCAAATACATTGTAACAGAAATAAAGACTTTGATAGGATCATTATTAGACTATACATGGCTGAGGGAAGATTCTATGATTAAGGATATGTAAATAGAAACTTCCAAAGTGGAAAGTCAGAGAGGAAAAAGGAATAAAAAGTTTGCTGTCGTTAGACAAGACTTGCAAGAAATGTTAAAAGAAGAAAAAATATATGCGTCAGAAACTCAGAGTTAAATCAAAAAGAAGAGCATTGGAGAAGGTAAAAGTGAAAGTAAAATAAAAAGCATTTTCTTCTTATTAATTTATCTAAGACAATTTTATAACAATAACTATATTTATGTATGCATGTTTACATATCCATATGTGTATACATATGTATGCATATATGTAATGGAAATAAATGATAGCAATGATACAAAAGACAGGAAGGAGAAGTTGCTGGGGTCCCACCCCAGCAGGTCCAGGGGTCCCCAAAAGTGTGGACCGAGTCGGCGAAGAAGGAATGACACAGAGGCAGCGTTCAGTTGATCAGCATGGTTGGGTTCTCTTGCCTGGTTCTATTGCCAGGTTCTGTAGGTTCTCCAGCCAGGTTCGGTTGCCAGGTTCTCCTGCCATGTTCTGTCTAGATTCTCCAGCCAATTTCTGTAGCCAGGTTCAGTCACCAGGTTCTAGTCAGGTTCTCTTGCCAATTTCTGTAGACAGGTTCAGTCCAGGATCTTTCGCCATGTTCTCTCGCTAGGTTCTGTCTCTAGGTTCTGAGACCAGTTTCTGTCCAGGATCTTTTGCCATGTTCTCTCCAGCGAAGTTCTTCTGTCTCTAGAGAACGTTCTGTGTAGGTTCTGTGCCTAGATTCTGTCTCTCTTGGTTCTGTCTTCTAAGTTCTGTCTCCTGCTGTCTTGTTACATCTATATTTATAGCAGTTGATTCAATCCTATCAATCTCTATTACAAAGGTTAGGGCGTTTCTTATCTCCATTCCAGGGAGTAAAGATTATGTAGATTAAGCATGATGGTTCGTAGTTAAAGTGATTAATTACCCACCTAGCACTTAGTTAAGAGGTTTTATTCCCTCCCTAACTTCAGGGGAAAATCCCTACCTGGGGAAACAGCCTTTCTCAGAGACCTTGGTTAAAACACATAGTGCCAAGAAGGTGAGCAAACATATTAAGAACAGTATGCCATATATGCCAGGTCCCTTGAAACAGCCAGCATGGACCGGCTCCCGGCAAGAAATTATAATTATTTTTCTTATTAGATATTTGCACTAATTGTAAAGATGTTACTTGAAAGTATACTTAAATTAGTAAATGTGTATTTCAATCTCCAGGGCAAACATTTTAAAAAGTAAAAAAGAAAAAAGAAAAAAAAAAGTACTATTGATACACTAAGGAAACATCAGATCATACAAAAATATCAGTTGAGACCACAAATGGGCAGCAAAAGAGTGGAAGACAAAAATAAGGGGGGAGGAAAACGGAGGCAACAATAGAAAACAAAAACAAATATGGTAGCTATTAGTTCAGATATACCAATAATCACTTTACGTGTCAATTGTCTTTTTTTGTGTGCAACTCTGTGCAGTCATACCTATAAAAAATTACAAGAGATAAAAATATTAATTTCGTACAATAAATTCTATTATCATGCATGACAATGGAGTGAATTGATCTGGTTATCAGCAATTAATAGATATTTTTGGGGGATTTAGAGTTTACAAAGAGCTTTTGCATGTTTAATCTCCTTTAGGCATGGTAATCAGTAGAAATTATTATTAAAGCATCAATAATATTTTTAAAACTTGGTGTGTTGTAAAATACATAACAGAAAAAGAAAAAAAAAATCCAAATAATGCTTATTTAGAAGGCATTCCAGAAATTTCTTTGAATTTTATTATTCTTTAAGCAGCTTATTTTGGTCTTAATAATATTTTAAAAACTGTACATATGTAATGTGTACAATTTGATGACTTTGGACATATATATACACTTGTAAAATGATCCACAATTAAGGTAATATCTCCCAAAGTTTCCTCATGTCCCTTTTTTATTTTTGTGGTAAGATCACTTGACATGCAATCTATCCTCTTACCAAGTTTTTATTTTAGCCTTAAAGCACTAATTGAAACAGAGATTGTTAGACTGGAACAAAACCAAAAAGGGCCTATCTATACATTGTCTGTAAGAATCCAACTTAAGCCGTAACCGGTTTGGCTCAGTGGATAGAGCATCGGCCTGGGGACTGAAAGGTCCCAGGTTCGATTCCGGTCAAGGGCATGTACCTGGGTTGCGGGCACATCCCCAGTAGGAGATGTGCAGGAGGCAGCTGATCAATGTTTCTCTCTCATCGATGTTTCTAACTCTCTATCTCTCTCCCTTCCTCTCTGTAAAATCAAAAAAATATATTAAAAGAAAAAAGAATCCAATTTAAATATAAAGTCACACAAAAATTAAAAATAAATGTATGGATCCCTGGCCAGCATGGCTCAGTTGGTTGGAGTGTCACCCTGCACACTAAAAGATTACAAGTGCCAATTCCAGTCAGGGTACATACCCAGGTTTTGGTTTTGTTCCAGGTTGGGGCATGTGTTGGAGGCAATGGATCTCTCTCTCTCTCTCTCTCTCTCTCTCTCTCTCTCTCTCTCTCTCTCCCTCTCTCACACTCTCTCTCTCAAAAAAGTAAATTTGTGGAATATATATATATATGTAATTATATATAACTTTAGCCCTTTTAACCCAAGACCATATCTTTTTAATGCCATTTCCTTTTCATTAAATGGAACCCCTGCTGAGATCTTCCTCAAATATACACATAGTAACCTCACTCTGTTGTTACTATGAACTTTATTTGCCTTTATTTTTTTCAAATAAATATGATCAACAAAATAAGGAAGCCCTGTAGGCAGGACATTTTGGAGCAACACTTGATATGCCAGACTTTTTGCTATGTGGCAGATTTCCAACTGGTTCTTGCTTGTTTCACTTTTTGGTTATCTACACTAATAAAAGAGAAACATGGTAATTGGCGTACGACTGCTACCCTTTTCATTGGCTAATCAGCGAGATATGCAAATTAACTGTCAGCCAAGATGGCGGCCGGCAGCCAGGCAGCTTGAAACTAACATGAGGCTTGCTTGCCTCAGTGACGGAGGAAACCAACGTTCCCCGCCTGCGGCTGCAGGCCTCTGAGCAGGCAGTTTAAGAAACATTGTAACAAATACCTCCAGACTTCAAGCCAGCAGATTCGCAACATTGTAAGCAAAGGCCAGAAACCTACTTTCAGCTGCGGAGGCCTAAGAGCTGGAGCCAAGCCTCAAGGTAAAGCTGGCCCAGAATAAAAAAAAAAAAAAAAGAAAAAAAGGAGCGGTTGGGAGCTTCAGTCACCCCAGCCTGAAAACAGCCCTCAGCCCCTCACCCAGACTGGCCAGGCACCCCAGTGGGGACCCCCACCTTGATCCAGGACACCCTTCAGGGCAAACCAGGCAGCCCCACCCATGCACCAGGCCTCTACCCTATATAGTAAAAGGCTAATATGCCTCCCGGCACCGGGATCAGCGTGACAGGGGGCAGCGCCCAAACCCCCTGATCGCCCTGCGGCTCTGTGTGTGACAGGGGGCGGGGCCCCAATCCCCTGAGCAGCCCTACTCTGTGCCTGATAGGGGGGAGCTCCCCAACCCCCCACCCCCCACAGGCCCTGCTCTGTGTGTGATGGGGTAGAGCCATAACCTCCTCATCGGCCCTGCCCTGAGTGTGAGAGTGGTGGCGCCCCAACCCCCTGATTGGCCCTGCTCTGTGCGTGACGGGGGTGGCGCCACAACCTCCCCATCGACCCTGCCTTGAGTGTGACAGGGGATGGTGCCCCAACCCCCCAATTGGCCCTACCCTGAGCGTGACTGAGGGCGGCATCACAACCTCCCAATCTGCCCTGCTCTGTGCATGACGGGGCAGCACCCTAACTCCCCAATTGGCCCTGCTCTGAGCCCGACCAGGGGCTGCACCTAGGGATTGGGCCTGCCCTCTGCCACCTGGGAGCAGGCCTAAGCCAGCAGGCCGTTATCTCCCGAGGGGTCCCAGACTGCAAGAGGGCACAGGCCAGGCTAAGGGACCCCCCTTCCCCCCCGCGTGCACAAATTTTTGTGCATCGGGCCTCTAGTTTAGTATAAAACTCTAAATTAACTGTTATCCTTATTACGATTTTCTTAGCCAATTATGCAAGTTTGTTCTTTATCCTCTTATACAGATGTTCAATATTGTATATTTCCTTCTTCCACCATATAGATTTCTCTGTGATCAATATTTTCCAAAATTGTTACACCCTTAATACCGCTTACTCAGTTTTCTAAACTACATATGATGCTACAAAAAAAAAAAAAAAGAAAAAATCTAGAAAAAAACCTTGAGCTTACAATTTTGTTCATCCCTTCCCCCAATTCTACTTCCCATTAAATTTAATGTTATCTTTCTTGATGCTTATGGCACAAGTATTTTTTTTTTAAATTAAATCTTTATTGTTCAGATTATTACATTTGTTCCTTTTTTTTTCCCCCCATAACTCCCCTCCTCCTAGTTCCCGCCCCACCCTCCGCCCTCACTCCCCACCCACTGTCCTCATCCATAGGTGCACGATTTTTGTCCAGTCTCTTCCCACATCTCCCACACCCCTTCCCCCCCCCCAAGAATAGTCAGTCCATTCCCTTTCTATGTCCCTGATTCTATTATAATCAACAGTTCATTCTGTTCATCAGATTATTTATTCACTTGATTCTTAGATTCACTTGTTGATAGATGCATATTTGTTGTTCATAATTTGTATCTTTACCTTTTTCTTGCTCTTCCTCTTCTTAAAGGATACCTTTCAGCATTTCATATAATCCTGGTTTGGTGGTGATGAACTCCTTTAGCTTTTCCTTATCTGTGAAGCTCTTTATCTGACCTTCAATTCTGAATGATAGCTTTGCTGGATAAAGTAATCTTGGTTGTAGTTTCTTGGTATTCATCACTTTGAATATTTCTTGCCACTCCCTTCTGGCCTGCAAAGTTTCTGTTGAGAAATCAGCTGACAGTCGTATGGGTATTCCCTTGTAGGTAACTGAGTTACTTTCTCTTGCTGTTTTTAAGATTCTCTCTTTATCTTTTGCTCTTGGCATTTTAATGATGATGTGTCTTGGTGTGGTCCTCTTTGGATTCCTTTTGTTTGGGGTTCTCCGCGCTTCTTGGACCTGTAAGTCCATTTCTTTCACCAGGTGGGGGAAGTTTTCTGTCATTATTTCTTCAAATAGGTTTTCAATATCTTGCTCTCTCTCATCTTCTGGCACCCCTATAATTCTGATGTTGGTACGCTTGAAGCTGTCCCAGAGGCTCCTTACACTATCCTCGCATTTTTGGATTCTTTTTTCATTTTGCTTTTCCGGTTGGATGTTTTTTGCTTCCTCGCAATTCAAATCATTGACTTGATTCTTGCGCTCCTCTGGTCTGCTGTCGGGCGTCTGTTTAATATTCGTTATTTCAGACCGTGTGTGCTTAATTTCTAGTTGGTTCCCCAATATAAGATCGAGGGTCTTATTAGTTTTCGTGTAGATCTCATTAAGTCTATCGGCAGCTTCTAAACAGTTCTTGAGAGACCTTAAAAGTGTGGTTCTGAACTCTATTTCTTCCATTGACAATTTTGTCCTGTTTCTTTGTCTCCGCATTTTGTTATGCTTCCTTGGTGCACCCCCTAGTGGTCTTTGTTCGCAGTCTTATAGATAAATCTTGATTGTTGTAGCTAATTCCAGGGAGGGTTTGACCTCCAGGCCAAGTGGCTATGAGAATCAGCTGTGTCAGCAGTGAGAGAACTTCTGTCCTCTAGGGAGGTGCTAATCTAGCCTTTGCCTGAGGCTATCCGGCGAAGGCCTCTGTGCAGGGCTTGGGCGGGGCGGGTCGCACAGGATCAACAGGGTGGGCCGGAGAGAGCAGTTATGGCGGCTCTCAGTCCTGTCCCCAGGGGCTCTGCCTCTCTGAGTCCCAGCACCCGCTGCAAGGCTCGGAGAGAAAGCTGCACTCGCTCTGACCGAAGCCAGACAGTCCGCTTCTCCCGTTTGAGCCTGGGTCCCTAAAGACTCGCCTGTATCTGGAGCTCAGAGTCTGCGACTCCCTCCTGATTGAAAACAACAACCGCGCCCTCCGACGCCAGCCCGCTCCGCGCACTCCGCACCCGCACCTCAGAATTTGACTTCAGCACTGCGCCTCCTCTGAGTGTCCGTATGAATTTCTCTTTCCTCCTAGTTGTAGGACTTCCACTCAGCCAGCGTTCCTGTGGTTCTGGGTGATGTCCGTTCCGTGTTTTAGTTTCACTTTTGAAGTAGTTGTTCAAAGCAGCAAACTCCGGCGTTAACCTATGCCGCCATCTTGGTTCTCTCCTGGCACAAGTATTAATTGAACAACTGTTCCTCAGAAATATTTATTTCAGAAATATTCATGGATCATAAAATATGAGTAAGAGCACTGTTTGAAGCATTCTTGGCCATTGCACTCATGGAGCTTATACAGTCATGTACTGCATAATGACATTTCAGTCAACTCTTGAGGAATTGCTTTTGGTGAAGCCTTTAAAAAGAGAAGAGATTAACGTAGAACAAAGGATGAAGATGGCTAACAAGTGGGTTCAGCTGAGGTCTAGGCTCAGTCTGATCCCACAGGAAGCTCTGAAGCATTAGAGTCATAGAATACTGCAACTTGAAACAGAGAGCCAGAATATTATACACCTTTCCAATCTGTCATTGGCTGTCATTAATGTCATAGGATGAGGACATTATCTCCCAGGCATTTTAGGGTGAATCACCTTGTGCTGGCTGAGAGCAATCTTAGAAGAAAGATGTACTGGTAGATATGATCTGTTAGCAGCCAACATATAGAGCATTTAGTGGATATGGGCCCCTGTAGAGTAGACTGGCTCTGGACAGAACACCAACTCTGTCTACTACAGAGTTCAACATTGGAGAAAGGTGGTTGGAAAGAAAAGTCAGAGTTCAATTTTATTAAGGTTGAACTTGGAAATTTTCCCATGCTAGATGTTATCTTCTTTGTGCCTTGCTAGGTGGTGGTTCGGAGCACCAGAGTACTAGAGTGTTAGATGTGCAGTAGGTGTTTGGGAAAACAAAGTGTTTCTTCTGGGGAGGCCGTAGGCATAATGAGACAATGCTCCTTAGTTTGCAGTTAATGTACCTGAAGCCTAAAGAGGAAGGTGACAAGTATTATAACTGCAGAACCAGCTCAAAATGGTCTTAACCTGTTTAATGAGAGACTGAGTTGCTTTACAGCAGTGATGAGGAACATTGTTCTGCCAATAGCCATGTGGAGATTTTAGCATCATTCAGGGGTCATACAAAACTATCAGCTTAAAAATTAGCTTGATGCAGAGTTCACGGTGGCCCAGAGTCCAGTTGCCATTCTCTGCGTGCACAGCTTCCGTCACCACCCTTGTCAATGCAGATCTTTGTGAAGACTTTGACTGGTAAGGCCATCACCCTCAAGGTGGAGCCCAGTGACACCATTGAGAATGTCAAGGTCAAGATAAGACAAAGAGGGCATCCCCCCTGACCAGCAGAAGCTGATCTTTGCCGGCAAACATCTGGAAGATGGGCACCTTATCCAACTACCATATCCAGAAAGAGCCCACTCTGCACCTGGTCCTGCGCTTGAGAGGAGGTGTCTAAGTTCCCCCTTTTAAGCTTTCAACCAATTTAATTGCACTTTTCTTTCAATAAAATTGTTGCATTGAAAAAAAAAATAGCTTGATATGTTTGGCCAAACATCTACTTAAATCATCCCTTGAAGCCTTGGCAGGGCCAAACCAAATGATTTCCCTGGGCCTTCTATGGCCCGTGGGCTAGATGTTCCCCACCCCTGCTTTACAGAGACAATAGGCATAACTGCAAGTCATGCAGCCAAAGCATGCACAGAGGAGAGAACTTTGACCTCCACCTGCACCTTTGACCTCCAGGTGCACCTGAACCTAAAGCCCCTCACCTCACCTCACCCCACCCCCCCACACACACACAAACATAGAACCAAAAGACCAGGATATAACCAGGCCTTGACCACTGGAACCCTTTCAGAAGTGAAGGGTCTGTTGTCTAGGAAGATCAAGCACTCATGCTCCACTCCATAAGTGACCAAGATTCAAGGTCCTCCAATTAAAACTTATCCCAGCAGTGCTTCTGCACTCCTGTTCCCCCTAGTCCCTTAGAAGCCCGTAGCATAATCCAAAGAGAGCGATTTAAGGCATTGCTCAGTCTCCCATCTTCTCCATTGGCACCTTCTCAATCAATAAGCCTTTCTTTACTCCAAATTATGACATTTTGAGTTTTGGCCTTTTGAAGCATCAGGCACATAAACTAGAGTTTGTTAGCAATATGCGGTCAATGAATCAATGAGTCACTAACTATGCACGAAAATCAAAATGCCATCATTGTCCAGTATTAAGTTAATCTACCAAACCAATATGGGGAATGATGGAAGATTACACAATAACAACAGTAACACACACAGAACCTCTTCCAATTAAAATATGTGCTTTCTATAGTAGCCTTCTGCTTTTTATAGTAACAGCCTTTCTTTCTTACTTATCCCACTGGGGATTCTAGAGAAAGCAATCTAATTTGGTTATAAGGCAGACTCTGGCTACTTCTCAATTCTCTCTAAAGCTGTGGCAGTGAAATCCATCTATTTATGAACTTGGCCCTAAGGGACCACAAGGGGAGTAGTGTGGGAAGTAATTTGTCACCCACTACATCTAGTCGCCATGGAATATTGACTCCCTCATTATCACTCAGTGCAAGTCATCCACTTGCCCAAATGGACACATTTGTCATAGTGCCTATGGGGAAAACTACATTTTTGCGGTGGAATGTTGAATTTTCTTAGATCCTTAATTACACTTAAAACAATCTACAGATATTAATCTATCCCCCAATTTCCTGAAGGTTCAATCTGCTATGAAATAGTGCTTTTTCTGGGAAGACAGCTTTTTTGTGTTAAGAAAAATAAAGTACATTATTATATTTGATAACCAAAACAAATAGATCACAGTCTCTTTATAAGATCAGGTAAGCAAAAGGTCCTAGAAATGTGATCTTATTTATTTCTCTCCGATTGCTCTAATTACTTTACGTTTAATTTTAATCTCATTATAATTGCATAATTTGCATAATTATGTACATCATTTTAATTCTTTTTTTAACCATAGGGCAAAAAATAAACACAGATTATTTGAGTTATTGATTAAAAGATTTGATTGTTCTTATCTGATGATTGGTGTTGTAGATAACGATAATACACAATGAATTTGAAATTCAGAAAGTGGTAAGATTAGCTGCTTTTCTGTTTGCCTGAATAGAGAGGCCTCTTTTAGTTTCTAAGTTCCCTGAGGGGCAGGTAGTGGATTATACAAGACAGAAAAACCAGAAACATAAAGTTTTGGGAAGCTTCGCAGCCAATCCATACAGCTTCTCAATCCATACAGCTTTCAGTGCTATTTATAAAGCTTCCAAATATGGAAGGCTGAGTCCAATTATAAACTCATATGTTGCTGATCTGGATTGAGAAGATAGGCTTAGGCCCAGTGTAAATCCTTTGGAGCTAGTTGCAGAACACACAGGCACACATCCCCTCCTCCAAAGATGGGATTTGCTCCCTTAAAAGATAACAGATAACCAGATACTGTTCACCCCTTTCATTTGCCATCCAGGTAAACTAATTTGAATTAATATAATTTTTGTTATTTAATTATTTAGTCACAAAAGGACAGCAGATAAATCTATATCCTGCCGTCAGCAGTGAGCTGATGAAAAAGAAACCTTCCAAACCTTTGGTGAAACTTGGCAAAAAGTTGCAATGCAGGGGTCTGTTATCAGGCAGATGGCTTTCTGTGGCAGGATATTGCTTGACTGTATAGATGATACAAAAAAACATGTGTATGTGTCTGTGATTGATGGATGAGGACACGGGGGAGGAAAAAGGGACAGAAGAAATTGCAGAAACTTAATTTCCTCTCCACTCCCTCCCTTGAGCAGTTGGCTCAGCAGAAGAATGAAAAAATGCATCAAATTTAAAAGCTTCATGTATTAAATCTATATGTATTATAATGATTTATGTATTATAATCAACACACTAGGTAAGAACACTGTATTGTCTACTACTAATTTGAAGTCTATCTAGAGTAGTAAGAGGATACATAAATCTATAATAATAAAAGCATAGTATGCTAATTAGACCGGACGTCCTTCCGGAGATCCTTCTGGACAACCTTCCGGATGAAGCTGGGTCTGCAAGGGAAGCCTGGGTCCCGGATGCCAGAGGGAAGCCAATGCCGGCAGCCGGGGGAAGGAAGGCCTACTCTTGAACGAATTTCATGCATCCGGCCTCTAGTAATATATAAAATAGAGAGAGAGCTGTGTAAATGGTGGAAGTAAGTAGCATGTAAATTTAACTGGTAGGAGAAAGCATCCTCTATCCCTATGTGTTTACACTAGACATGTCAATCTACTTATCTGCTTACAAATATTGGTTGTGAAAAATGCTCACTTAATCATTTGACCTAATCTAGACCTAACTAGATGTTTAAAAAGTCATGTTTCAGCCCTGGCTTTGTGGCTCACACATGCAAGTTGCAGGCTCACTCCCCAGTAGTGGGTATGCAGGTGGCAGCTGATTGATGTTTCACCTTTCACATGAATGTTTCTCTCTCTCCCTCTCCCTTCCTCTCTCTCTAAAACTCAATACAAAATCTTTTAAAAAAATCACGTTTCAAATATATTGCTACTTTGTAGCAGCTAAATTGTCAATCAGTGGTAGAAGACCCAGGCCTTTGGGAAAGACTATGGTGGTGTTGTTATGAGTTAAATAATTTTGTCACCCAACCTTCCACTACTGTATATACGGAAACCCTAATAGCCACTGGTATTTGGGAGGTAATTATGGAGAGATTGGGTGCTGAAGGTGGGGCTCTCATGATGGGATCAGTCCTTAAATTAAGACAAACCTAAGAGGGCTCTCTCCTTCTGGGAACAGGCAGGGAGGAAAGGCCATGTGAGCATATAGGGAGAAAGGGTGAGGAAGGGGTGTTACTAGACATGCATCTGTCAGTGCCTCGTTGGTGCACTTTCCAGCCTCCAGGACTGTTGAAATGAATGTCTGCTGTTAAGTCACCCAGGCTATGACATTGTGTTACACTCACCCAAGCCAACTAAAACACATGGACTTTGGAATACAGAATAATTGGCATGAAGCTTTTGGGTTGTTCCATAACCTCCCATTATTCTGGAGTTTAGCATCCTGTTCTTCCTCAATGTTTGATATTGACTCATACACAGAAAGTTTTGTGTTGGGTGATATTGTGAGGGGAAATGGTCCAGCAGCATTAAAACATATGCTGATTGAGGCATGTATGGAGTTATAATGGAAGCAGAAGGACAGAGAGGTAATTAACTTAATGCACACTGAAAAATTGGGATGTGAACATTTTCAAGCCAGAATTGAAATATTAATTATGAATATATCCAAACTCATGGAATACAGTATAAAATAAAAGAAATAATGAGAAAGAACAAATTGCATTTTAGCTGGTGGCTACCATTTTTTCATCTGAACTGCCTCTTGATACTTTTTTAAAGATATAAACAAACCATCAAGATACAAACAGTTGTAGCTTCTTGGTGGTAAGATACTAAGCACATTTTAGCTTCTGTGTCTAATCTTCCACATTAAAAACTGAAAATGTGCATATATTTCATCTCACATTTTAATAATTAGAAATGAATAAATCATTTCACCAGGCTTTTAGTCTGGGCGCATATCTGGATTTTCTGCTTTCGGAGTACTTCTCATCCTATGCCTCAAAGGAACATTGGGATAGCAAGGTCTTTCTTGGTAGATTTCTACTTCATGGTTAAAACTAAATTTTATTCCAGTGATGGTAATTAGTGTGTGCTTTGTTACATTTCTGTTTTCCTCCTATCGTGAACATCCTGCAAGAGCGTGATGTTAGCCTTGTTTTAAAAAAAGATGTTATTGAATGCTCTCAAACTACTAAATCCCATGTCAGTCAAGAGAATGTAAATACAGTCCCCAGAAGGAAACTTTTTTCCAGGTGAAGAAAACTGATACATATAGAGCAGCTATTCCTACTTTGTAAGACTTAAGACAGGGAGAATGTTTAGCTCAAGTATATCTCTGAAGATGCCAAGAAGTTAAATCTAGGAACAATGCAGGGATTTATAGGTGGCCCTGCTGTCTTTCACCTTCAGCAAAGCTGGCTCTGTTTTTCTGCCAAATGTATTCAAGGCATAGGGCAGTAATCTCATCAGGCGGCTTCCAACCTCCTGATGGAAACTCAATATTCACATCTAAGCTTGTTGGAGACAGATGTTCATAACCATGGCAATAAGAAGCTGCCCAAGTCTGACATATGACAATCTTCATAATTTGCCAAAAAGTCACTTTAAAGTTGATTTCGGACTTCATATTAATAGTCAACTTTATCACTGAATATTGTTTTTCTTGCTTTTATGTCTTCCAACTTCAGTCTGTAAAAGAGATAAATGAAGTCATCAGTGCATACGGCATTATATAGAAAGAACAGGAAGAAACAAAATAACCAATTACAGAAAAGTCCAAGGTGTTAGGGTAATAGAACTATTCACTTTTAAATATATATATATATTTTAAAATTGATTTTTTAGAGAGAAAGGGAGAGGGAGATAGAAACACCAATGAGAAAGAAGCATCATTGAACGGCTGCCTCCTGCAGGCCTCCCCACTGGAGATTGAGACCCCCAACAGGGGCATGTACTCTGACCGGGATTCAAACCAGTGACCTTTCGGTTCATGGCTCAATAGTCAACCACTGAGCCACACCAGCCAGGCAGAACTATTTACTTTTAATCCAACTCTGAAGATATATGACTCTTGCAGAAGCATATGTGCAATTGAAATCATAAAATTATAAGTGAGTATTAAACCAAAATATTAATGTATAATAATATATTTAGTTCTCCCTTAACATCAGCTAATAATGCCCCTGGTATTTTGGTAGCATCTATGTTTATTATGGCAATTATGTCTAAATGCTCTCATACAGAAAACATAAATACCTTTTGGGTAACTGTGGAGTATATCATTTCTAATACTAGTGCAGTAAACTGCTATGACAGCGGTACAATATTATTCTCAGAGAGGCAAACAAAATAAAACAAGACACTAACAATGTTATGTTTAATTCATGGTACTTTGATACTCTTATTTTTTACAATCAGAATGAAATAGCTTCTGTAAGATAATATATTTGATTCATTTTGTATTAAGTCTTCTTTATTATGAGGTCTACATGAACATCAAATAATTACAACAAACAACTTGTTTGAAACTCACTACTGCAAATAACTTCTCAATTGAAATGTTTGCTTGGATAATTTTAGAAAATAGCAACATGAAAGACTGCCAAGTGTTTTAAATACTCCGTGGAGGGAGCTAACATGCTGTGATGCTTGTCTTAAAAAAGATCCTTTCAGGATGTCTAATTAGAATAGGAAAGGTATATATTCATTCCATTATTATAGTTTCTTTCTTTCTTTCTTTCTTTTGCTAACTGTTCGTGCAGTTACTATCCAGTTGTCTACTATAAAATGTGTAAGATGTATTTTACTAACTTATACATACATACATACATCATTGAGTTTTTCTTTCAGCAGAAGTTTTATATAGTTTCCAGATTCAGATTTTTGCTTCAAGGGATCACAGAGTTCATAAGATATAAACAGGTTTAGTAACACAAATTTTAAGTAGCCAGACAGAAATAAGGAAAACTCCCTTCCTAACACACTGCCTATGGTCCATCATTACGGAAGGACAGCTGTAATGTAATCACAATCACATCTCAGTAGTGCCTGGAAAAGTATTTTTGAGGTTGTGAAGTTGATTTTGTTGGAAACAATTCGAATAAATAGGAGAATTTACTCCATCAATAGGATGCTACTAGAAATGGCCTATCTTAGGGTCACAGAAAGAGGCTAAAATTATGAAATTTTATAGATTATTACTATTCTTTAGACTTGTCTTCAAGTAAACTTAGTTTTCCTTTCCTATGCCGCACTGGTTAAAGTGATGCATTGACATTCCTGGCACAAACAATGAATGATCAAGGTTCATCACCATAAAGCTTTACTACTCACCAGCTTTTTTATTCTGTTGGTGCTTAGTGAACATGTGGAAGGAAAAGATCATGAGGAGATCATTTGGTTATATTAAAAATCATCAGTAAAATAAAAGTGTTGAGAAGAAAGCTGATGCAACATGAGACTTTTTTAACAAAAGGAATGACTAGAGCTATTAGAGAAATATGTGTTCAAGTTCTGATATATATATATATATATATATATATATATATATATATATATGAATGTATTTGCTACCTAAACAAAAGTAAATTAGAATTTTAACAATACTGTTAATTATTTCAACAAATTAAAAAGTGAATTATGCCATTTTGCAACTTTTATAACTACTTGAACTAGTTGTTGGGATATAATACTATTAATGTTTTCTTGTCCATTCACATTTTGCTCCTCTTTTTCAGTAATTAAACAGTTGTCCCTCATTATCCATTGGGGATTGGTTCCAGGATTCGCCATGGATACTAAAGTTCACAGAAGTTCAAGCACTTATATACAATGGTGTAGTATTTGCATATAACCTATGCTTATACTCCATGTACTTTAAATTATCTCTAGATCACCTATAATACTTAATGCAATGTAAATATTATATATAGTCATTATACTATACTTTTAGGGAAGAATGACAAGAAAAGAGTCTATATATGTTTTGTACAGATACAACTACAATAAGCCTAACGACATAGTACATGTCGGCAACAATGTAATTTCTTTTTCATGTTTTCAATTAGCAGTTTGTTGAACTCAGTGATGTGGAATTTGTGGATACAGAGAGCCAACTTCAGTCTTGTTTTTCAATACCTGCTATAGTATTAACCTTTACTCTAGCAGAGAAATACGTTGAGCATTTGTTAATGTGAATAACTAATAATTCCCTAAAAATAAAGCAACCTAAAGACAAACTTAATTGTGCTAATGAATACCCACATAATCCATTATTACAATCAGTGTCCTATGCCTTTTATAGATATTACCTCACTTAATTCATATAGCAAATATATATTACTGTGCCTCCATATATGTCCTAAAAAATATCTCCCTAAGACTAAAAATCACAAAGTACCAATATTTTTATTCTAATTCGTTTGAGAATATTTATAACTATGGCTATGAGATTTCTCTCATAATACATATAATAGTCCTTAATTTCTCATATAATAGTCCTTAATGACACTGGGACAAAAAAAAAAAAACTAGCTTCAAGCTTCAATCAGATTTAAAAACTTGACTCTATAATTGAAGCAAATGAAAGCAGAGTTTTTGTCAAGGACGATGGTTGTAAGCTATTGAGGGTATTTCTATATTGCTCCATTCTTTTCAGTTATCATCAGTAGTGATGATAATTGTTCATATTTTTTCACCAGGAAAGTACAAATTAAAAGTAGATGTTGCTAAATATAGAAAACTTGCCACTTCATTTATTTTAGTTATCTATTTGTAATGAGAGAGCTAATAGCAAAATGTTAATTGGAATACAAATGAAACTGTGTAATATTATTACTGCAGATATATTTTAATTATGCATAGAGTGATGACTGGGCCATTGGACATTGTAATGAAACTCAATGATATTGAAATATAATTCAAGTGATGAACTCTTCCAAGCTATATTTCTCACCAATTCTTAAAACACACACACACACACACACACACACACACACACACACACACACACAATAAAATGAAACAAAAAAAACCCCACATCACCAATATTTCCAATGGAAACAAAATGATAAAATTGAATTAATTGAGAGCATGATTTTTTCTTTGTTTACAAGTGGGTTATATTATTCTAACCCATAATAAAAATGTTTTCTTCCTTTTTGTGGAAGAAAACACTTCTATAAATTCTACATGTTTGCTTTATTGAACCTGCTTCAAATATATGATTTTAAGTTTTTTTCTTATATTTTTATTTAACTTTGTATCAGTCTATTATTTTTAGTTCGTTGTTACCTTCCTGTGCATGGAATCACTCAGGCTGCTTATAGTAAGAAGACAACAAAGTATCAGAAATTTGGTTTAAATGTATTAGGATTTAGATATGTAAACCAGTTGATTAAAAATAGTACATTAAAAAGTTAAATGGTCTCATCTAAAAGTCTGTATTATTTCTTTTAATGAAAAATAAATAGATGGGGTATGAATAACTTTGCTTAGGTGTATACAGCTCACATGCTTATGGCTGTATTAACCAACACCCATTAAACATATTCTTTTATGTAATCTTCACAGTAGCCCTACGATGTGGATATGATTGGTATCGCCATAAAGTGGATAAAAAAATCGATGTTTATATAAATTAATGTTTTTATTAAAGGCTGTCAGAGCAGAGCTGTTGCCAGCTGCTCTGAGTTGCTCTGAGTCCATGTATTCTTCTAAATCTTTCCTGACTACACCAGGGAAGGTCCCCTCTTGAACCCTGCCCACTGTACTAACTGTTGGGAACTTAGTCCAAGTTCCTGCTTTATCTTCTGCTCAGTAGTTCCAGGTGTTGAGTCTGAGCCACTCTGTTTAGGGACTGGACCTTCTGGGACATCTGGTCTTAGACGGAGAAGCCATGAGAGGTTGTGGGTGTATAAGAACGAGTCTTTATTGCAGAAGCCAGTGGCCATATAACCAACAGACAAAACAGTTCTTTACAACAGTGTCCTAATCAGGCAGCTGTCCACCGCTGATAAATACAGCGTTCCCGCACAGCAGTAGCATCTCCAATAGCCTCTGTACCTACAGCTATTATCAGAGCAGCCGCACGCTGTCTCTAGACTCACCACCTCCCATCATAGCAGTATCTGAGCTCGCTGCCTTAGCAGCTTCTCCAGCAGCCTGACTGGCTCAGCAGCTTCTCCTGTCTCCTCTGCCCAGCAAATGGGCTGGTCTCTGTAGCTTCACATAGTAACTACCTCTAAGCTTCTCTCTCAGCACACTTCCTCACACTCTAGCACACTGCTTACTCTCCAGCTCACTGCTTACTCTCCAGCACACTAGCTGGCCAGTAACTTATATATTATTCCAGAGACAAAGAAGGCTTCGTGCCAATACTTACATCAATCATATGTTGGCTACAGAAGGGCATGCATGCGCAGTGTACTGTGGGGTTCTTGTGCTGGTGTCCTCATAGCTGCTGATAGTATCTTAGCCTAGGCGCAGAGTGGCCTTGGACATGCGGTGTATTGACAACAAGGCCTCTGTGCTTTAATTGACCTTGACTATCAGGCATCTCTGGCTTGGTTCCCACAAGGTCACGAAGAAGTGGAAAATTGGGTCTCTGAATGGTTTGCCTCAAAACAAGAAAAGTTCTATTGGGAAGGTATCCATAAATTACCTGAAAGGTGGGGAAAATGTATAGCTAGCAATGGGCTTTACTTTGAATAAAACACTTTTGATGTTTCTCTTGAAATTATCTGTTTTCTTTGATTACAAAATCCACCATTATTAACCAGTACAACTAGTAAGTAGGCAGAGATGAGAAGTTTCAAACCCAAGTTTGTCTGATTCCTGAACTTATAACATTGAAGAAAAGTGAACGTATCACTTGTAATATTTCTGGGGAATTAAAAAAAAATCTGTTTCAATGCATGCTGGCATGGTGTGCAAAATAAAACAACGATGTAACTGATAAAACTTTGACAACACACAAAGTAAAGACAAATGGTAATGATTACATCAAACAGGAGGCAATTCCGTTTTTAGGTACACTGGTGTGAAACAATTCTAACACTCTGTGTGTAGTGATATCATAAAGTGAAAATTAGAAGGGTATGAATAGTTGAAGCCTTTCTAAGAACTATCTGTGCACTGCTTAAAACTGAGATACCTAGAGTGTTTATCAGACATATTCTTTAGAATTATAAAATGTATTAAATAAAAATTGGGAGAAAATAATATTTTCCGTACTTTTCTCACCAGGCTCAATCCAGTGAAAGTCAAGTGAATTACTGTGTGCAAGTATGTTTCAAATTGCAGAGAATTATGTTCATGAACAGACACACACACACACACACACACACACACACACACACGCACACACTCTGTGTGTACAGAGTTATATCCAATGGCACTAATGTGCCCATTTTATCTCTTCATTTCTCCATATTTTATCTGTCATTCTCCAAAAGTTGGTCTTTTACTACCTAGTAATATATTTTACATAAAAAGTTTTCCTAGTAGCAATCTAAAATTCAAAAGTAATCATGGAATAGAATTTTACAAAATTAATATTCCAAGGTTTTATTTGTTCTCTCTTTTAAGAAAGTAGATTGAAGAAAATAGAAATTATAACAAGTAATGAAGAGATTTCACACTCTTAGCACCACTGTGGCATAACAAACTAAGCTAAGATGATCAAAAGAGCATGTTTAGGTTCCCCCTCCCCCCAAGGATACATAATTTCTTGTGGAAACTAGAGGAAGAGTAAAAATGAGCAATTGGTAAGATGGAATGTCCAACCCAGGTATAATTTTATCAAAATCAACTACTTATCCAAAAGTCAATACTGATGATAAGCTTTGGCTTTCACATATAAAGAGCTTTGAAATCATCATCCATGTCCTTGCAGCAAGAAATAACTGGACAAATTAAAAGTAAGTAACTTTCATGGCCCCATCACATAACTGAGTTTGCAGGGCAAACTGCCACTCCAAACTCTGCAGAGGCAGGTGAATTCTTAGAGTCAGAGGCAAGATCTGCTTACTTAGAAGAGAAACTGCTGGAGCCATCAGCTGGTAGATACACATAAATGGCAACTTAGATGAATTGATAAGAAATTGAAGACTTAAGTGAGTGTGAGAAGCTCCTAGGAGCTGCATTTTTAGGAAAGTTTTCACACTTTCATGGATATTACTTTTAAGATCTCACAAAGTTCTAATGGTGAAAAGCCAAGAAAAAAACCCTTGTGGCACTAAAAAAATTCCACAAAAATTTCAACCAATCTAATGTCCAAAAAGAGTCCTCAATCTGACATGCTAGAGGAAAAACTTTATTCAAATGAGCAGTTTGAAAAGCAGGAAAACACTGCCTCTGGTGGAAGCCAAAGTGCACTCTATGGAGACAAAGGGGAGGCTGGCCCTGGCCCCTGATTTGTCCTGTTTTTGCAAATGAGGAATCAAAATTTGCATAGTCAGATTAATCCAAATAGCACTGTCCTGATTGGTAGGAATAATGTATTCTGATTGGTCATTATTGGGCTCCTCTGATTGTCAACAAATGAGGATATAGCTCTGCAGTTCCAATTGAATGGGGTAAGTCTCAGCTCATTGGTTGAAAGAGGGTACCAGGGATTCCTTCTTAAGGTTTTTTCTCAGAGGGCAGGAGCCCAGTGTAGGAAGAAGAAGGCTTTTCCTCTAAATGTAGTGTGCATAGGAGGCCTCCATAGCAATAGCTGCTAGACTCTGGTTATGATTTGGGACCCAGTTAACCATAAGGAGTACTTCTTGACAGGTTTAATTTCTTCTCTGGGTCAACAAAGGAAAGGAGAACAGAGTATTTTCAGCACAAAATTCTAATCTCCAAGATAAACTCTAGCAGAGCCTCCTTCAAGAGCTATTGGAAAGGGCATTCCTCACGCTCCAGCAGTGTCTAGACTTTCTATCTCATCAATGAGGAAGGAGGAACCTATCAAATAGCAATAATTGTAAAATTTATTTAGAGACAGATGTCACTAAAAGCTTGAGATTTAAGTAGAACATAATAGAATGCTTCTCCATCATACCTTCCCACACCACGCTCCAGTTTATAATAGTGCATCGCAGATGAAAGAATTCCAAGACACACTCTCTCTGAGAGTCTTTAGGAAACTCAAATAAGAGAGAAGACAAAACCAAAACTGTAGAAAATGTCACATCCTCTGACAACTAAAGCTACTAAAACTATGACACACATAAAGTAAAATGAAAGCACTAGCCAAAATAACACATTTTATTACTTATACAATATTCCTGGCTTTCAGCAACAGCAAAAAATTACAGAGAACATCAAAGTCAAGAATAATACAGTCTGGAAAGGCAAAGCAAGCATCAGGGCCAACTCAGACATGACACAGATGATGAAATTATCAGACAGGGAGATTGAAATAATAATGATACATAAGTTTAGGACTTTGATCGATAAGGCAGATAATGTGCACAAACAAGTAACATAAGGAAGGAAATTAAAATTCTAAGAAAGCATCTAAAGAAAATGCTAGGAATAGAAAAACAAAACAAAACATGGCAATGGAAAGAAAGAATGCCTTTGATGGGCTGCTCAGTGAACCAACACAACCACAAAAGAAATCAGTGAGCTTGCAGGTAAGCAAACACAAACCTCCAAAAAAGAATCAGGGAGTTGAGGGGAGGTAAAAAGAAACCCCTGAAACTGAAATTCAAAGAGAAAAAGTAGGGGGGGAAAAACAGAAGAGAACATCAAAGAAACTTAGGAAATTTTTAAATGATATAGGTGGAATAACGGAAGAAGAAAGAGAGAACAAAGAAGAAGGAATATTTGAGGAAATAATAATCAAGGACTTCTACAAAATTATTAACAGAACACAACAGAGATCTATAATGCTCAGAAAATACCAAGGAGAATAAATAACATAAAATCTATGCTTAGGAATATCATACTCAAACTCCAAAAATTCAGAGACAAGGAGAAAATTTTGTAAGAATCCATAGGACGACAAAACATATTATCTTGAGAGAAACAAGAATAATAATTAGCAAATCTGTGGTTGAAAGCCATGCAAGTAAGAAGAGAGTATAGCCCTCATCGGTTTGGCTCAGTGAATAGAGCATCGGACTGTGGACTAAAGGGTCCCAGGTTTGATTCTGGCCAAGGGCATGTACCTTGGTTGTGGGTACATTCCCAGTGGCGGGTGTGCAAGAGGCAGCTGAATTGATGTTTCTCTCTCATCAATGTTTCTAGCTCTCTATCCCTCTCCCTTCCTCTCTGTAAAAAATCAATCAAATATAATTTTTTTAAAAAAGAAGAGAGTATAATTAAATGTTTAAGATGAGTTTTAAAAGCTATCAATATATAATTATATAATCAATAAATTTTTAAAACAATAAATAAAAACTTTTTTCCGACAAATACATTCTGAGGGAGTATATTATTAGCAAACCTTTTCTGCAAAAAATATTAATAGTTTCTTTTTTATAGAAGTAAATTACATAAGCTAGAATCTTGGTAATGAAAGGACATCAGAGAAGAAATAAATAAGGACAAATAAAATCTTCCTCTCATTTTTTTCTTAACTGACCTAAAATATAACTGTAGAAAATATAAATTCTAACTGTTTTAGTTGATTATAGCATATGTATATTGAAGTGACCATAAGGAAAGATGAATTTGGTACAAATTTATTATATTTGGCACCTGTACCACACATAAAGCAAAATCTTGTTATTATAACATTTTTGAATGTTTTTATTGGCTTTTAGTGAGAGAGGAAGTAGAAGGATAGAGAGAAATACCAATGAGAGAGAAACATCGTCAATCAGCTGCCTTCATTATACCCCCAAATGGGGATCGAGCCCACAACCCGGGCATGTGCACTAACTAGAAATTGAACCATGGCCTCTTGGTTCCTGGGTCAAAGCTTAACCACTAAGCAACACTGGCTGGGAAAAATTTTGTTATTTTAAAGTTGAATTATATTAGTTAAAATGTATATTGTAAACTCTAGGGAAAGTGTTATTTCTGAAATATTATTATGATACTAGAGGCCCTGTGCATGAAATTCGTGCACTTGAGAGAGTCCCTCAGCCAAGCCTGAGCCCTCTCACAGTCTGAGAGCCCTCAGGGGATGTCCAACTGATGGCTTAGGCCCACTCCTCACTCAGTCCGATTGACCAGACCCCAGCAGCAAGCTAACCTACTGGTTTGAGCGTCTGCCCCCTAGTGGTCAGTGCATGTCATAGAGACTGGTCAAGTGGTCGACTGTCTGCCCCCTGGTGGTCAGTGCACATCATAATGAGTGGTTGAGCAGCCTTTGATTGGTTGACAACTGGATAATCAGACACTTAACATATTAGGCTTTTATTATATAAGATACTAACATATGGCATAAAATGGGATCATATTAGATACTCAATGAAAATCAGAAAGGGCAGAAAAAAGTCTCTTACAGGGAATAAAAAGTACAAATATGGTTGATATTAATCTAAATATATAATAATCACTATAAGATGAATGTTCTAAATAAACCAATTAAAAGACGGATATGGTTAGAGAGGAAAAAAAATCAACAAGACTATGTTGTCTACAAGAAACCAACACTACACATAAAGACAAGATAGATTAAAAGTGAAAAGATGGAGAAAGATATATCATGTTAACATTAATCAAAGGAAAGCTGACATATTAATTTCAGAGAAAGCAGACCTCTGGAAAAAGGAAAATTGTCAAAAATAAAGACATTACTAATCATAAAATAATTAATTTTTTCTAGAATATGCGATAATCCTAAAAGTGTATAAACTGAGAAATGGAGAGTCAAAATATATGAGGCAAAATATAATGGAACTAAAAATAAAGTAATAAGCCAGTCAGAGAAAGATAAGTATCACCTGATCTCACTCATATATGGAATCTAATTAACAACATAAACCAATGAACAAAAATAGACTTAGAGACATAGAAACATGGAAACCTCAGACAGAAGGCAGGGGAGGGGTGGGAGGGAGACATCAACCAATGAACTCATATGGGTACATGCATAACCCATAGTCAATAGAGTGGTGAAGGCCTGGGTAGAGGGGTGTGTAGTGTGGGAGAGTTCAATGGGGGGGAAAGGAAGTGAAAAATACAAGTCACAGACTGAAAAAAGTATTTGCAAAACATATATGGGACTTGTTTGCAAAATGTACAAAGAATTCTTAAGACTCAACAATATACACAATCCAAATATAAAAATGAACAAAAAATGTCAATATATACCGCAGCAATGAAGAAATACAGATAGAAAATAACATTATGAAATGATGCTCAACATTCGGAAATTGCAAAGCTAGCAAAAATGAGATGCAACTATTAAAACAGCTCAAATGAAGATATCTTCCAATACCAAATACCAAATGCTGGCAAGGATGTAAACAAGAACTCTCATTTATTGCTGGTGGTAATGCAAAATGCTACACCCACAGTGGAAGATAATTTGGCAATTTCTTATAAAACAGAGTTTTACCATATGTTAAGCAATCAATGTCTTAATTATTTATCCAATTTTTTTGAAAGTTCTGTCCACACAAAAACCTGCATATGAATGTTTACCACACCTTTATCTATATTTTCCACAAACTAGAAGCAATCAATATGTCCTTTAATAGGTGAATTGATAAATAAATTTTGATACTCCTATAAAATAAAACATTATTCATGAATAAAAAATAAATAAATGAACTACCAAGCCCAGGAAAGAAAGAAATTAATCTGAAATAAGTATTGTTAAGTGGAAGAAACCAATCTGAACAGGCTGGGTACTTTATGATTCCAATTATATGACATTCTGAAGTAGACAAAACGATAAAGTCATTAAAAAGAGCAATAGTTGCTATGAGTTTGATGATAGTGGAGGAGTTTATAAGTTACTGAAACTATTTTGTATGATACTGAAGTGGTGAACCCAAAGCATTAAGCATTTGTCAAACACATAGAACTTCTCAGCAGAAACACTAAACCTCAATATATTTAACGTTTTCCATCCCAACGGGGAATGCACATTGTAATAAAGAGTCTCTGTATTTCAAATGTATGACACAACCTCACTGAAGGAGATGCAGTTTTAAGTTGCTGACTTCAGTAATTTGCAGTAATTTTGGAAATAAATGAAGTCTCTGATACTAAAAGCAAAATAAATTGTACATTTGCACCGTGCTCTAGTTAATGAAATTGCGTCCCATGGGGTGTGAGTTAACAATTCTGATACAACTATACATGTATACTGCCTTGTAGGGATGTTCCAGAAAGGGATGCAGTAATACTGCTGGAAGCGGTTGGGTGGTGCTACGTATCAGGCAGAACCATCTCCACACCAGGCCCAAGTTTCTTCAAG
This sequence comes from Myotis daubentonii, assembly GCF_963259705.1. Lineage (NCBI taxonomy): Eukaryota > Metazoa > Chordata > Mammalia > Chiroptera > Vespertilionidae > Myotis > Myotis daubentonii. The sequence goes on along the minus strand of NC_081851.1, from coordinate 28,369,040 downwards.
TTTCTTCTTTCTTATTCAGCTGGTCACAGGGAACTCCCTATGTGTTCACAGGTGTGGGCTGGGAGAGAGAAGATAATAGATCAGGTGTAGGGGGCACAGGCACTTAGGATATTTCCCAATGTGTTTTTCTGTGCTTCCGGAGTCGCATAAGTCTGATTTCTTACATACCACTTCCATTTGAAAAGAGAGTGCTGCTGTGCATGCTCAAATTTGTGGTTTGATGGGTCAGACAACACCCAGTCCATGATGGTCAGCCGAGCTCACCTGCTAATTTGGTGACTCATGATTAAGCTTTCAGTCTCTACTGAGGACAGTGGCAATCCAAAGTCTGTTTCTCAAAAGGAGAGCAGTTATACACATAACATGGGAGAGGTTTGCTACAAAACCTAAGTATCTGTGTTGATTTTTCCATAGGGGCCTAAATGATCAGATAGAATCTCTCTCTGCCACTGACACTTCAAGTACCACAGAACCTTCTGGGTCATGTGATCCCACTTGCTCAACAGTTTGAACCTGTTGCAGAGCCTTCTCTTTTCTGGCTCCTACTGTAATGTAGCAGCATTTGGATTACTCAGTAAATTTTCAGGAGTAGCACATCTCACTAATAGGTTATCACTAATCCAAAGAGATCCACTAGGTCCTGTGTCAGCCTTGTGGATACAGAAGAGACCAGGTAACTTATCCTTCTCCTCCTTATAAGAAATGGCTGAATATGCTCAACATGACTGGACCCCTAGAAATTTCAGTGAGGTATATCTCCAAATTTTTGTTGAATTATATTCCCACCTTCTGCCATGCAAATATTTTCTCTATATGTCTAGGATGGCTGCTACCTCTTGCTAACCAGGTCCAATCAGCATATGAATATACTGGATGAGTGTGATGTCTTTTGGAAGGGGTAAGTGATGAAGTTCCCTGAAGACTAAATTATGACGATGGAACGTCATATAGCCTGAAGTAGAACACTAAAGATATATTGCTATCTTACCAACTGAAAAAAAACACAAAAATAAAAACACAACTGCTTCTGCTGATCTTTACTAAGGTATTGAGGGGAAAAATATTTTTCCAGATCAATAGTTGAAAACCAGGTACCAGAGGAAATATTCATTTTCTCAAGCAATGAACACACATCTGGGAAGCAGCAGCAATTGCAGTCACTCCTGGTTAAGTATAGGATAATCCCATCTGTTTCTTGCACAAGTCAAATAGGCAAATTGAATGGGAACTTGGAGGGGGAAGTGGAGATATCACTACCCTGCATCTCTTGAGTCCTGGCACTAATCTCTGCAATCCCTCCAGGAATGTGTCATTGGTTTGGATTTACTATTTTCCTAGGTAGAAATATTTGTAGTTGTTTCCACTTAACTTTTTATAATATAACTAGAGGCCCAGTGCACGAATTTGTGCACAGGTGGAGTCCCTCAGGGTGGCCTGCTGGCATCAGGCCGAAACATACAGTCCAATGCCGCCTGCAGCTCCTACCTGCCGCTCCCGCTCATCCTGGCCCCACTGCGCCTGCCGTGGGCTTGCACTCAATCAGTCTCAATCAGGAGAGGCTTGCACCACCACAGCAACACTCACCAGCTGTGAGCCCTGCATCTAGCACCCTCCCAAGGGGAGTGGACTGTGGGATAGGGCCTAAACCAGCTCTCCGACATCCCCCAAGGCATCCCAGATTATGAGAGGGTGTAAGCCAGGTTAAGGGACCCTGCCAGTGCATGATCAGGGTTGGGGAGGGACCACAGGAGGGATCCAGGGCATGTCTGGCTCATCTTGCTCAGTCCCAATTGGCCATAGCCCAGCAGGAAGCTAACCTACCAGTCAGAGCATCTGCCCCCTGGTGGTCAGTGCATTTCATAGCAACTGGTCGACCAGTCAACTGTCTGCCCCTGGTGGTCAGTGTACACCGTAGTGAGTGGTTGAGTGACCTTAGCATATCATTAGCATATTACACTTTGATTGGTTTAACAGTCAACTGGTCACCAGACGACTGGACACTCAGCATATTGGGCTTTTATTATATAGGACTAGAGGCCCAGTGCATGAAATTTGTGCATGGGAGTGTCCCTCAGCCCAGCTTGAATCCTCTCTAATCCAGGTCCCCTTGGAGGCTGTCAGACTGCCAGTTTAGGCCTGCAGGGATTGGACCTAAACTGGCAGTCAGACATCCCTCTTGCAATCTGAGACCATTGGCTTCTAACTGCTTGCCTGCCTGCCTGCCTGCCTGATCACCCCTAACCACTCTACCTGCCGACCTGATGACCCTAACCACCTCTGCCTGTCAGCCTGATCGTCCCTAACTGCCCTTCCCTGCCAGTCTGATCACCCCTAACTGCCCTCCTCTGCTGGTCTGATCACCCCTAACCACCTCTGCCTCAGCTCCCACCACCGTGGCTTTGTCCAGAGGGACATCCGGAAGATGTCTGGTCTAATTAGCATATTACCCTTTCATTAGTATAGATAGTGTTCATTCCACCAATGTGGCTACACTGGGGGATGGATCTCAACTAAGACTCATTTGAGCACCTGACTTCCATAAGCTCCCCCTCTGACAGTTGGACCTCCAGGAAGTTTGGGTCTCCTTGAAATAGTGTCAATTCAGTATTCCAGTAATCTCCCCAAAGTCTCACTATTTCCCTTTCCATAGTGAACAATAACCCTGATCTATGGTGAGAGGTATCTTTGAAGAATACTTGGGTAAATTTTAACAATTTAAGTTATAGCAGAATGCTTTCTGAAAGGGATCCATCCACCCCTTAATTCAAGGAGTTTGGAGCCTATAAACCCGCTAAAGGCTAGGGATTGATAAAAAGGGTTTAGCTATTTGTGTTGATGATTCAGTTAGAATTATGTACATTTAGCTTAGAATTCATATACTTATATCACTTATATAGATCCAGTAAGAATTATTAGACTGCTCGTTTATTTCATTTATAGGGATACCATGATCAACTACCCAACAGCATAGGTTTCTGTGAATTTGACTATTCTGACAACTACCTTAGACTGTGTTGTCTATTACAGAGAGCTAACCATGACCACCTTGGCTTTGATGATTAATTGCTGACAATTTGTTCCTTGACATTCTGCCATCCAATTTTCTCCACTACATTTGAGGACACCAGTTCAGTGGCAAAGTTTCCACTATAGTTGCTGACCTACACAGAAGAGTAACAACAGAGCTCTTTAAGGATGCTGATGCTCTCTTCACAAATTTACTTCCCATCACAGCCATGATGAAATCTGTGGACCTTCCAACAGCAGGTGCTCAGGTCATACTTGATAATTCTGCTCTACTATTTCACTCTCCCTGTCTGTATATACCTCTCTGTACTGTATACCAGGGTAGTTCTGGCATTTCAACTTTAATGTAGGCCACTTTTTTGGTCCACTTTCTGCCAACCAACCAAATAAGTTGTTAGAGCCTTTTCTAACCTCCCTCCTAAAACTTTGCATCCAGAATACCTGCCTCATGGTCTCATATCAATACATTTGGCCTGATTCCACTTTGTTTTCCTCTGACCATTATCTCACATCCTTAATATCCACTCCCACATATATTACCCAAGTTTCTTTCTGTGTAAAGTAGATACATGCAGTTATTTATCATAGGTGGAACTCTATCTCAACCTTTGGGGTCTCTTGGTACTTGAGTTTAGATAAAGGTCTAGAAGCAAAGAGGGATGATGAGAGTGGATCATGTAGAGAATCAGCAGCATCTGGCAAAATCAGGAAGGCCATTACAGGTTCTTCAGACAAAATAGAATTAAGTTCCTCAGACAGAGTTGTTTCTATATTCCCAGTTTTATTGGGATCTCCCATATGTCTTTATTCCACTTTCCAGGGTGCCATTCATTGCCAATAAATGATGTCACTTTAATAGTAAGTACTCTGCAAGGTTCAGCATTCAACTACATGCATTATAATTTAACCACATGCAGGATGAGTCTGCGTTTGACCTTCAAAAATCTCAGCCTTGCACCTACAAGAGATAGAGGTCACATTAAGGTCATTTGTATGATTTGACCCAGTGATCCCACTGCTAGGAATATATCCTAAGAAACTTGAAACACCAAGCAGAAAGGATGTATGCACCCCTATGCTAATAGGAACATTATGTACAATAACTAAGATCCGACAGCTCTAGTGCCTATCAGTAGATGAATGGATTAAAAAAGCTGTGGTACATTTATACAGTGAAGTATTATGTAGCTGTAAAAAAGAAGTATCTCTTACCCTTTAAGACAGCATGGAGAGACCTGGAGAGTATTATGCTACGTGAAATATGCCAGTTAGAGAATGACAAATATCACATGATCTCACTTATATGTGGAATCTAATGAAGACAATAAACTGATAAACAAAACAGACCCAGCGACATTGAAATATGCAATAGATTGATGTATTTCGAAAGGGGGGAGGATGGGAGGAGATTAAACAAATAACTTATATGCAAACTAGAGTCCCAGTGCACGAAATCCATGCATGGGTAGCGTCCCTAGGCCTGGCCAGCAATCAGGGCCGATCTGTGGGGCAACTGGTGGAGTGATCGGGTGGCCCCCACTAGCACCTGCCTTGGCCGGCCTAGTGCTGCCCGTTCACCAGCCAACCCTGTCCCACCACCACCGCCAGTGGCAACACCCTCTGGGAACAGCTGCTGCAGTGAGTGTCTACCCCCTGGTGGTCAGTGCACATCATAGGAACTGGTTGTTCTGCTCTTCAGTCAATTTGAATATTAGGCTTTTGTTATATAGGATCTCCATAGCCCATAAAAAAACAATAGTGTGGGGAAGGTTTCAGGCAAGAGAAGGAGCAGGGTGGAGGAGGTCAATGGGAAAAAATGGGGCACATTTGTGATACTTTCAATAATAAAGTTTAAAAAGGAAAAGAAAATCTTAGCCTTGCATCTACAAGAGATAGAGGGTTTTTTCCCAGACATACTTGAAGGTAATTTGGGCCTTGAGCTGGGCATTGGAAGTTCCAAGCTCAAACTTTGTATTTCCTAATTTCTCCTAAACAGATAAGAGTGACCAACCAATTCCATTATATTCTAGCTTTTAAAAACCCTGAATTAAATCTAAGTGGAAGATGAATACTGGACCATGTGATCTTTTTTAAATTGTCCTGCTTTTTTATTGAAGTATAATTGACATAAAATTATATTAATTTCAGGTGTACCACATAATCATTATACTTTTTAGTTTACCAAAATTTTCTAAAGTATCAAATACTCAAGTACCCAGAACCTTACCTTTCATAAATATTGGATTAGGAGTATCCACTGGAGATATTTTTGTGTACCGCTATTGACATATAATGACATGGATAACCATTGCCTTATTTATCACTGGAAACAGAATCATAAATGTTTTTAAATAGAATTATATGAAATAACCAACATCAGAAACTTTTCCTTAAAATTCCTCTCCTGTAGATCCATTCTTGGTACCAAATTCTGCATCAATAAGGGTTTCACTAGAGAAATTGAACCAGCAGGATTTCATGGAACACACACACACACACACACACACACACACAGAGCAATAAATTGGAATAATGTATTGATGAAAGATGATACATAGGCAAATAGATGAAAGATGATAGATAGATGATAGATAGATAGATAGATAGATAGATAGATAGATAGATAGATGATAGATAGATAGATAGATCTGCATTGATATTATAGATATCATACATATAGGAAAAGGCCCTCTGGGGAAAACAAGAAAGAGAAAACCAAAGAAAGATTAAAGAAGACTTTTTGGAGAGAGAGAGAGAGAGAAAGAGAGAGAGAGAGAGAGAGAGAGAGAGAGAGAAAATATAGCATTAAATCTGTATATTGCTCTGGGTAATATGGCCATTTTAACTATATGGGTTCTTCTAATCCATGAACACAGGATATCTTTCCATTTCTCTGCGTATTTTTCAAATTCTTTTAATAATGCTTTGTAGTTTTCATGTATAAGTCTTTCAAATCCTTTGTTTAAGTTTATTCTTGGGTATTTTATTATTTTTTGCCATTGATATAATAATTTGATACAAATGGTCATGTTAGTAATGATCATAGTGAGACAAATAAATGTTTTAAGGTAAATTATTACATCAATGGCCTTTCTGACAACCAGTAAGGTAGCTACCACTCAGTTAATGTGTCAGTGGGGCTGAGAAGGAAGTTCTCAGTGTAGGCAAGTAGATACACCTGGGGACCGGGGGGCGGGGGGGGGAAACACATAGAAACACTGCTCTTTGCAATAATGACATTTTATGTGAAAGCATGTACAAAAGCAGAAAGTGCAAAAAGCAAGTTTGTAATGCATATGTGTGTAATGCCTGATTTTCAGCATAAATCACATTAAGTAGAGCAAAACAGTAACAGATTCTTCCTTCTTTCCCATATTACTTTGACAGTAGTCTCAGAGTTACATGTGTAAAGCAACATTCGTAACGATGACACATAACTTGCAGGTATAAAGCAACCTAGGTCCTATAAAACACATTAGATCCCCTGTCTCTTTCCATTAGGTACTACATCCTTCAATACCACTTTGTTCATAACTGTGCTATTTCAAGTCAGTTATATTATTTATCATAGCCGTTCCCTTATCAATGATGTTGATATAATTGTATTTATGTATGTGTGCTTGTGCCCTATTGTTAGTAATCTGAAGGTAGAGAAACTGTGTTTTCTCATTTTACTTCACTCTTACATTCTAATTTAGCAGAATTTGGGTATATAATAGGCATCCAACCCACATACATTGAAGGTGTTTGATTTATATGTTTAGTCAAAAAATACCTAGAATTCACAATTTTCAAATGGTCCCTTGTTGTGAGTGCCGTATGATGCTTTTCTACTTAACCAGCCATAGTGCCCCTCAGAACATTCCTGAATTGGCAGTGTAAATTAAGTGTAAAACAAACACATGTCCTCATTCCTAGCATTAAAATGATTCAGAGACTACAGAATGTAATTAGGCAGTGTCATGAAAGGGAATTTATTATATTCTGTTTCTCTCTCTTATTCTCTTTGTTTCAGTAAAAATGTTTGAGAGTAAAATTCTACTTTAGTTTATCGTAGAGTATGCATCTATTGCATATAATGGATATATCAATTTTATGCTTTACATTGTAAAGGTTGACTTAAACATTTGAAATGCTAAACAATATCTTTGATAATTATTCACCATTCAGAAATCCATAACTGAGCTATTATTTCCAACATGTTTTAAAATAATTTTTTCTTTGTAATAATTTTTCCCCTGTCCCTTTAGAAAGAATTAAACAAAATAGGACCGATGAACCAGACAAAACAAAAAGGAACAGAAATAAATTTTAAAAAAAGAAGAACACCTGTGCAAGGGATCAGTGTGTGTCATCTCCACCAAATTAACGCGATTATATTCAGTAAACACCTTAGGACGAGAAGCTGGCAAGCTCCTCTGAATCAGAAATGAACTACACGGAGCCTCGCTTGGCTTGATTAGCGTCCAGTTTCCCATGGAAACTGCATTATGTCACCGTTTAAATAAAATTAATCGAATGCTTCCAACATAAATAGGACTTTGTACTGCATTAGGCATCAATCTGTTGGTATGTACATTTCATTTAAAAAGATAGCTCTATGTTGGTTTGCAAAATGATATTAGCACATAGCCACTTCAAAAGGAAATAAAAAGTCATATACAAAGATGATAAAAAAAAATCTAGGTGAATCTTGGGAGGACTTTATTTAATGAATCTAAGATAAAATGGGCAGTAGAATTACAGGATAATTTTAGTTTGTAGCTTAGCTACAAATGTGTGCACAGTGATGGTTTTCAATTAACTATTCATTTGCCAAAAATTCCTTTTCATGCTAGTTGAACATATGGCTGGAGTATATACTCATTTCACATTCATAATTTCTCACAGCCATATTTTTTCCTGATTGGTACAGAAATAAGAGAAAAAAATAAGCTCAAGCAAACTCCACAAATTCATCATGATCATCATCATCACCTGTCTTATTTTTGCCATGTCTAAATGGTCAAACGTACCATCTCATAGAGGTTGCTTAACAATACAGGGAGGAAAATGCAACTATATTTTTTTGCATTTTATGAGAAACTAGAGGCCTATTGCATGAAGAGATTGGTGAAATCGGCCTTCCCTTTCCTTGACTGCTGGCACTGGTTGGCCTCTGGCACCCGGGACCCAGGCCTTCGCTCTGGCCGGGCTCGGGCCGCAGCCAGCCCCGGAGCTGTTAGGCTTCGCTCTGCCACTTGGAGCCCACATATGCATATTTGCTGGGGTCCGACCCCAGCAGGTCCAGGGGTCCCCAAAGGTGTAGACGGAGTCGGCGAAGAAGGAATGACACGGAGACAGCGTTCAGTTGATCAGCAACCTAGCCAGGATCTCTAGCCCGGATCTCCAGAGAGGTTCTGCTTCAGATCTCCAGCGAGGCTCTGCAGCCATGTTCCCTCGCTAGGTTCCCCAGCCAGGCTCTGTCCAGGCTCTCCAGTCAGGTTCAGTGTCCAGGTTCCAGTCAGGTTCTCCTGCCAATCTCTGTAGTCAGGTTCAGTCCAGGATCCCTTACCATGTTCTCCCGCTAGGCTCTGTCTCTAGGCTCCGAGTAGGTTCTGTCTTCTTGATTCTGTTCTAAGTTCTGAGTGTTTCTGTCTTGTTACAACTGTATTTATACCAGTTGATTCAATCCTATCAATCTCTATTACAAAGGTTAGGGCGTTTCTTATCTCCATTCCAGGGAGAAAAGATTATGTAGTTTAAGCATGATTGTTCCTGGTTAAAGGGATTAATTACCCGCCTGGCACTTAGTTGAGGGGTTTTATTCCCTCCCTAACTTCAGGGGAAAATCCCTACCTGGGGATTCAACCTTTCTCAGAGAGGTGACTTTGGTTAAAACACATAGTGCCAAGAAGGTGAGCAAACATATTAAGAACAGTATGCCATATATGCCAGGTCCCTTGACAGCAAGGATGGACCAGCTCCCGGCAAATTCCCCCTTTTTTATTTTTTAAAAGCAAGCATTGAAAAGAAAAACCTGAAATGCTCTCATATCCATTTTAAGAGTAGGATTGGCGCTTTCCGCTATTACCTGAGTCCTGATCAATCATCCCAGGGAGAGCTTGCCAATCCTGTACTTTCCCAGGGTAGAAAGGCTGCAGTGGGGTTAAGGATAAGGCTCCTTGGGCCTACCTTCTCCCATGCAATTACATTTACCTTTCCTTCCTCAGAAAAGCATGGACATACTTCTTGTATAAAACGTTCTGTCTGACTGGGAGTAACCTTAATTCCTCTGCTAGCAAGCATATATGTTAAAAGATCAATACAGAGTCTTATTTCTTTAGACTCAGTATGGCACATCTTCTCAGAACTTAGAACAGAATCAAGAAGACAGAACTCAGAACACAGAACTAAGGACACAGGGCTTGGAAGACAGGAGCAAGAGAGACAGAGCCTAGGCACAGAACCTACACAGAACGTTCTCTAGGGACAGAAGAACTTCGCTGGCAAGAGCATGCCGGAGGATCCTGGACAGGGACTGGCCTCGGAGCCTGGAGGCAAAGCCTGGTGAGAGAGCATGGCAGGGGATCCTGGACTGAACCTGACTGCGGAGATTGGCAGGAGAGCCTGACTAGAACCTGGTGACTGAACCTGGCTGGAGATCTGAAGCAGAACCTCTCTGGAGATCCAGACCAGAACTTGGCTGGAGATCCTGGCTGGAGATCCTGGCTAGGGTGCTGATCAACTGAACACTGTCTCCGTGTCCTTCCTTCTTCGCCGACTCCGTCCACACCTTTGGGGACCCCTGGACCTGCTGGGGTTGGACCCCGGCATATGGCGCCCGAACAGGGACCCCTAGGTAAGCGCCCCGCACTCGGGATGGATCGGACTCCACCGTAGGAAGAAGGTGGATAGTCTTCGCCGACTCCGTCCACACCTTTGGGAACCCCTGGAACAGGATTCCCCTGGGTAAGTCCCCTCCCCATTGAGAACCCCACACTCGGGACGGATAGGACTCCACCAGGGTGCTACAGACCCCCCTATAGAAGATAAGTAGGGTAAGAAGGTGGATAGTACAGAACTTAGATTGAGAAGATGTGCCATACTGAGTCCAAAGAAAGAAGACTCTGTATTGATCTTTAGATTAAGAAGATGTGCCATACTGAGTCTAAAGAAATAAGACTCTGTATTGATCTTTTAACATATATGCTTGCTAGCAGAGGAATTAAGGTTACTCCCAGTCAGACAGAACGTTTTATACAAGAAGTATGTCCATGCTTTTCTGAGGAAGGAAAGGTAAATGTAATTGCATGGGAGAAGGTAGGCCCAAGGAGCCTTATCCTTAACCCCACTGCAGCCTTTCTACCCTGGGAAAGTGCAGGATTGGCAAGCTCTCCCTGGGATGATAGATCAGGACTCAGGTAATAGCGGAAAGCGCCAATCCTACTCTTAAAATGGATATAAGAGAGCATTTGAGGTTTTTCTTTTTAATGCCTGCCTTTAAAAAATAAAAAAGGGGGAATTTGCCGGGAGCCGGTCAATCCTTGCTGTTTCAAGGGACCTGGCATATATGGCATACGGTTCTTAATATGTTTGCTCACCTTCTTGGCGCTGTGTTTTAACCAAGGTCACCTCTCCGAGAAAGGTTGAATCCCCAGGTAGGGATTTTCCCCTGAAGTTAGGGAGGGAATAAAACCCCTTAACTAAGTGCCAGGCGGGTAATTAATCCCTTTAACTACGAACAATCATGCTTAAGCTGCATAATCTTTACTCCCTGGAATGGAGATAAGAAACGCCCTAACCTTTGGAATAGAGATTGATAGGATTGAATCAACTGGTATAAATACAGATGTAACAAGACAGAGAGAGACAGAACTTAAGAGGAGAGCCAAGAAGACAGAACCTACAGAGAACCTACAGAGAGGAGAACTTTGCTGGAGAGAACATGGCAAAGGATCCTGAACTGAACCTGACTACAGAAATTGGCAAGAGAACCTGACTAGAACCTGGTGACCGAACCTGGCTGGAGATCTCAGACAGAACCTGGCTGGAGAACCTAGCGAGGGAACATGGCCACAGAACCTGGCTGGCGATCCTAAGCAGAACCTCTCTGGAGATCCAGACCAAAACTTGGCTGGAGATCCGGGCTGGAGATCCTGGCTAGGGTGCTGATCAACTGAACACTGTCTCCGTGTCCTTCCTTCTTCGCCGACTCCATCCACGCCTTTGGGAACCCCTGGACCCGCTGGGGCTGGACCCCGGCACATATTAACCACCATCTTTGTTGGGTTAATTTACATACTCTCCTGATTGGCTGGTTAGCGTACTGAAGGTATGGTCAATTAACATGTTTGTCTATTATTAGGTAAGATGACACTAAATCGGAAATAAATTAGTTACTTACTTTGTTCATAAAATTAAAACAGAAACAGTGGTAACTTAAATGGAAGAAAGTCACCCTGATTCTAAATTAGTAGCGCTTTCTACTTCTTAGCTCTAAAAACTTAGTTCAATCACCTACAGAGTTATTTAGAGGCACCCTGGGGGTGAGATATGAGAAATCACTTTGTGAAATACAAAGCATAGTATAACTGTAAAACACTAAGAAAGGAGCCCAAAGAAGCGACTAGAATAAAAAGATGAGAAACTTTTTTAAAAATCCAAGTTCCAATTTTGTTAAGCCCATAAGAATTTCTTTTAAGTTTATAAAGGGTATAAAAAATTGTAGAGGTAGCATTATTGAAATGATTAACTAATGCAAATTAAATAGTTTATGTTTGCCTGCTGCTCTGATTCTTATTTATTGGATTTAATGTACTTAAACCTGGTTCTCTTTGACTGCTAGATGTTAATGAACAATGGCCTAGTTAGTGTTTATGGTCTACATGACAATTATTTGTACACATCATATGCATTGTCTTTATTAGTAAATTTGCACACAATTTCATATATTGATTTGCCATTTGACTCTTTTGGACAGTTGGATTTCAAATATTTTATCAATATTCTATTGATGTTTTAATAAGGATTTTTGGTGGAGGTGTTAAACACATTCTGGTCACAAGTCTTACATCTTTTAAGATTACATGTGTCTCAAATATCTTTGAAATGATAGCGTGCTTGCTCTCCTTTTTCTAACTGAGTCTTTGATAAACATAAGCTCTTTTAACATAGAGAAATTTACTCTTTATAGCAGGGGTCAGGAGACGTTTTTCTGACAAGAGCCATTTGGATATTTATAACGTTATTCACAGTCCATACAAATTACCAACTTAAAAATTAGCCTGCTATATTTGGTCAAACATTTAATTAACTCACCCCTAAAGCCTTGGCAGGGCCGTGCTAAAGGATTTGCAAGCCTTCACGTGATGTCTCTCTGGCCAATCGCCAATGAGAGCCTGAGCCTGCCAGAAACCATGTGAGTGAACTTGGAAGCAGAACCATCCCAAAGCTGAAGTGTACTGAGGTCCAGTGGCTACCTTGACTGCAGCTCCATTACACCTATGGAGTCAGAAGTATCCACTGAAGCTGTACCTAATTTAAGGACCACATATACTGTGTGGCTGTGTTTTGAAACCACTAAGTTTGGGGTAATTTGTTAAGAAGTGAGAAATAATAAATGCACATATTTTAGCGGTTTAATGTAGTTTGCTTTCTTTTCCTAATTTACTGAAATTTGAAAGTAAAAATTGGTCTTGAAATTTATTGAGGAATATTTTCTCTGAATCAATTAAGATGTTAGTATGTTTTTGTTTTTATCTTGATGATATAATGTGTTCCAATAAATAATGTTTAATGCTTAACTAAACTTGGAATCTTTATAATAAACTCAAATTATGTTTGCAATATATTATGCATTTTATATATTAACTAGAGACCTGGTGCACAAAATTTGTGTTTAGGGGGGGTGGTCCTTTAGCCCGGTCTGCACTCTCTTCAATCCGGGACCCCTCAAGGAATGCCCAGCATCCCTCTCGCAATCTGGGACCTCTGGCTCCTGTCCGCTCACCTGCCTGCCTACCTGATCGCCCCTAACTGCTCTACCTGTCTGCCTGATCGCCTGTAACCACCTTTGCCTCAGCCCCCGCCACCGTGGCTTTGTCTGAAAGGATATCTGGAAGGACATCCAGAAGATGTCTGATCTATCTGGTCTAATTAGCATATTACCTTTTTATTAGTATAGATAGATTCTGTACACTAATATTTTGTTTAGAGGTTTTATATCTGTGTTTATGTGACATTGGCCTAAAATGTTCCTTTTCAGTACAGTGATATGCTGGGGTCCTAAAATCAATCAGAATTTTTATCTTTATATTACCTTAGGAAAAAATATTTTATATTTGGCATTACTTTTTCTTCATGTATCTGAATTCACTGGTCAAGCTGTTAGAGCCTGAAGATTAATTTGTAGTTATGGCTTTAATCATGGAATCAATTTATATATCTCTCTCTCTCTTTTCTTTTGAAAAAATGTTTTCAGTCCAGGCCAGTGTTGCTCAGCTGGTTGAGCGTCATCCCATGCACCAAGAGGTCACCACACATGCCCTCGTTATGAGCTTGAATCCCAGTGTGGGTGTGCAGGAGGCAGCCAATTGATGTTTGTCATCTCTCTCCATCTCCCTAAAAATTAAATTAAATTAAAAAATAGAGACATATTAAACAGTAAAAGGTTTTTGGGTACTTTTGATAAGTTGTATTTTTCTGTGAATTATATTCCTCCTAAATGTATACATACTTTGACATAGATATTTAGATATTTTCTATGCTTTTTTTGGTCTCCTTAATATTTTTTAAAAATATATTTTATTTTACAGAGATGAAGGGAGAGGGATAGAGAATTAGAAACATCAATCAGCTGCCTCCTGCATACTCCCTCCTGGGTATGTGCCCGCAACCAAGGTACATGCCCTTAACTGGAATTGAACCTGGGACCCTTGAGTCTGCAGCCGACTCTCTATCCACTGAGACAAACCAGTTAGAGCTGGTCTCTTTAATCTTACTAGATCTATGTAGTAATGAATCCTTTTCACAACTGATGTTTTGTCTGAGATTTTTTCTAGGTCTTTTATTGAATAAATTATAATTTTTAGCATATGTTGATTTTGTTATATGTTTTTATTCAGTTTCATTTTTTCTCATTTTTAATGTTTCACTCATTTCTCCTACTTTCTTGAGGTTAAGTGATCTTCCTCTTAATACCAGGAAAAAAAAAAAAAGCTTAATTTATTGACTTTCCACCTTTATGCTCTTATAATGAAACTATTTAAATCTATTTCCCTGCAAGGATATATTTAACAGCACTTCACAAGTTGTAATATGTATATAGATTTTTCAATTAAGTACAACTTCTAATTTCCTTAATTAGTTAATCTTTTACCCATGAGCTATTTAGAAATACATTTCTAAATTTCCAAGAATGTTGTTTGCATTTTTGTTTTTGTTTTGTTGACTTCTGGTTCACCTTCATTATTATTTCAGTGCTTTGAAATTTATGAGTCTTGCTTTTTGGATCAGGATATGAAAATGTTTTTTATCTGTTAAATGTGGAAATGAAAATAACATACTTGTCAGATTGCAGGTGTTTAGTGCAAGGTTCCAGAGGACAGGTAGTCAACTTTGTCAATTGTTATTCCAATGTTCCATAGCTTTATAAAATCATGGTCTATTTTATCAGTTACAAAGATACTTGTAAATCTATCTAAATGTTATCAATTATTTATCTTTCCATTTATATATCTTGAGGCTTTATCATCAGGTACATTTGTCTTCAAAGTTATATCTTACTTGTGAATTGATTATTACCATGAAGTGACCCTCTACCTCAAGTATTGTTTAGTCTTAAATGCTACTCAGTTATAGTAATACTAGAGGCCCAGTGCATGAAATTCGTGCACAGGGGCGGGGGGAGGAGGTGTGTGTGTCCCTCAGCCCAGTTTGCACCCTCTCCAATCTGGGACCCCTTGAACGATGTCCAACTGCTCATTTAGGGCTCGGTCCCACCAAATGGGCAGTCGGACTTCCCTCTCACAATCCAGGACTGCTGGCTCCCAACTGCTCGCCTGCCTGCCTGCTTGATTGCCCCTAACTGCTTCTGCCTGCCAGCCTGATGACCCCCTAACCACTCCCCTGCCAGTCTGATCAATGCCTAACTGCTCCCCTACCAGCCTGATCACCCCCAACTGCCCTCTCTTGCCAGCCTGGTCTCCCCTAACATCCCTCCCCTACAGGCCCAGTCACCCCCAGCTGCCCTCCCCTGCAGGACTGGTTGCCCCCAACTGCCCTCCCCTGAAGGCCTG